>NW_003852435.1:9028272-9066676 GCF_000181295.1 Otolemur garnettii
AAAAAAAAAAAAAATTCATTTGTTTAACTAGTCATTCATCTATTTGTTTGGCAGAGGGATAATAACTAGGATAATCTGTTAAGATAGTATTTCCTTCATTTACCTGTCATTTTAGACATTCTGAGTGAAAGTTCTAACAATATAAAGAGACTGTAAGTGCTTGTGCACAGAGTAGTGAAGTATTAAAGCTTTAACCAGCAACCATTTCAAAGTCATTGAAAATGAATCATCATTATTTTATATTTAAAAATTATAAGGATTTGCCTCAGGATATTGGTAGAGGGAGAGGCTGTTCACTGTGGGATAGGAGGTACATGGAGAATATCTGCATTTCCTGGTCAATTTGGTTATAAAGTAAGAGTGGTCTAGAAATTAAAGTCTCTTAAATATTAAAAAATAAGTGCACAAAACAGGTCTATTAATTTATGTACTAATGCCTGCCTTTTCTAAAAAAAATTGGCATTTTGATACATCTTACATTTACAAAATTGGCTGTCCCTAATATTTTACTTATCTTTGATGGAAAGAGGTACATTTACTTACACATGCACACACACACACACACACACACACAGAGTGCAACAAAAGCAAATTTAGAAAAATCCAACTAATTGGATTATATAAAACTAAAATTCTTCTGAACAGAACAAACAATCAAAAAATTAAATAGAGGGTGGTGCCTGTGGCTCAACGGAGTAGTGTGCTGGCCCCATATACTGGAGATGGCAGGTTCAAACCCGGCCCTGGCCAAAAACTACAAAAAAAAAAAAAAAAAATTAAATAGACAAACTATAGAAAGAGAGAAAAAAATTGCAAACCAGGTATCTGGTATGAAATTAATATCTAATATATATAATGAACTCAACAGCAAAAGAAAACAAAATCTTAAAGAATGGCCAAAGTACTTAGGATAGATATTTCTTCAAAGAAGACACACATATGACCAACAGGTACAGAAAATTGTACTGAATTTCTTCTCTAATTATTAGAAAATATAAATCTAAACCACAATGAAATTTCATCTCACACCTATAAACGGAGCAAGAGAGAGAGAGAGACAAAGAGAGAGAGAGAACACAAGGGAACCAATGATGATAATGTGGAGAAATCGGAAGTTACGTGCACTGTTGGTAGGAATGTAGACTGGTGTGACTGATATGGAAAGCAAAGCGATTGTTCCTCAAAAAATTAAAAATAGAGCTACCATATTATACATAAAATCCATTTTAGAGTATATATCAAAAAGAAATGAAATTAGGATTTCAAAGAGATCTGTACATTCTCATAATCAATTAAGCATCATTTACTATAGCTAAGACATGGAAATAACCTAAAAATCCACCAACACATGAATAGATCAGGAGATTACATATAACACACACACACAATGGAATGATATTCAGCCTTAAAAGGAATTCTGCCATATACAACAGCATGGATGCACCTGGAGGAAATTATGCTATGTAAGATATACAAGTTACCAGTGACAAAAACTATGATTCTACTTATGGGAGGTATTTAAAATAGTCAGACTTTCAGAAAGAGAGAATAGAATGGTATTTGTCAGGATCTAAAGGAGAGGGAAACAGAGAGTTGCATTTCAGGGTTTATAAAATTTCAGACATGGCCAGGCCTGATGCCTCATGCCTGTAATCCCAGCACTCTGGGAGTCCCAGGCAGGTGGATTGCCTGAGCTCACAGGTTTGAAATCAGCCTTAGCCAGAGCGAGACCCTGACTCTAAAAATATCCATAGTCAGGCGTTGTGGCGGGCACTGTAGTCCTATCTAATCGGGAGGCTGAGGCAAGAGAATCACTTGAGCCCAAGAGTTTGAGGTTGCTGCAAGCTGTGACGACATGGCACAATACCAAGGATGACAAAGTGAGACTCTATCTCAAAAACAAACAAATAAATAAAATTTCAGACATATAAGACAGATAACTTATATAGACCTGCTGTGCTACATGGTGCCTATAATGAACAATTTTGAACTGTGCATTTGTAGCTCTCATGTTAGTTATTCATACCCCTATAAAAATAAATAAAAACAAATTGTTAAAATGAAATCAGTATGTTGTTTAAACAATTAAATGCCTTTCTTTTTTTGTTATAATAGTTGAAGGATTTGGACTCGGAACTGGCTTTTATTTCTGAAGAAATATTTAAACCCTTTATTATTTTGTTCTACAAGTGTTCCTCGGCCTTTACGAAACTAGTTACACATGACTTTGTGTCTGAAGCACTGCCAAGTACACATGCATTTATGAAACACCCAATACTGCCAATACTGTTATGCTCATTGAATGGCTTAATGCACTCATTTATCCCATGAGAAAACTGGGGTTTGTGTTCACAAAGTAAGACTCAATATAGATATTCCAATCCCCAATGTAATGCTTTTTCAATCATTCTTGGTACTTCTTTGATATTTCTTAGGTATCTGCCCAGACAATTGGATGAAATAATTAGTTTTGGTTAAACAATGACTTCTTAATCAATCAGAGAATTGAAGAGAAATAATTTTACTCCGATTTCTCCAGGCAATTTACTTAATTCTCTATTGATTTTTATTTTCTGTAAAAAGAAACAATTTAAAAACTATTGACTGGAAAGCTACAGAGAGTTTAACAGTTCATAAAAATACTTGAAACTCAAACAGAATTGTCTTAAATCATTGGAGGAACTTACAACTTCCCATTTTTGCATTTCAATTTTTCTCTTCAAAACACAAAAGTTGCAAACACCTCAAAGATTTTTGTTGTTCTTATAGTTAATTTTTCTTTTAACAAATTAATGGCTTTAGATCTACACACAATTGCTCACATCCCTCTGGCGGATAACTGTCTGATTTAGATAATGTGATACAATCAACATACAATGCTGAACTTATTGTTAATGCTGTATATACAGCAAGACCAAGAGAAAAATATCCTGGAAACATAAAACTTTTGGTACCATTTGATATGTGCACTGAGAAATCTAGGCATTTGGATTTGGCATATTCTGAGGAAATTATTACAGTATTCAGTCTTATAAAAATCTTTCTGTGTCAGAATTGCCCGAATTCCATAGCTTAATGGCATCTATGAGGAAAATAAATTTTGAAAGATTTTCTATTTGTTAAGGTATTTTGGATATAAGTAACAGAATCAAATTCTGATTAGTTATGCTAAATGGTAAAGTGAAAAATGTGAAAAAGGCTAGAACACATGGCTTCAAAATAATTACAATAAAAATAAATTGTAGTGCTGTCATGAAAGAGAATCGATGTCACTTGGCAAAAATTTAAACACATATTGTAAAGCAACATCATCTATCTTTTAATTAACTTTAATCTTGGACTTAAAAAGCTATGCCACAAATACACACACACACACACACACACACCCCACCTGATCTTCCACAAAACAGACAACAACACACACTGGGGAAAATAAGCCCCATTCAATAAATGGAGCTGGGAAATTGGAATAGCCACCTACAGAAGACAGAAACAGGACACCTACCCTTCACTATTCACCAAAGATAAGTCAAGTTGGATAAAAGATTGAAATGTAAAGCATGAAGCTATAAGAATTCTAGAGGAAATGTGGGGAAAAACTCTTCTAGACATCAGCCTAGCTAAATAATTTATAAATAAGACCCCAATGGCAATCATGGAAACAACAACAATTACAAAATGGCATTTGATTAAAATAAAAAGTTTCTTCACAGTTAAGAAACCAACTAACAGAAAAATAGACAACCTGCAGAATGAGTAAATATTTTCATACATGTCATAAAGGGCTAATATCCAGAATTTACAGAAAACTCAAACAAATCAGCAAGAAAAAAAGAACAAAAATTTTTGGTCCAAAAACAATAGATGCTGGCATGGATGCAGAGAGAAAGTAATGCTTACACACTGTTGGAATTGTAAATTAGTGCAAGCCCTATAAAAGTATGGAAATTCCTCAATGAACCTAACGAACTACGACTCAGTCCAGTAATCCCACTATTGGGTATCTACGCAAAGGAAAAGACTGCTCCTGAAAACACACCTAGACTCAAATGTTTATTGCATAAGAATTCACAAAGTAAAGACGTGGAATCAACACAAATGCCTATCAATTCATGAGTGGATTAATAAAAAGCAATATTTGTATACTGTGGAGTATGACTCAGCCATACAAAAGATGAATTAATACCTTTTGCAACAATTAAAATGGAATTGGAGACAATTCTTTTAAGTGAAGCATCTCAACAATGGTACACCACATGTACTCCCTATTGAATTGGAACTGACCAATGAGCACACGTGTACAGAGGAAGTACCACTCAGTGGAAATCAACCAAGGGGAATGAGGAAGGAGGGAAGGGGTAATAACCTACTTAATGGGCATGATGGATACTACTTGAGTGACAGGCACCTATAGTCAGGATGCAAGCATTACAAAAGCAATCCTGTATCCTAATACATTTGTATCCCCTTAATGTATGAAATAAACACACACACCTACACACAAATGCACCTTAGCAGGTGCTTTTGTACTATTAGAATCTTTTAAAATAATGTATTTAGAGAAAAATAAACTAAAATTCAAGCAGTAGTTTATAAATAATGATACATGAAACTGGAGAATTGTATTTAAAGTAGAATAAATTTATGACTTTTTTTCTTTGTTTTCTTTTTCTTTTTTCTTTTTTATTCTGAGAAGGGCACAGGAATTTTAATGGACCTCTGGGTATTTAGAACATTAGTTACTTAAGTAGCAATAGGTTAATCTTTTCCCTTGGAACAAGGCAAATGCCTCACCAGTCTGTGTTTTATATATGGAAAATAATTTATCATGCAAAGTACATTACTAACAATCATAAACAATGATAAGAAATTTCATTACGCACCTTCTCAATTGATTTGGAGAGGTTTGATTAGAATACTTTTTTCACCATCTGATGTTTCAAATGCCTATACATGATGGGTATATTACCATTTCAATGATACATTAGCCTTCTAAAAAGGTCAAGCTGTGTGTAATTGCTATTCTAGTTTAATATACTGCCACTATAATTTTGAAATCTATTCATAAATAATGAGTTGACCCCAGACTTATAACTCTGCAGAATTTCTACTGGATCTGATAGAAATAATCATTTTTTTAAGCAAAATAGACTGTAAATGATTTATTCCTACTGTTTAATCAGGGAACCATATCCTAGGAATAAATGGATTTAACCTTGCAAAAAATCGGTTCCTGAGTGAGAATGTCACACTGATTATTTATTCCTGAAGAACAAATCTCAGTTTATTCTCTGAAGTCCTTCCTAGAGTTATTGTAAATCCAAGTAACATCACCTTAATTGTCTTGGTTCTTCCTTGAGGGAAGAAAACAGAACTCCTTCTGTGACTGTAGAAAGGCATGATGACTATACATGGATTAATCATTTCCTTTCAAGTGAATTAGTAGTTGGTATTTTTTTTTTCAGATTTTATAACTAAGTTCCAGGGTAATACCACTAGTAAACATTTCAGGCCAGGAAACGAGGGAGTGAAACTCAAAGTTTATAGTAATCCTAAATTCACAATAATTTTGTCTATTGAATACTATTACAACTAAGGAACTATTTTTAGCATTTCTCATATATAATCTTAGTTTATACTTACAGCTATATTTATTACATGATACAGATTGGATAGATGAAGGAGCTATATTGTACAGATGCAATGTTAGACAGCTGATAGAGTATTTTAGGTTAGTTACTCTTAATCTGGGGATTTCATTTTCAAACAAAATATATTTCATAGGAATGAGCTAGTCTTTAAATAGCGTGCTAGGCAAGTAGAAGTTAACATGAATGAGAAACTTAGGCTTTAGACTTAGCCAGCACAGCAGCCTGGTTCTCAGCGCCCCAGATGCAGTTTATCAAGGGTGTGAAGGTTGGATCTGGATAGGCAGGGACGTTTCTGTTGCTCTGTTACACACCAGTGGGATTTTTTTTTTTTTTTTTTTTGGCTGGGGCTGTGTTTGAACCTGCCACTTCTGGCATATGGGGCCAGAGGAACCTTACTTCTTTGAGTCACAGGCGCTGCCCCCACACCAGTGTTTTCCTGGAGAATATATCATCTGACTTTGACAACTATCCTGTCAATGTCATGGTGGGTCGAAAACCAGTGAATCTAGGTTTAAAGGATACATCTGAAAATGATGATTCTAGATTATGCCCTCGTCCTGTTATCAAACAAGTGTTTGCTTTATCTTTGTGCATTCGGAATCATTTGAACATGTCTATGCAAAGTGGTATCCTGACGTGCAGTAATTGTCCAAACATGCTGATTATCTTCATGAGAACTGGATTTAAGAGATGATACAGAAATTTCAGAAAACAGAAGAAGCAGTGGCTGACTCCTATGACCCATCCATGAAGATTAGCCACAGCCAAGGAGATAAGGGCTGTGTAACAGGTACTTGTAGTGTTCAGGCTGTGGAACCTCAGGACGGGGTTTGAAGAAGTTGTCCCAGAAGTTCTCTGCCCAACCTACTAAGGAAAGGGAGAGAAAACATCTTCCGTTGCGAATTTCAGATCCTTTCATCCCTTGTCTTGTCACTCTTGGAACTTTTGAGGACTTTGCTCAAAAACAAAACAGTGGAGTCTTGGTTTTGTGGCAATTAGATTTTTCCATCAAACCATTTCAAGCCAAACAAGCAGTGATTTTAAAATGCTGTTTGTTAAGAATTAAAATTTTTCATACCTTATTATACATATACCCTAAGTGGCAAGCCTTCCTAGACACTTATATTTCGATAGCTCCCCTCTTGCTCAGATAGAATTGCCAAAATACCTTGTGCATGAAGTTGCATTGTGTACCAGAAACACTAAGCTTTAAACCATTTTAACAATCCTGTCTTTAAGGAGACTGTAGCTTCCAATGGAGGAAATACAAGCACTTTCTGACATTTTCAGATAATTAAAGCAGAAGAGCCTCTTTAATGAAATCTAGCCATTTAATACATAGGATAATTTGCAGCTCAAGTTTATAGCCTAGCATTACGTTGTATATCATGATGGAACAAGTGTAACAATTCTGAATCAATCCTTTAAAGTTTTGTAATGAAAATTTTAACAGTGTATTAGCTTTTGCTGAGATTTTAAAAGAAGAAATCTTATTCACATGTCTGCTTTTTTTTCTAATGAAGTATTCTGCTCTAAGTCCTCATTTTTCTGGGGAGAAGTGTGTGAATTATTTCAGATGGCTAAAGGATAAAGACAGTATTTTGACAAACTGTGAAGTGGATATTAACTACATGATATGTAGAATAATTAAACTGAATAAAAGCTCCATGTGTACAATTTCCAAAAGATTAATTTCCTCTAAGTGCATCAGATGATGAAGAAAGTTAGAAATTATCAGTAAGTGTTTCCTAAAGGATTTCCCTTTTTTACACCTGCCATCCCTCTCCAAATTGGGCAATTAATTCATCTTGAACTAGTCATTCTCTCAGTCGCTAATGCAGAGTTTGTTTTATAGAATATTTCCTGAATGAAAAGATATCTTTGTCAATTGTAACATCTTTATAATAATACAATAGAACTTTGTGGTATTGTAAATTTGGGGTGGGCCAGTAAAAGTGTATTCCATGTTACTTCATTAAATATTAATGCATACTTTTCTTAGTTTTTTTAGTAAATATCTATAAAAATCATGAGTTTCATGCTTACAATTTGTAAAATAATTTAGATATTCTTAAACTATGAACCCTCTTAGCATCACTGTATTGTCAGATTATCAGCCCTGTAACTTGAATATTACTGACCCAACTCTTAATGTTACACCCATGGACACAGGGCTCCATTGTTGCTTTGTGTAACAATGTTACTTGATAAGAATTATGGTGTGTTTTACATTAATTTGTTCCTAATGAAATTATTCATATGTTATATATGTGATTTAATGAATTGTTCCTAATGAATTATTCGTATGTTATATATGTGATTTAATGAATTATTGAATTATAAAACAGCTCCTTCCACAAATTAGATAACTCAGATAAAATGGACAAATCCCTTGACTTATATACAAGGTGGCCATGAAGTTCATGTCCAACTTAAATTCCAGGAGAGCATGAAGACCTACATAAGGAGAACATGCCACCTGAATAGCCCATCTCTATTAAGGAAATTGAATCAATAATCTTCCCAAAAAGGAAGCTGCAGATCTTACCACTTGTGAATTCTACCAAACACTTAAAAAATAAAGACTACTAATTTTTAACAAACTATTCCATAAAATAAAAGCAGAGAAAACACATCTTGACTTCTATGAAGGCAGAATTTACTCTAATACTAAAATCAGGTAAAGACATTAGAAAAAGGAAAATCATAAAATATCTCTCATAAATATAGACACAAAAGTTCTTGGCAAAATATTTAAAAATTTTCTATCCAAAAATTTTTAAATTATACACAATGACCAAGGATGAATTTTGTGTGTCTTTCACTATAGATACAAATGCTTATATAGAGAAGCACATATATGCACACACACTAGCTAGAGATGCACTGTTTATATATATACGTACACAATATACACATTGTATGTAATGCATATTACATATTATATATACTTCCTGCTTTTTAAATCAAAAGGGCCGATAAACAATGGCATCCATTAGCATTCAGCACAGCTTGAACCAGGGTTTTATTTTCTAACACTTTGCTCCAATATGAGGAACCAGGGCCCCTTGGAAAATAGCTAATCCTAAAATGGGGGAAAAAACTGTAACAGATGAGTCTGGAGCACCTTACAATGCCAGAAAGTAAGGAAGCACTAAAAAAATTTTTTTTAAATTTAAGAAAACCAACAAAGAGAATAAAGACATTAATTAGGGTATGTTAAGGATGCACAGGAGTTGACTGAAAGAACTAATGGCTATAGCTAAAACAATTTGAGCAATTAGAAAAATAAAGCAATATTATCAGTTAAAAGTTAATGTGTAAAATAAATATCCATGAGATATTACTGATACAAACTGTTGTTTTTGTTAGCTGTTAAGGATTTTCTATGTTTATAAGCATCACGATAGGTAATTTATAAACATCAAATAATTTCATTTTTGATCACAAACATTTTACAATATACTCATTATTTACTCCATTTCAGAGATTATTAAAGTTTAATTATTAAATGTCTATATGGTGATTAAAAAATAAAACTCCATGAAGAAAAAGTTCAAAAATTTGACATTCTGCCATCAAGAGAGAATAGCATTAATCTCCGCCCCTTATGTGTGCACTATATATAGTGAATTTTTTCAAAAGAATACAGTATTAAAAGGGGAAGGAAAGAATATTAACTTTACAGTGGAGAAACAACAAATTCTGTGTCATCCAGTTAATCAAGGTCAACATGAACAGTGATAAATCATGTTGACTGTACACACCTTTGATAGAATGTGATGAAAACAGCACATTTTTTAGGCCATCTTCCTCAAAAATATATACCACCCATTTTAATCAAGAAAAAAAAATCATCAGCAAATTCTAACATAGGGATATTGTACAAAAATACCTGATCAATACTACTCAAAATCAGGGAAATCCTGAATCTATCAACCCAGAGGATGCTAAGCAAACATGACATATAAATGGAACATTGCATCCTGGATGAGGTCCAGAAAAAGGAAAATAACATGAGGGAAAATGATGCAAAGTTAAAGGGCAAGAATGGAAGAAATAGAATCTCTCCAAAGAAAATACAAAAACAAATATTATATCCTATTTCTATTTATTTTTTATTTGAAATTAATATGAGGTACAAATTATTAGGTTACATAGTTCTCACTTCCAAGAAAAAGTTCAAGTGCAGAAGAGCCCTTTGCCCAGGGCTGAAGACCCTCACATTGTGCACGTTAAATGGGCTTCCACCAACCGCCCTCACCACTCCCTCATCATACGTCCCCTCCGTCCTTGACGCTCCAACCTCTCCCCTCCCCATGCTAGACTGTATTTGTGTTTTATCATTAATGTGGGCAAGTAATTGTTTATATATTGGTTTCATACTATTCATATATTGGATTTTTTTTTCCATTCTTGACATACTTTATTAAGAAGAATGTGTTTTCAACTCCATCCAGGTAAACACTAAAGATGTGAAGTCTCCAGCTGTTTTTTTTCCCTTTGATTTAAATGAAATAATTTGATAGAAAAATGTATTATGGACAACAATGATCTGCCAGATGAGAATATAAACTATATCATTCTTTTCCTAACACCAATTCCAAGATTAAAACCAAAACAAAACCATACAAAAATTAAGTTTCTGAACAAACCGTCTCTTAAAAGTTGATAAGTTATTTACAAAAGCTTCTCCTTTCCAGCTTTTCATCCAATCAATTCTTCTAATGAAAGCAATTAGTGACTGTATTCCCTTAGAATAAAAGGGATCAAAAAGCTAAATCTCAATTCTCTGTCCTTAAAATGCTCATCTGAATCAGTAAAATCATCATATTGCTAATTATGCTTCTATTTATCTTACAAGTTGCTTAAGTCATATAAAATATGACCCTAAAAACTCACATATACATATAAGAAAAACATTTTCTAGTTTATTATTAAATATATTTCCTTAGAACATTCATAAAAACTTAGCTATAATTAATTAAAATTTTATATCAATGAATATCACCAAAAAGTAAAGGGGTTATTTAAATCTTTAAATGATATTACATATTAAAATTTTATATAATAAAAATATGAATGGAGGTGGCACCTGTGGCTCAAGGAATAGAGTGCCGGCCCCATATACCGGGAATGGTAGGTTCAAGCCTGGTCCCAGACAAAAACTGCAAAAAAAAAAAATATATATATATATATATATGAATGGAAAGATTGATCTGTGATACCAATGTAAGAATTTACTTTATAGTTTTATGCTTATACAGTCTAATAATTTCTTCATTTGTGGTTAAAGGTATTTCTTTGTATTTTTGTTGAATTATTTTACATTGATAATTTAAACTATTTTATATGAAATAGTAGATTTCATTTCATTTATTATTTTATAACTGGCAATGTTGAATATTTATCAATTACATCAATGTATTGTGCTAAGTATATACACAGAATACTTTCATGTATAATATTCACTGAATTTAAATAGGAACATAAAAATAATGTCTCATGAATAAATAAAATATGATAATTTATTGACTTTGGGGTAGATGCCCTAGAGTGTAATCACTGGATTGTTTGGTATAAATTTAATTTTGATTTATAAGAGACTGTTAAGCTGTTTGTTAAAGCAAGTATACAATTTTCAGCCCATAAGTTCCAGTTGTGCCACATTCCTTCTAATACTTGAGCTGATCAGTTTTTATACATGTTAGCGATTCTAATTTATTTCATATAGTTCATCCAATTTCTGGTTTTTCTAAGGAGAAGATAAATGGCTAAATCCATTGCTATTACTTGAACATAGACACACATCTTACAATTTGACTTGTGAAATAATGCACAAGCATTTTTATTTAAAAAAATTTAAAAGATAACACTTTGATACTAGATTATGGCATCCTAATCAAAAGATAAAACAAGATCACTAAAATCAAATTCGTATATCTCTGTGTACAGGTTGTTAACAGAATTGATAGCACAACTCAGAACTAATTATTTGAAAAAAATGAAAACAAACAAACAAATATAGAAGCAAATAAACTAGAATATTTGCTCAGAATAAATATAACTGCATGGGAGAAAAAGAACTTAATGGCTGTACAATAAATAAATAAATAAGTAAACAAATAAATAAAACCTAATTAAGTATTTGAGCTTAAGAAAGAAGTTATGTTTAAGACGGGAAAGATTACATCATTCAACCCAAACCATCTTAAGGGAAAAGGACTATATTTGGTTGTATCATTTTTTCCCCTCAAAATAGCAATGTTTATCTCAGCCAAACCTTTTCATAATTCTTTGTAGGCTAATAAATATAAACTTGAAGGTGATTCCTAAGAAATATTTAGCTGAGTACTATCCAATAAGAACAGTTGATGGAGATCCTTATTTTTTTCCTTTCAGATTAATAGAAGGATATAAACAATTAGGTTACATTGTTTGCATTTGTTAGGTAGAGTCCGAGGTATAGTTGAACCCTTCACGGAGTTGTGCCTTATACCTTCACATTGTGCCCCTTAGGTGAGAGCACACAAATCCATTGTCCTCCTTTCCTCCCATTTGAATTTGATTGTGTTTTTCTCTTGTGAGAGCATGTAGTAGTTCATCTACTTGTTTCATATTAGTATCTGAGTACACTGGATATTTGCTTTTTCATTCTTGTAAAACTTTACTAAGTGTTCTTTAACTCCAACTAGGTCAATACAAAAGACATAAAGTCTCCATCTCTTCTTATGGCTGAATAGTATTTCATGGTATACATATATCACAATTTACTAATGCATTATGTGCTGATGGACACTTGGATTGATTACATGTCTTGGTCATTTTGAATTGAGTTATGATGAACATTTTTATGTAAATGTAATTATGATAAAATAATTTTATTTATTCTGGGAAGATACTAATGGTATTGCAGGATCAAACGGAAGGTGTATTTTTAGCCCTTTGAGGATCCCCCCTTCTTCTTTTCATAGAGGCTGTGTTAATTTGCAATCCCACCAGCACTGTAAAAGTGTTCCCTTTTCTCCACATCCACAATAGCACCTGCAGGTTTAAGATGTGGGCTGTTCTCACTGGGTTAGGTGACATCTCAGAATGGTTTTGATTTGCATTTCTGTGATGACTAGTGACAATGAGCTTTGCTTCATATGTGTGTTTGCCATTCATGTGTCTTCCTCAGAGAAGATTCATTTCATGTTTCTTGCCCACTTATAAATTGGATTATTTGCTCTTTTCCTGTTGATTAATTTGAGTTCTCTGTAAATTCTAGTTATTAGCCTTTTGTCAGGTTTATACCATGCAAATATCTTCTCCCATTCTGAAGGTTGTCTGTTAGCTTTAGCTGCGGTAACCTTACCATGTAGAAGCTTTTTAGATTGATGAGATCCCATTTACTTATTTTTGATGTTGTGATTGCCATTGGAGTTGTCTTCAGAAATTCTTATCAAGACAGATACCATCAGGGAGTTTACCAGTGCTTCCTTCTAGGATTTTTATTGTCTTGTGTCTTACATTTAAATCTTTTTCCCATCATAAGTCAATTTTTGTAAGTGGTGAGGGCTCAAGGTCCAGTGTCAGTCATGTGGATATCCAGTTCTCCCAGCACCCTTTATTGAATAGGCGCTCTTTTTCCAGTGTATGCTTTTGTTTGGTTTATTGAAGATCATATTAATATAAATTTGATTTCATCCGTCTGTTTTCCATTCCGCTCCCTAGATCTATGCCTCTATTTTTGTGCCAATACCATACTATTTTGATCACTGTGGACTTGTAGCATAATCATAATCTGGTAAAGTGATACCTCTGGCTTTGGTTTCACTGTATGAATCTTTTTCTGTTTCCATATAAAATGAAGAATTTAGATATATTTTCAGTTATTTCATTTTCTTTGAAGCTACTGTGAACGGGATTATATCCTTGATTTGCTTCTCAGCTTGATTCTTATTGGTGTATACAAAGGCTACTGATTTTTGGATATTGATTTTATATCCCAAGACATTACTGTATATTTTGATCACTTCCAGGAATCTGTCACTGAGTCTCTGGGGTTTTCAAAGTATAAAATTATATCATCAGCAAAGAGTGAGAGGTTGACTTCCTCTGCCCCCATCTGGATGCCCTTAATATCCTTCTGTTGCCTGATTGCAGTGGCTAGAACTTCCCGAACTATGTTGAATAGCAACAGCAGACATCTTGTCTGGTTCTAGTTTTAAAACTTTCAATTTTACCCTATTCAGTATGATTTTTGCTGTGGGTTTGTCATAGATGGCTTTCATCAGTTTAAGAAATGTGTCATCTATACCTATTTTCTTGAGTATTTTTGTCAGAAAAGAATGCTGAATTTCATCAAGTACTTTTTCTGCATCTATGGAGAAGATCACAGTCTTTGCTTTTGCTTCCATTTATATGGTGAATTACATTTATGCATTTGTTACATTAAACTAATCTTGTATCCCTGGGATAAACCCTACTTGAATGTGATGTATAATTTTTAATGTGTGGCTATATTCTATTAACTAGAATTTTACTGAGTATTTTTGCATTGATACTCATTAGTGAATTTGGTCTGTAGTTTTTCTTTTTTGTTGATTCCATTCTTAGTTTAGGTACAAGCCCTTCTTTGGAGGTTTAATAGAGTACTGGCATAAAGCTATCTGATGTGGAGCTTATTTTTGTTGGGAAGTTTTTAATTGTTGTTACAAATTCAGTGCTTGATATTGGTCTGTTCAAGAGATCTATTTCTTCCTGAGTAAGTCTGGGTAGATTGTGTGGGTCCATATATTGATCTATTTCCTCCACATTTCAAATTTCTTGGCATAGAGATTTTTGTAGTAATAGATAATCTTTTGTATCTCAGAGGTATCTGTTGATATTTCCTTTTTTTCTTATTGAAGTTATTAGAGATATTATCTGTTTCTAGTTAAATTGGTTCCTATTTATAAAGTCCAGAAACTTTATGAACTAGCATAAGAACATCTACTGATGAATAATAGAGATCTAAAATTATCTCATTTAATTCTTATACCGATGGATTTTTTTGCATTGAAATACTTAAGGATTTAGACTTAGAAAATTTGAGTTTCTTACCCAAATTTGCAGAGTTATATACATCCTGCCCAAAAATCCTACAAAAAGCATAATATTATCTCATTTTTATAGAGACTTTTCTTTTTAAATGGTTTATTTTATTTTTTCAAATGTACATATTCAGGTTTATATATTTGATTCTAGACCAGAGGTTGATCTGCAGATATAACTTGGAATAACTTTATAAAGAAAGAAGTACTGTTCACCCAGGGGCATGTGAGAAAAAAAAAAAAAACTCAATTTTTAGGTAAAAGTACATTTCTTCTATTAATCTCTCATGTTCAATATGATATCTAGTGTCAGGAATGTTGTATAACAATGACCATAAGCCTGATGGACTTCTTCAGTGATTTAATTCCCCCTATAGTGATAGGAAACCCAAGGGCAACATTGGGTACTTGTTCATTTAGTAATTGTTACATAGCACCTCATGTGGTTTAATTTTGCCTCCCTTCCTCTATGATATCTACTTGAGGGACTGTGAAACCTGAGATGGGTGGGGTTTCACAGGGGTACCAGTTCTTTGATGACATTTGACTTATGTTACTTTTCCAATTTATCTGGAAATAATTTTTCTTTTTTGGTACAGGAAAGCTATTTCAGATATATGAGAGTTTACCATCTTAAATGTCATTACAAAAGTGTCTAAAATATTAATATGCAATACTATTTTACTCTTAAATTTTTTATTATTTTTATTTAAAGTTTATATTTTATGCTACTTTTTAGCAATTGTTTTTGCACACGATTATACTGACTCTTTGTCTCTTTCTCCTTCAGTGTTCAGAAACTTCTTTCTTAGGTTTACTTTGAAAAGCATCTGTCTTGTGTAAAGTATTATTGATATTATTATGCCTCGTGATCCCTTATAAATCACAAAGACTTGCTAGACTTTGAAATTATCCCTGTTTATTATCTTAATTATAATATTCCAAATAAAGTTTTTACAAATTTGGGCTGTTACCAGTACAGTGATACAAATACAGAAGCACTCTATATATTTTCTTTCATTATACAAAAAAATCTTTCTTTCAGGTATGTAGAGTGTAATAACAAATGTTCATGGGAATGATCCTTAAGTTTCCCAAAATACAAAAATATGTTCGAAGAAATTACAATGTGTTTATTATGTGGTTATTTTCAGTATATTTTTGACATGACATTTTATTTTGTGCTAAAAATAACTTAGTGAGCTATTACAGAAATTAGCTTTGTAGCAGCAATAATAAAAAGTCATCACTGTAAATAAAGAAATTCCATTTTGTTTCATGAATCAGAAAATATAGTTATTTCTCTTAATCACCTGCCAATTAATTAAGTGAACTGAATTCAGATTTGTGTATTAAACATGTTGAGAACTTCAGTTGTACAGAAGTTTTACCGGAAATCTCGCACTCGATTTATTTTTAGGTAAATTTTGTTCTTCTCCTCTAACTCTGATTTACCCACATATTTTCCCATCACACTTGATGGCAATTCTGTTCTGTAAGTTATTTAGGATAAAACGCTGGGCTTTTTATTTTATACCTCATATCAAAGTCAATAGCAATTCATATTATTCTAACTTTGGAATTTATGTAAAAATTTAACCACAGTTCCACAGAACTTCTGTTATTGCTATGGGCAATAACAAGTTACAGTCATCCCTCATATATTGTGATAAGCTTCACTGTGGAATATCTTCTTCCACACTTAACCCTTGATGCTTATTTTCTGAATCTATTCTTCCATTCAAAGTCATATTAGATTAACACATATATAAAACATTAAAATTCATTACTAAGTGGTGCTTTTCATAGTAGTGCAAAACTGATTCATTTTTGGAAAACCAATCAATATTTGTTTTGTTAATACAGCATTAACAATACAAAGAGGAAAAATATTAAGATTATCTAAATAGATGCATAAAAGAAAACATTCCACATCCATTCTTAATATCTCCTGGAGTACAAGTGGCAGAAAGCAACTTCCTCAACTGATGAAGGACATTTGTGAAAATCATAATGATAATATCATATTTTATGATGAAAAACTGGAATTTGATCCTTCATCTTGGGAAAAAAAATAAATTTATGTTTTTTCTCACCTCTCCTATTCAACATTATATATAAGGTTCTAATCGGTGTATTAAGGCAAGAAGTAGAAATAAAAAACATACTGATTAGAGTGAAAGATACTTTCTCTATTCTAGATGACAGATGGTCTTCATTAAAAAGCCACAAAAAGCTACAAAATATTTGTTAGAACTAATAAGGCCATTTAACATTGTTTTTTCTATATAAAAATAATAAAGATAATATATGGATAAAAATGGCAATAAATATTTGGAAATCAAAATTTTAAAATAGTACTTATGCATTTCTACCAAAAACAGTGAAGCATTCTGGTATAAATTTTAAAAATTGTGATAAAAATACAAATAATTCCAAAAAAAAATCAAGTAAGATCCTTATAAATACATAATTCATGAACTGAAGGATGATGTTTTAAATATAACAATTGCCTGCATTCAGTGAAATCTCAGTGAAAATAATGAAGGAATTTTTTTTCCCCAGAAATCTACTGGTGATTTTTAAGTTGATGTAAAAATTAATTATTCAAAATAACTTTGAGAAACAATAAAAAAGTTGTAAGGCTGACACTGGATTCCAAACTCATCATATGCCTTCAGAAATAAAGGAAGCATGGTTTTAGTGGAGCAATACTTATGTAGAAAAGTAGAATTAGAGAGTCAAGGGTGCTACAAAAATTGGATATTTCTATGTCTACTTATCTACATCTTATTGCATACCTCAAACTGTATACAAAATTAATTCAATATGAATAAAAGTGTTAAATGTCAAGTTTAACTGTATAAACATCTAAAAATAAATGTGAGGCGTGGTGCCTATAGCTCAGTGGCTTGGGTGCTGGCCGCATGAACTGGGGCTGGTGGGTTTGAACCCAGCCCAGGACTGCCAAACAACAATGGCAACAACAACAATGACAAATAGCCAGGCATTGTGGCAGGTGCCTGTAGTCCAGCTACTTAGGAGGCTAAGGAAAGAGAATAGCTTAAGCACAAGAGTTTGAGATTGCTGTGAGCTGTGATGCCACAGGACTCTTCCAAGGGCAACATAGTGAGACTCGGGCTCAATAAAAATAAATGTGAAATAAAATCTTTGTGTTCTTTAGTACAGAAGTTGAAAATGAAGAAAAGATAAAAATAATGAATAATATAAGTAATTATGGCAGGATTTTGAACATGCACTTTACCAAAGAATATCCCAATGTCCATTAAGTAAATAATTGCAGAACATCAATCACGTGAGAAACAGAAAATAAACTTACAATGAGATACCATGCAAAGTTATGACAATCAAAAGATAGAAAATATCAGGAATTTTTGAGGATGGGGGACAAAATAACTATTACAGATGAGGGAGTATACATTGGTAAAACCTCTTAGGAAATCATTGTGACATCATGTTCAGAGAATCTTTGTATTAATAGTGCCCAAAATGAAATCAATTCAAACATCCATCAACTCCATGACTCATTTTAGCTAATATGCTGTGCTATTCAAGATAGCTCTTATAGTTCTAACCAAATAGCTAAAAATCCACATGTATAATGTATTCATGAAAATGTTAGCTCAATAATTAGTACTGTTGTCTAATTTATTAACATTTAATAATATGCTTATGCTTTTTATAAAGCTTGGTTTTATATGCTTTTTTATTTTTCTTTTGGTGTCTCAGATTCAATGAATACACACATACAGTGAAACTGGGAGTATTTTGTAATATATAAAGAAAATTTTCTGTATTTTCGTAAGTTAGAGAAATTTTCTTAATAATGAACATTTATTTTCTTAATTTCAACTAGACTGCCATGAGTTGTTCATCTGCATAAATGAATGTGTCAAAAAGCCAGAAGCAATTTAGAGAATTCAGTATGGCATCCAGGAATACAGTACAATGGTGGAAACTTGTTCACTTTTATGACTGAGCATGATTGAAAATATCACAATAGTGACTAACAGCTTACTATCAAAGAAAAAAAGAACAAAATAACATAAACAAAAGTATTATTTGGCTCAGAGCCTGTAGCTTAGTGGCTAGGGCTCCAGCCACATACACCAGAGCTGGCAGGTTTGAACCCAGCATAGGCCTGCCAATCAACAATGACAACTAACCCCCACCCCCCCCCAAAAAAAATACCTATGTGTGGTGCCTGTAGTCCCAGCTACTTGGGAGGCTGAGGTAAGAGAATCACTTAAGCCCAAGAGTTGGAGGTTGCTGTGAGCTGTGATGTTACACTGGGCCACACTGTGAAACTCTGTCTCCAAAAAAAAAAAAAAAAAAAAAAATCTATTATTCACTTTGAATATTGTGATCAAAAAATCTTTTTTTGTGTGTGTGTGGTTTTTGGCTGGGGCTGAGTTTGAACCTGCCACCTCTGGCATATGCGGCCGGCACCCTACTCCTTGGAGCCACAGGCGCCGCCCTGAAAAATCTTTAAAGCAGCTTCATAACTAAATTCAGTTCCTTTAATACAGTCTTATGAAAATGTTCTTCTAGATATTATTCTATTATTTATTAGTACAGGGGAGAAATACACTTTATCTGAGTCAAAACGCTTATGATTGCTCATGGGTTCAAAGCCAATTTCTTCTTTTCTGTCAATAATGGAATCTTTCAGTACTGTTGCTCTTGAGGATGATAAATGTATATGACGTTTGTTTACTGTTGTTTATTAAAAGGCACACATTTGCATAATTGTGTTTCTCAAATTGTACCTCATATGTTATTAAAAAGTAGAATTAGATCGGACTTTACATGAAAAGAAGGCATAAAATGAATATAAATGTTATTGTTTGTGGAGAACAGGTATCAAATACTTCAAGTAGATGTATATGGTCAAAAGTAGACACAGGCGGGTCTGGACAACAAGCTAGAATACAGTGGTAGCTACATGATCATATGTCATGATGAGCTCAAACTTCTGGGCTCAGGTGATCATCCTACTTCCTAATCTATACCCTATTGAGTAATCAGTGACATTGGTGCATCTTTCTTGGTAAGACTTTTTAACTACAAAAGTTTTCTTCAAACACTATAGACATTAATAGAGATATTATTAAAATGAAACTATAATAATATTTAATTAAATATCCTGTGTAAGACAGAAAACAAACTTAGATCTTATATCTATGTTCCTATAAATACATTGATGTTTGAATCACAGGAAGAATTTCTATTTTTTTTTAATTATTATGGAACAGCAACATTATAATGAAACTGTGTTCACAAACCTGGACCTATTGATGTACTGATATTAGATTACTATTAATATATCAGATTTACTGATGGAGGCAGTATTTATCAGAATGGAGGCAATATTGCATAATATATTTAGAAATATCAACTTCAAAAATTAATGTTTCTGCTTGAAGATGTTTCTAAAACATATAAAAAGAAGATTTTAAAAGACAGTTTGGGTAATTGGCTGGTAACAGAATAGGATTTGAATCTGTAGACTGGGAAAAGTAAGTTGCTTCTATTGCTAAACTTCCTAACTACTTCATAAAAATTAGAGTACCATCAAAATATTGCAACTTTGAATTCAAAGGCCTGAACAGAAAAGGTAGAACTAAATGGTACATAATATCCAACTTATATGTTCTCCCATAACAATGCTTTATTTCCTCTTCCAAATTAGAAGTACCTGCTACATTCTATTTTTAGAATTATTTACTTGTGGTGATGTTTTAATAAGATAGTCTTACCATTTAAATCTTATTTTTTAGCAAATATTAAAATTAAAAAGTTCATAATTCTGTTGACTGGTGGTTTGATGGTTGTGATTTAATAAAAAATACTTTTGTTGAGAAGGATATTCAGTAGAAAATATTTTGATTATCATTCATAAAGTGCTAATAACTTTTCCAATTATTTTGCTAGAATTATAACTTGTAGTTGGTAATATTGCTTCAATTAAATGTGAAAAGTCAGAAAAATATCTTAAAATCAAGCATTAAAATACTTCCTGCAATATTAAATTTTTCTTAACAGTTTACATTGTGGAATGTGGTTAATGAAAGTGGACACATTGTTGACTACATAATGAATATCTTTAGTATTATTTACCAGATATATGTTTATTGACTTGTGTTTGCCTTCCTCCAAGCTCCATGAAGAATCACCCTTCTCTCCTGAACAACAGTAATTTTGGAGATGATACCCTTTTGGCTCTGAGAATGGTCTCAGCTTTATGAATCATGTGTCAGAAACATGATTAACTCAGATGTAAGTAAATGACCCACACTGGGCTAGTGAGAATCAATGTGGGTGGTGTGGATGAAACCATTGGAAAACACTTTCTAGTACAACATTAGTGATTTGTAACTCTGGAGTTATGGTGCTATAATCACAGAAATGTATTGAAAAAATGCCCAATAATTAAGTCATTACAGTGAAAGAAGAAACTCCATCTGGAGAGACAGATTTAGTATCAGGGCCATTGTTTTTGCACTGAATAGAGTTTACCCAAGATTAGATGTACACAAAGTCTTTTAAATTATGCTATTTGTCACTTGAAACTAGCAATATTGAAAAATACCTACATACATGTCAGGAAAAAAAAAGTGTGGGATTGATTGGATGATAATACTTGAAACAGTCTGAGTTGAGTGAGGCGTAAGAGTGGTGAAGATTTCTGCATTCCTAGTGGGGAAGGCAAGGATGCCCATTATAGGGTAGAGAAACAGTTGTTTACATCTGCAAATCAGATCATTTACCTGCCTATGTCAGAAACTAGGAAAACTGAGTGGGGATGAGGAATGATGGCAAGAGAGTCAGTGTCTTAGAGTGTTGGTTGTAACTAGTTTTTTCTTGTCTTCCTTCAGTAGAGTCCTATAGGAAACTAATATATATAATTATGGCCGAGTGATCTGGAAGAAGAGAGAAAAGAATATGTGGCCTTGCTAATGAGAGCCCTATCACTTGCTTTTAACAAATCAAGATGACTGAGACTTGTAGTACTTGAAGATCCAATAATAGAACTGGATTCCCTCCTTCTCTTTGATTTAGTGAGAAGTTAGGCAAGAATAAAAAGTACGACATGAACTGTTAGAACATGTGAGAACCAGGAACTCCCCAGGGCTATTTAAGGACATCCTATGTTATCAGTGAGCCTTTAGGTATCCCCTTTCTCTACTAACATGGTCTAGAAATATTCTTATTAGGAATACTAAAGAGCTAGATAAAATACTATAGCATAATAACAAATCCATAGCTAAACAGACTAAGAAAGTAGGAAAAAAAAAACCTCCAGAGGTTAAAAATGTAAAAAAATGAATCAAATTTTGATTAGGACAAAGCCAGTCTATGCACCTACAATAGCGGTTCTCAACCTTCCTAAGGCCGCACCCCTTTACTACAGTTCCTCATGTTGTGGCGACCCCAACCATAAAACTATTTTCATTGCTAGTTCATAACTATAAATTTGCTACTGTGATGAATTGTAATGTAAACATCTGATATGCAGGATGTATTAAGGCGACCTTATGAAAGGGGTTGCAACCCACAGGTTGAGAACTGCTGACCTAGAGCATCAGAATAGGGGGCTATCATTTTCATTTCACAGCTACACTTCAAGGAGACAGAATCTTAGACTCCCTGTATAAAAAGTGAAAGGTCTCCACATACACAAGGAGTACCTGACAGTGAAGTATACTCTTGGACAGAATATTTTAAGGATAGAGAGTTTACAATGACTTTTTAAAAAATATCTCACTTAAAAGTAGAGGTCTGGGCTGCGCCTGTGGCTGTGGCTCAAAGGAGTAGGATGCTGGCCCCATATGCTGGAGGTGGTGGTTTCAGACCCAGCCCCGGCCAAAAAAAAAAAAGAAAAAAAAATAGAAGTCCAAAGATGCAAAATTTTAGACAACCATTTTCACTCAGAAGAGGAATTAAAATAAAATAATAAAGGAAACTGAGACAATACAGAGAGAATAAAACAAAATGACTGATGTGATATTAATCCTTGAAAATATTTAAAAACCTAGTTCCAGATAAAATAATTAAATAAAATAATTTAAAATTAAAGTTTATTTTACCTCCTATGCACAGAGCAAACAAGTTTTAAAAATCAGAACAGTAGATCCAAATATCCGTCTAACATTATTAAAGAAGAATAAAGGAAAACAAACCATGTAAGTATCTAAGACTAAAGAAACGAACAAACGAAAACCTCTAAAAAATTTACCAGAACTTAGAGAAGAATATTTCAATACAAAGAGTTTATGCAGGGATAAGCAGATGAAAGAAAATAGATTTGCACAAATGTATATTATTCTGAAATATTAGAAAACTGGAAACAAATTGAAGATTCCTATCCAGGGAGAAAATGCTCTTACACATATTCATATACATTAGATTGCTATTTTATTTCCTATGAATGATACTTAAAGCCAAGGAAATATTCTTTAATTCCCAAAAGTTCAGAGTGAAAATCATTTCAAATCTCATAATCTGTACCAGTCTAAATATAAATGCAGTACAATCATAGAATAAATGCATTTTTGCATAAAATTTCTCACACTGTTTACCTTCTATAATTTTCTTCTGAGGAAAAAATGGAGTAAATGGCCTAAAAAATGGGGTAGTAAGAAAGAAAAAGAAAGGTACAGGTTTCAAAGCTGGCCAGAACCAACTACTCCACCATGAGAAAGTTCAGAATGATATCCCCGAGAAGTCTCTAAGACAATGAAATTGATCTACATTGCCATAACAATAAAAATATTAGCCATCAACCTAACAAAATTGTTATTATGACAGTTGAAGAGGATAGGTAGGGGATGAACAGGGGTCTTAGAAATGTCTGTGATTTTGCATGAATGTATTGTGTAAAAATTAAGACCAATGATAGGATTATATATGAAAAATGAACACATCTACTGATCAGTCATTAGAAATTTTATTAGAACTAGCAAGATGTTTTATATAAGACATTTCATTAAAAGTTCATTATGTCTATAACCATAAGCAAAATGACGTTTAAAGAAAGACATAGACCACGATTACAGTAGAATTATAATTTATCAGGAATAGATGTAATAAGAGATGACAAGAAAAGGCAATCATGTCCCACAATTAAAAGGAGAGAGAAGTATAGAGAAAGGTTGCTTGTCAGCAGATGTATTAAGTATCGAGCACTTGTAAGATTATCAATTTTCCTTTCCAAACTTTTCCTTTGGTTTGTTCTGAACTTCCCATCAAGAGCAAAAGACACAGGGATCAACAATAGGCCGTGTTTGGTGGACAAGAATTAATTCCTATGTAAGGTAGTTTTCCTAATATTCATAGCTTATTGAATCTAATTTGATTATACATTCAGGAACATTCTAATATATGTAATATTAGAGAATATATTAAATCTATTAAAGAGATCCAGCGTTCTTCATATTTTTAAGTTGCCATCTCTACACCCAGATTCTAACATCACTATAGAAATTAAAAACATAAAGATGTAACAAAGGGCTCTAATAACCTTGGACAGCAATTGATATGCAACATTTCTAGTCAGTTTTCTGTCCTCTTGGGCTAGTCAGATGCATTATACAGATGTTCATCAAGAATCTTGAACAACTTCTCTGGATTGGTAGCCTCTTCCTAGAAACAATTCCTAACCACAGAAGAGAAAATTAATTGCTGATAGTTAATGCTTATTCCTGCCAAAGCTGCTTGTGTCACAACCATAGATTGGCCAGATTTTGCTAAGTTACATTTAGTGTATCATATAACAGGGGGTTTAACAACAGATGTTGATTTAGTGATTACCTAGTACATCAAAAGCTGTGGTTTAGCTTCTGTGGCTCTGCTCTGGGCTGTGGGTCAAGTCCATATCTTTTCCATATACTTTCTGATTCTGTATTTGGTGATGAAAGAGCTTCTATCTGACAGGCACACAGAGAAATAAGCTCAAATCAAGCTATACAAAAATATTTGAAGCTTCTGCTGGAGGAACCAGACCTTTTCCCATTTCACTGGCCAACGTGAAGCATGCATACAAGTCCAACGTTAAATGGAATTATAGGCTATAAATGGAGTCTTACCAGAGAGAGAGCAGGAAAAGAAGTGGCAGCTACAGCCACCACAACTGTTGTGGGGGAGCAAGCACTTATAATAGAGAAAATGTGCCTGTCCGTGGCGGAAACTTTCTACTCCAGTAGAGAACCTATTTTTGTGTGTAAAAATATTCATTAATTAGTAGCAGTAAGACCAGATAAATAAACTTGAATATATGCATATTAAGAGAATATGAAAAGCAGCAAATTGAATGTATATGGCCTAATCTTATTGTTAAAAGCTAAGCGTACAGCCACCTGTGCCGGGTGTCTGTCTGGACTCAGCAGCAGCCTGTCTGACCGACAGGAGCCCTCGTAACAGGAGTTGCCTCTACTGCCACCTGGAGGTCAAACAGTTGACAGAAGCCAAGGACCACTGCCAGTAGAGGATTGATGGTGCTAAGGGGAAACCTTAACTGGAGCTGTCCATGGTTTGAGGGAAGATACAGATACTGTCTCAAGAGTTAATGCCAACCTATTTCTGCTTATACTGCAGTCCAGAAGACGTCAAGGTTGGTTATGCAGTTCGCTTCTAGGCCGAATAGGACACAAGTTCCCTGACCTCCATTCTGGGGAAAAGGTGGAAGAGGAGGAAAAGGTTTGCAAAATAATTAGAGGAAATGAAACCTATGGTGGACACTAAAACTAAAAAAGGAGGGGAGAGCACCTTAATAATGATCACAGGCACTGGACTGAAATCTTTCCATTTCCAGCAGACAGAAATTTTTAACAACATTTTTTCATCAGTCTCCAATAAAGTCTCTTTCCCTTTCTTGTTTCAAGCACGATAATGTACCAAATAATTTAAAGAGCAAATCGTCTATAGACAGTACACTGGAAAGGGTAAGAGTTATATGTGTGTGGATTCCATGTGGGCTGATGAGTAAATGTAGCTTCCACTTTTGAATTCTTTCTCCAGTTCATTCTGAGTTTTGTCATCTTAAAAGAATGCGTTGAATAGCTTCATAACTACTCAAGGGTATTTCTCGTGAGTGAGCTGACTTATTCAGGTTCACTTTTCTCTTAGTACATTTTCTATCATTTTGGGAAATCAAGAAGAAACAATAGTACTTCTCCAAAAATGCCAATGCGAGCACATTTTCTTTAGAAGAGGACTAATTATCTGGGAGTTATTTCTTTAAAGCCTTTGACAAAGAGTCACTTCTGATATATTTTCTATTCCCTTTGATACATTAGCTCTGCTTTCCATTTACTTGAAAGGTGTGAATTTAGAATTTTCCATTGCCATGCTCTTCATTAATAAAGGTAAAGGTTACTTATTTGTGTTTTTTTAAATGTCCTAGCTTCAGGATTTTTGTTAACATGGATTGATTTGAGCAGTTCAATGTACGATGCTCTTCCTCTTGAGAGGGAGGTACCTAGAAGGCACCAAAGGAAAGCCATAGAGAATGTGGTGTTAAGCTGTACATTTAAACATTAAAAACATGCTCTTGGAAAAAAGGTTTTCAAAATTAAAATATATAGCTGACCACAAAGTAGTATGTTATGGAAGATCACATGTAGTATACGATCAAAACAGCAAAATGTAAATTCAAGGATTTATACAGTATATGTATTATGATAAATTACTCTTGATGGAAGAAAGGAAGAAGGGAATGGGAGGCAGGCACATAGCCAAATCCCAAAATAGGGTTTTTCTTGTCATTTTCCACAAACATTTACTTTACCAGTTTTCTTTGTAGTTTAAATGTCAGTTTCGAATATAGTTTAGTATGGATGACATAATATATACTAAAAACGACAACATTGAGAATACTCCAGATAAGACATGGACAACTTCAAAACTTTGAAATTGAACTTACATCAAAACTGTACCTTATCTCTGACTAACCCTCTGGCCACCACACTCAGGTATTCAAAACCTCCAAGTTGTTTTCCATAAAGTCCTTTTTGTACCAATAAGATACCTGAATTTTTAAAAAAAGTGTAATTTTTTATGCCATTATTTGTAGACATTATCAAGAAGTGCATTAATAAATGCCTAGATATATATGCAAATATAAATACAGTATATATGCATATATGTGTGTGTGTACGCATATACATGTTTATGTTTACACAGAGAGACAGAGAGGGAATGATAGAGCATGTGAGGGATAAGGTGACTTTGAATGATGATACAGTTACAAGTGCAGATAGCTCCAAATAGCTCAGAGTACTTGTAGAGGTCATTGATAACTAAACGAATAACTCTGCAAAGCTGTGACTAGCAGCACAAAAAATGTCAAGTAGGAATAGAGAAGAACAATGAATTAATTCTGCCTTTGGTGTGGTGTGCAGAGGTCAGATAATGCTTCAGGAAGTGTTAAGAGGTTAAGTTAAAGTTTTACAGAGGTCATTAAATATGTTTTAGGTATAGATGATAATATGATGAAAGGGATATAACATTATATAATTGTTCATATTAATTAATATATGAACTGTACTACCAAACAGTATATATTAAGTCAATATATAACAGTATATATTAAGTCAAATATCTGATTTTCTGGTAACTTCTTTATATGCAACCAGGACCAGGAGCCATTACCTCTGATTACAGTTCTTGGAGTCCCAGTGTAAAATTTAACACAACAGAAAAATTAATTTCTGCAGCATCTTAGAAAACAGCAGTGATGACATAACTTTCAGGTCACATCCAGGCCTGGAGAAATAAGTGAAAATGTTTTAAATCTCTCTGATCATTGGCTTTTTCTCTTTGCTACTGTTTTATTCATTCTTAGAAATTCATAACGGACCAACTATTTTTTAGAATTCCTGACTCCTTTAATATTTATTAATGTACGAAGAAGGGCAGGGATATCATATTTTATATATCAATGAGATATTTTCTTATCAAAATAATGTAAAAATAACTAAGAAATTTTATTGCACTTATGTAAGAAACATCTTTGACCCAACTATGTGACCACTCAAGGCTATTTGGCTTCAAGAACATAATTATGAAGAACTGAGGGAGGGGTAGATGGTTTTTCTCATAATCACAATTCTCTTTTAATACTAAATCTCTCTAATGTAACACAGATCACTCTCATCTTTATTGTGTTTAACAACACAGCAGCATTGAACTAATTCTTCACTAGCTAACAAAGGTTTACGATTTTAAGATAAAGTTACCGTGGAACTTTATAAGAAATGCCCAGTGACTAAATTCTCAACAAATTGACATTACTGCTTATAGAAATTTATATATTATAAAATTCTGACCAAAATTTAATTTATAAAATAAAAAAAAGTAAATATTTCATGATAGTTTTAATTTGTCATTCTTACAATTGAAATAATAGATACAAATTATTTATATTAAGGAATTTCTTTTATTAGAATTCTTTTTTGTTAAAATGAGGATTTAAGAATGTTCATTCTGTATAACAGGGAAATTAATATAGCTGTGGTGAACAAATTCATTCTAAGACACTTCATGGTCCACACAATTTTCAGGAGATACAGGACTAAAAACATTTATTATATCATTAAATGCAAAAATAAAATACCCTAGGGTTATTCAAAAATTGAATCCTGAAGAAGGGCTATTTTAATTTGCCACTGTTATTTCCCTTACTCTGTGCTTGTTGAAATAAGTAATGTTATTGGCCTCTGAAAATGAATAAAAAGAAAAAAACGCTCTCACTCTATCCTCAAACTCATCAGGGCCTTTGATACTTGTTCATACCAAGACCACATTCAATACCATTCTCGCTCTGAGGATATTTGTAACCTGCCTCACAAGTTTTTGACTCTTTTTGCTTTCTTGTTTTTCCCTAATACATGAAATATCTTTTTCTGTTCATGCAAACTGGCACTTTTCTCTTTAACTTGTTCAAACTGTGACTCTTTTCCAGTACCCCATTGTTGGAGAAATATTTTTAATTTTAGGTCAGTTTAATACAATGAAACTGTTGAGGATTTTGTTATACATTTCTGATTTCATATTTATCTTGCAGTATTTTTAGTATAAAATTAATCTTCAAAATAATTATATACACAAACTCTTTGAAGTATTTTATTCAAACGCAGTTGTAGAATAGGCAATGGACATGTTTTGAGGATGAGACAACCATTTATTTATTGGATGAAGTATTGGGGTGATTATAGTTAATCAGATAACTGTTTTCCTCTTGATAATTTACTGGGGAGACATATTATTAATAATAATGGCACAATATTTCCAAATGGGCTTTTTTACCAAGTTTAAAGGGAATATAGAAGAAAGTGAGTTTTTATAGGGAAGTACTTCAAAAAAATATTTGTGAGAATACTTATTTGTGGGGAGTACTTCAAAGAAGATATAATAGATATTGGCAAGGAATTTTAATATAACTTAGTACTATTTTCCTGTGACACAGGAAGAGGTTTAGAAATAAACATAAATACATTGCTTACTTTTTCTCAGCTTCTTAGTGATAGTTCACACTTATAATTTAGACCAGGAATTAGGAGTCTTAAAAACCACAGAAGTCTATAGAAACAGGGGTAAAGAAGGAAAATGAAAATCTGCAACTTTGTATTTATTCTGTCGTGGAAATACTGGGATGAGCTGGAGAGTAAGTGGAATCCAGGAATCTAGCTTATCATGGAAAATGTTCTTTTTCATTTGTTTGTTAATTTGGTATAATTATTCCTGACAAACAAATCTCTCCATAGACTACCTACACTATCACTCCTTTTAGACACTGCTACAGATTTCAAACTGTACAATAATTCAACTCCTTCCTACTTCCTGAGTCTTTATCAAGAATGGAGACTAATAAATGTATGTTGGTAAGATCAAGAAAAGAGTAATGCTTTTTTCCTTGCTTTATTTTTATTGATTTATGAAAAAGACACACATTTATCAATACTTTTATAAATTTGTCCACCATTTTGTTCTTGAATGAGATTTTTATCTCTGAGTAATTCTTAGGCAAATCTTGTCCCATTGGCACTTCTATAACTATAGCATAAATAAATCCCAGTCCAATATGATAGGGAATTTGATGATCTGTATTTCAAATGTATTGCATTTTCTTATTAATGAATCATAGCATTTCACGAGTATTGTTTGACCATTACAGGCTCATAGAAAAAGTTACATATTTTTCAGTATTATTAATGAGGAATGAAGTATCATATCCTTTTGGAACTTCTACATTCTGAAAATCAAAGACTGTCTGTGGTTCTCAGGTTGAGTTGAGCCACTTAAGGATAATAAATGTCTTTAAATCTCTCTCTATAAAGAAGAGCTGATTGACTTGGCTTCATTTTAAGGATTGACTAAGGGTTTACAAAGCCAGAACTGAGCACCAATATATAGTTTGGATGTTAAAGTATTTCTTTCTTTCTTTTCCCTCACATTACAAAAAAAGGAGAGAAAAGTCCATTTGGTTGGTGAAGGATTTTCCATTTCAGAGGTAATTTGTTCTTTCAGGACTATCAGTAATCTGACGTGTCATAATAGCCACCTTTACCTCGACTCAGCAGTCTCATTCTACAGACTGTTCACATGAATTTTACCTCGCAGGGCAAAGTGTTTCAGGTATTTAGTGGGAGGTAATTTATTTTCTTGGTTGTTGACTATTATTTTGAGTTACTATTCAACATCCCTAACAGTGATTACACTTTCTAACTTAAATTTTTTGAATTCCTCTAATCACATCTTAAACTTTTGAAAATGGTGAATTGGTGATTAAAGCTGCAGTTTATAAAGAAGCTTATTAAAATTTTAATTTGCCACTAATTGTTTTTATGGTTGAAATTTACATAAATGTTTCTGGTATTAAATTTTGAGTCTTTTCACAGAACCTTGACTCTCATTAAATATTCTTTTAAAAAATATATCCTCATCAGATGATTGTACATTATAGCACTTTGTTGTCTGGCTTAGGGATGGTTCTAACATTCCATAGATGAATTTCTTTACAATCTTTACATAACAAGATTGTTTCATAACAATCTTTACATCTCTAACATTTTGTTGTGTCTTGGAATATATTCCTATTTCTTGCCAGTCTACTTCATTGTGTACCTACGGAATTTTCAAATATTTTATTCCTTGATCTTAGTCAGTATGGGCTGCTATAACAAATTACTCTAGATTGAGTAACATTGCTCTAGACTCTACACAGCAAACGTTTATTTCTCACAGTTCTGTAGGGTGGGACATCCAAGTTCCAGGTGTTAGCAGATGCAGTGTCTAGTTAGCCCTCATTTCTGAATTGCAGAGAGAAATGCATTTTTCTCCCATTCCCACGTGGCTGAGACATCAGATCTCTTGTGTCTCTTTTCATAAGAGGAGCAATCCCATCACGAGGGCTCCACTCTCAGGACTTAATTACCTGCAAATGCCCCATCTCAAACACCATTGTGTAGAGGATTAGGGGGTTTTGTTTGTTTGTTTTGAAATAGATTTTATTTTTTCCCTGAACTGTTTTAGATTTATAGGAAAACTGAGCCCGAGGTATAGAGATTTCCCTGATAGCTATATCCTCACGCAGCCTTCTCCATTAAAAACATTGTTCCAACTTATGAATCTACATTGAAACCGCATAACCACCAAGTCCATACTTAACATTAAGGTTTATTCTTGGTGTTGTACACTCTGTGGGTTTAGCCAAATGCAAAGTATTCACCACTATAGTGTCATACAGCTGTGGTCCCCATTCCTTCGGCTGCAGACTGGTACTGATCCGACCCTGTTAGGAACTGGGCCACACAGAGTGGACAAGCAGTGGGAGAACCAGCAAAGTTTGCATTTATAGCTAGTCCCAATCACTGGCATCACTGCCTGAGCTCCACTCAGCAGTGGCATTAGAATTCGCACAGGAGTTCAAACAGCTACTGTAAACTGCACATGCGAGAGATCTAGACTGCCCGCTCTTTATGACAATCTAATGTCTGATGATCTGAGACGGAGCTGAGGCAGTGCTGGCCATGTGCTTGCAGAAAAACGAGCCCAGTGCTGCCAGTGCTTCTGCATTACAGTGAGCTGTATAATTATTTCACGTGTAACTGAAGACATAGGATAGATTACAACATAACATTAATAGTAATAAAGTGCAGCAAAAATGTTACGTGCTTGAATCATCCCTAAACCATCCTCACTACCTTCCATCCATGGAAAAATTGTCTCCCATGAAACCTGTTATTGGTGCCAAAAAACCTGGGGATGGCTGTCATACATACTAGTTCCACTGCCTTAAAAATCTTCTGTGCTCTACCTCTTCTCCCCGGCTTCACTCAAAGGCTGGAAATCACCGATCTTTTTACAGTCTCCGTCGATTTTTCCTAGTATGCCATAGAGTTGGAGTCATCGAGTACGCAGCCTTTTCAAACTGGCATCCTTCACTTAGCAATGTGCATTTAAGTTTCCATAGCGTGGTAACTCATTCTTTTTTTTTTCAGTTTTTGACGCGGCCAGGTTTGAACCCACCACTTCCAGTATACCCACTACCCTATTCCTTTGAGCCACACGTGCCACCTATTTATTCCTTCTTGACACTGAATTATATATCATTTTCTGGTTGTGCCACATTTTATTTAACCATTCACCTACTAAAGGGCATATTGTCCATCTGTATTTTGGCAATTATGACTAAAGCTGGTATAAACATCCATGGGCAGGATGTTGTGTGGGGGTCAGGTGTCCATTTCTTTGGGTAAATGCCAAGTGAGCATGATTGCTGGATCAATAATAATAGTGTGTTTAGATTTTTTTTGTAGATTCGGGTTTTAGATATGAATTTGGTGTAGACAAAAACATTCACTCATGCATAGTACCTGGTAAAAGTTTTCTTCACCCTGTATTTGTGCTTCTGATTATATATACGTATATATATTTTCTCAAGTTAAAGTGCTGCTCTTGAACATTATGTCACTTCTGTTGGGTGCCATTCAGCACTTTTTATTCCTCCTGTTAGCCTATAGACAGTATTCCTTAGAGGCACGTAAAATAACAAAAACTCTTGTTTTACAACAATATTTGACAATGAATCCTTTGTTTTGCAAAGCACTTTTCCCAGAGGCAGATAAAATGGACTTATTGAATATTTATTTTAGGTCTATGGGAATCTTAAATAAAATGTGAATTCATTGCATAGCATCAGAGGCAAAATAGAGCTGCATTTTCATTTCAGTGTGTTTCTAACACAACAAAGAGTAAGTACATCAAATTACATGAAATTGACATTTGTGCATGTGGAAATAGAATTTAAATAGTTTGAAAATTCAGCATTAGGTTTATAAATACAAAAATAGAGCCAAGCAGTATGATGTTAAATGAACGTGTGATGTTAATGATCAATTTTAGAATAACTTAAATCTGATTTCTTGCATAAAAATGACACAAATATAAATTCATAAGTATATAATGTTCATCTAAATTATATCTGAGACAACTAAAACATTATTTAAATTTCAATTGTTTAGAGTTTAAATAATCCCATAATTTAAAAAGAATTCAAGTTTTAATAAAGATCTATTTTTCTTCTAATTCTGTATACTAAATGGCTATCTTGCTTCACCTTCTTATAACTACCAAGTAGAATTTGAAATTTGTTACATGTGGGTCAATTAGTGTCATGCTGGTTGAAAAATATCAAGATTTTATAATTAATTTGTAGATTTAACCACAGAATAGGCACTTTCATGTTGACTCATTGGAAATGTAAACCTAGTATGTGTGTGTGTGTGTGTGTGTGTGTGTGTGTGCATGTTCCTCTTAAAACAGAAGATAAATTATGTAGCCAAAGTTCACTAAGCACTTCTACAGAGACATTTAAAAGGAATTTTTAAGTTCACTGTATCCAAAGTAGGGATGTTTTTCTTACACATCAACAATATGTTGGACAGTCTGATTTTATTATTGGAGAAAGACAATTATCCACTCATATATTCCAGCCAAACGCTTGTAAGTCATCAAAACACCTCCTTGGTAATCGTTTTTACTTCTTACCACTTCTCATTTATGCATTCACAGATCACTATGCTTTCTCAACTAGCATCCTTAACTATCTATATTCCACCACTTGAAGTGCACAAATCTTAATATTGTCACTTTAATTAATGCATACATCTGTTTTTTTCCACATCCTATGAAGTTATTAAGCCAGAAAATTTCATCATGTAACTTTGTTCACTTTTCAGAGGAAACAAATATAGTGACATCTACCTATCAATCAGTCAATCAATCTAACAATCAATCATCAATATTTTACCTCCTCTAAAAATTTATATAAATGGAATCTTATATAACATACCCTTTGGAGATTTTTTTTTTTTTTTGGCTGAGAAACATATCTACAAAATTTGTTCATATTATATCATTTATTAGTCCTTTTTATTCTTTATTATTGAGTTGTGTACCATTTTGTGAATATGCCCGGGTGTATCCATTCATTCATTCTCCTACAGAGGATTTTTTAGTTGTTTTCATCTTAAATAAAATGATTATTTTCATCACTCTTAGTTAAGTACATACACATTCCATCACTAGGTCAAAGTATATGGACATTATTCACTGTATAAAGAACTTACAAAATGTTTACCAAAGTGCTTGTATAATTTTACATTCCCATTAGCAATCTATGAAAAGTTCTGTTGTTTTATATACTCTCTAACATTGATGAATATTTGTAATTTTTAGAATTCTAAAGGCTATAGAGTGCTAAACAATATGATGTGAATTTCACTACCAGACATCAGACTATACTATAAATCCATAGTGATCAAAACAGCATGGTTATGGCACAAAAACAGAGAGGGAGATGTATGGAATAGAATAGAGAACCAAGAGATGAACCCAGATACTTACTGTTACCTGATCTTTGACAAGCCAATTAAAAACATTGAGTGGGGAAAAGATTTCCTATTTAATAAGTGGTGCTGGACTAACTGGCTGGCAACCTGCAGAAGACTGAAACTGGGCCCACACCTGTCACCACTAACTAAGATAGATTCTCACTGGATTAAAGATTTAAATTTAAGACATGAAAATATAAAAATACTAGAAGAAAGTGTAGGGAAAACACTTGAAGAAATTGGCCTGGGTGAATTTTTTATGAGGACGACCCCCTGGACAATTGAAGCAACATCAAAAATACACTATTGGGACCTCATCAAATTAAAAAGCTTCTGCACAGCAAAGAACACAGTAAGTAAAGCAAGCAGACAGCCCTCAGAATGGGAGAAGATATTTGCTGGTTATGTCTCCAACAAAGGTTTAATAACCAAAATTCACAGATAACTCAAACATATTAGCAAGAAGAGAACAAGCAATCCCCTCTCAAGTTGGGCAAGGGACTTGAAGAGAAACTTCTCTAAAGAAGACAGGTGCATGGCCTACAGATATATAAAAAAATGTTCATCATCCTTAATCATCAAAGAAATGCAAATTAAAACTACTTTGAGATATCATCTAATACCAATAAGATTAACCTATACCACAAAATCTCAAAATCATAGATGCTGGCATGGTTGTGAAGAAAAGGGAACACTTCTACACTGCTGGTGGGATTGCAAATTAATACATCTCTTTTGGAAAGTCATCTGGAGAACACTTAGAGAACTAAAAATAGACCTGCCATTTGATCCTATAATTCCTCTGCTAGGTATATATCCAGAAGGCCAACAAACACGCTACAATAAAGATATTTGTACCAGAATGTTCATTGCAGCCCAATTCATAATTGCTAGGTCATGGAAGAAGCCCAAGTGCCCTTCAATCCATGAATGGATCAATAAATTGTGGTATATGTATACCATGGAATACTATGCAGCCATAAAGAAAGATGGAAACTTAACCTCCTTCATGTTTACATGGATGGAGCTGAAGAATATTCTTCTAAGCAAAGTATCTCAAGAATGGAAGAAAAGTGTTCAATGTACTCAACCCTACTATGAAATTAATCTATAGCTATTGTAGGAAAACTATAACCCAATTTTAGCCCAAGAATATGGGGAAAGGGGAAAGGGAGGGAAGGGGAGGGGGGGCAGATGGGTGGAGGAGGGGAAGATGGGTGGAGGAAGGGTGATTGGTGGGATCACACCTATGATTTATCCTACAAGGGTACATGTGAATCTTACTAAATGTGGAATTCAAATGTCTTAACACAACAACTAAGAAAATGACATGAAGGCTATGTTAACCAGTTGGATGAAAATATTCCAAATTGTATATAGTAACAACCTGCTGTACCTCATGATAGTATTAATGTACACAGCTATGACTTAATAAAAAAAATTTAAAAATAATATAATGTGAATTTGCAATTCTCCATCAACTAATGATTTTATAATTTATTAGATCATTTATCTTTGTTAAGTACAGAATACATTTTGTCTTTTTTGTTTGTTTTGTTTGTTTTGAGATAGAGCCTCAAGCTGTCACCCTGGGTAGAGTGCCATGGTATCACAGCTCATAGCAATCTCCAACTTCTGGGCTCAAGTGATTCTCTTGCCTCAGCCTCCCAAGTAGCTGGGAGTACAGGTGCCCGCTACAATGCCTGGCTATTTTTTGGTTGTAGTTGTCATTGTAGTTTGGCAGGCCCAGACTGGATTCTGACTCGCCAGCTCTAGTGTATGTGGCTGGCGCCTTAGCCACTTGAGCTACAGGTACCATGCCTGTCTTTTTGTTTTTACGAGTTAATTATATATTCTGGTAGAAGGTATTTTTCAAATATGTAATTTTGAAATCCTGTATGTTCTTCCTGTCTGGCATGTCTCAATTTAGTTTTTTAAAATTCAATTGAAATTTTAATTGATATTTAATGAATGTACGTATCCAATGGAGTAATTAGAGATGTATCAATAAATACAATATATAGTAATCTCATCAAGATCATTACCATATCCATAATTTTAGACATTTACCATTTCTTTGTGCTGGAAACATTCAATACCCTCTTTCTAGATATTTGAAACTATGTAACATGTTGCTGTTCACTATGGTCATCCTGCAGGGTTACAGATCCCTGGGATTTATCTCTCTTCTCTGGCCTAAATGTTGTATCATTTAATAAATTTCTCTCTTTAGCTCTCTGTTAATTCTTTTAAACAAATTTCCAACTATAATTACATTTTCAAATAAATGAATTGTATTCTATTTCATTTTCTTCTTTTCTATGTTTTATATTATATAATTTATTATTATAATTTTGGATTTTATAACCTATGTCTAGGTTTTTAAGATGAAACTTAGATAATTTATGTTAGGCCTTTATGGATACAATTTTTTTCAAAGTATTGCTTGACTTTTGCCTTTTTAACTTTAATCTATTATTTTATTTACGATTTAGACTAAACTACTTTTTAAATTTCCATTTTGATATTTTTATTCATAAAAAAATTAATTATAAGTATACATATATAAAATACAATTATAATATTTTCAACCATTTTTATATAAGTATGTTTCCCAACCATTTATATATATAGAAATAAATGTATACACACACATGTATATGTGTGCATATATTTATGTATGTATATACAGATATGTATATACATGTGTATTTCCAAAATTAAATTTTATAGAGTTGCTTTTGAATTCCAAAATGACCAATGTGGTCAAGGTGCATAACTTGTATTATCTGAAAATATAAATTATATTAGGAAATTGGTACTATAATAGGATCGGTTTGATGCATTGAACATAACATCAATGTCTATTCTTCTGTTGCATTTAGTGTTATAGAGATAAAAGTCAATTAGATCAAGTTGTTTGATGGTTCAAGAATTCTGTGACTTTTCCTGATTTTCTGTCTATAAACTTTAATAAACATTTGGATGGAGGCATTGTAATCTGTGGTTATGAATTTCAATTTCTCAATTTCTTTTTGCAGTTAATTTATTTCATGTTTTTGAAGTTCTGTTATTGATTGTGTAAAAATCAAATCCTCTTGATAAATTAATCTCTTAATATGAAATAGTCTTCTTTTATCAGTAAATATTATTTGCTCTGAAATTCACTTTATCATTTCTAGATAGTCCTTTCACCTTTACATTTGCTATTATTTTTCTTTTCCTACAAGAAATTTCCATAAGAGTTCTTATTGTGTAAGTATACTGCTAATGAGTTTTCCAGAATTTTAAAATATCTGAAAATGTCATTTTTTTCATGCTTGCAACATATGATTGCTGGGTATAAAAGTCTATTTTTTTCTTTTAGTACTTTATATAAGGTATACTGCTTCAGTTTCTTCTTATTCACTTGTTTCCATGTGCATTTTACAGTAATTCTTACCTGTTTTTCCCTGAACATAATGTGTCTTAAATGTCCTGACTGTTTTTAAGGATTTCTCCCTGTAGTGGGTTTTGAGCAATTTGAATATGATGATCTTAGCATTATTTTATTATTGTTGGTTTTGTTTAGGTTCATTTAGCTTGCTGAATCTATGGCCATGTTCAAGTTTTCATAAAGTATTTAATATGTTTGACCATAATTTGTACAAATATAATTTCTTTCTCCTTTCTCATCTCTTGTTGGGATTCTAAGTATTTTATTAACTGAGACTGCTTAAAGTTCTTGCTATATCAAGATTTTTTCTTTTTTTTTTTTTTT
>NW_003852435.1:9066696-9075847 GCF_000181295.1 Otolemur garnettii
TTTTTTTTTTTTTTTTGTTTTGTTTTGTTTGTTTTTTTTATTTTTGGTCCCTTTTTCATTTAGATAGTTTCTAGCTCTGCCTCAAGTTATCTCTCACTGATTGTTTTGTTTTTCTCCCATGTTTTAATTGTTGTTAACCTCATTTATTGTATATTTCATCTTAACCATTGTATTTTTTCTCAATTTTAAATTTAATATTTATCTATTTATGGCTTCCATATATTTATTTAATACGAATGTGATTTCCTTAATTTTCTTGAATATATGTATATGAGACTGTTTTAGTGTTTTTATTGATTCTAGTAACTGTGTCATATCTGCATATGTTTATATATTTTTTTCTCCTATTATGGGTTACTTTTTTCTATTTTTTTGTATGCCTTATAATTTTTATTTGGATGTCACATTTTGTGTGTTTTAATTTGTGAACTAGATATTCTTTTATTTTGTATATATTCTTGCATTTTATCTTAGCGGAACTAAATTACTGAGGAACAATGTGATTTTTTTAAGGCTTTAGTTTTTTTTATATATAGGAATATATCAGCCTTTAGGTTTATTTTGCCTAACTACTGAAATAATGTTCATTTGTTTATTCTATTCCCTACATTATGTGATTTGTGTTTTTTGTTTTTCCTAAACTGCATGGTGAGTACATGAATTGATCTGCCCTGTGTGAATATCAATTTTTTTTTTTTTTTTTTTTTTGCTTCTGTTTCATTCTGGAGACTTCCCTCAACCTCCCTCCAGCCCTTGGTAGTATCACCAAGATCATCAGCATATCCATGATTTCTCGTGTGTGCAGTGGTCAATACTTAGCTCAACATTTTGGGGAAGTGATTTGCAGATCTCCAGATCTCTCTCTCTTCATGTAGCTGTCTTTCTTCCTCAGAAGCTTACTCTTCTTTTGTTCTCTTATTCCTGAATTTAGCTACCTTGATCTTCAAGAGAACTCAGCTTTGTTGTTTCAACTCCAGACTTCCAGAATTTCCTTGAATTCCTTGTCTGTGCTATAGCCAGAAAACTCTACAGATAGTGAGACAGACCAACTGTAGGACTCATTTCATATTTCTCCCTTCCTCAGGGAACATTCTCATCTATTTGTTTGTTTGTTTGTTTGTTTATTCATTCATTTTCAGTTTTCTAATGCATAAATGCTGGGATTTTTGTTTTTATTTTTGCTTATTTCTTTTCATTGTCTATAACAAGAGACCACATGGCCTATAGAAGAACACTATTTTCTATTTTCAAAGGATAATTTTGCCTAAATATAGTCTTCTGCTTTGATGTATATTTCTATTTCTCTCTGCTTGTAGAAGTGCAATTTCATTGTCTTTTTGTTTCTATTCTTTCTGATGAGTCAAATATCATGTAATTAATCTGAATATAATATGCAAAATATTTCCTGAGAGAATTTACCATTTCTTAACTGCAGGAACTTTCCTTTTGATATTTACTTAATGGACCAACAAAAGATAATGCTTTCCTTGCAATCTTTGCAAGCAAGAATTTTTCTCTCGCTATTCCAAAGGCTTTGCTACTCACGGTCCTAAAAATCCACCCTTCACAGATCAAAAGACTGTTACTCCAGGACTAATGGTTCCACACTTCACAGGTCCTCTTATGGAACTGTTACTCGTGGTCCAAAAGGTACCACCCTCCACAATTCCTCAGTAGCAGAGTTTTTCCTGCTTTTAAGCTGCTTTTCCATTGAAATTTTTGCTAATTGATTTCATACTCTCTTTTTTTTTTTTCAAATGGAGTTTCCTAGCACAAAGGTGGTTTAACTTTTACTCTTCCCTCCCTTTGTTCTCACCTCTCATAATCTTCCAAAGGCTTCACTTGCTTTCGAGTGTCACTTCCCTCTGGGCCCTGTCCAGTCTCCTTAGCTGGACCCGGTTATAGTGCACAGATGCTGATGAGAGGTCGAATACTCTTTCACCACGCAGGATAACCAAATATTCCACAAATATATTTATCTAATTATTCTCCATTGTTATCTATTGGTCTGGTTTAATTTCCCCAGTTTTACGCTGAGGCACCACAGGTCTAACCAAGCTGGCAGAGTGCTCCCATGGCATAGAACTGAACTATACTGTTTTTCTGAGAATAGTTTGAAGCGGAAAATATTAAAGAAACTGTTTTAACTTTCATTTACCAGTGGGTCCTGATTTTGGCCTAGCTTCCCACATTTATGGCATTTGATGTTAACTGGGGGATTTACCCTCTGATAATTCTCATTATCCGCCATGTGAAGAAATCATTGAACAAGATAATTTTGACAAGTGAAAATATATATCACTCTTTTTTTTTTTTTTTTTTGGTGGGGAGAAATAATAACAATAATTTGTGACTCCCAATGCTGAACTGTACCAACACAATTGTATTGGTTAAAATTGAATTCTCTTGTTTCATTTTGAGGGTATCACATGAGCGGCCCTGGCACTGAGTTTATGAAAAATATGTTCCTGAGTTTGTATGCCTGTGAGAAGAGGGTTGGAAAGGAGGCCTGTACATCATATTGGCTACCATTAGCTGCATTGTGGATTTAATTCATTTATGTGATGATCAATGTTTTTGGCTTTGAAAATTAAATATAGTTTTGAATCTCCTTGTTTAACCATATAATGTTCATTTAATCCATTTTTAATTTTATCAAGTACTAAGTAAGAAAACATGTTGACAATATCTGAAGAAATAATTTGGACCTAGTTAACATATTATTCTCTCCTTGCAAGCAAAAGTTGAAAGAATTTTAAAGAATGTAACTGGTTTATTTTTACTTTAAAAAATTATTGTGAATAACTTTTAGAAGCTAGTTGCTTTGCTACCATTACGTGTTTCTATAAATGACTAATTTCCACATGTAATTTTATACATTCTAATTTACATATGTGAATAAGTTACATTTAAATTATATAGTAAATTCAATTATAATATTGTTTTGTGTTACCAGCTTTTATATTTTAATTTTAGTCTGAAAATTTTATTTTGCCATTTTTAATATTACTCTAGTCATTTTTTTATTAACAAAACACTTTATTGCCTATGTTTGAGGTTATGATATGATGTCCCAGGACATGTGTAGATGGTAAATGGTTACTATGGAGAAGTGGATTAACATATCTATCATCTCGCAAAGGTACATTTTTGTGACAAGAGTATTTAAAATATGCTTATTTAACAAATTTGTAATAAAATACAGTCTTTTTAACTTTATTTCTAATATTATGCCTTATTTCTCTAGGCGTGTTCATGCTGCACACTTGGTATCCTTCAAGCAACATTTTCTTATTTCCTTTCTGCCTCTTGGGCTAACTACACTCTCATCATCTCTTAAACTACTTTTGAAAATATTCTACCTATAAGCAAGATCATGCTATATTTTTATTTCCAGGTCTGGTTTATTTTGCTTTGCACAATATCCTCCAGCTGCATCCCTGTTGTGGCAAATGGGAAGATCTTCTAGTTTTTAAAGGCTGAGCAGTTTTTACATTCATTCACCTATCAATGGGCATTTAGGATATTTCCATATTTTAGCTATTGTTAGTAATGCTGAAAGGGATGTGGGGGATATAGATATCTTTAAAAGGTAGTGATTTCACATTCTTTTGGTATATACCTGGACGAGCCATTTCTGTGTCATTGGACACAGAATTGTTGGCATTATCTAAAGAAATAATTCACACCTGTGGGAGCTTCCATTCTGATTTCTATAGATAAGATTGTATCAATCTACATTTCTATCAACATCATACTAGGGTTCCCTTTTCTCCGGCATTTACTTCTTGTGTTTTTGGTAATAGCCTTCCATAAGTGTAGGAGGTGCTAACACATAGTGGTTTAAATTTTTATTTTCTTTATAATTAGTGATTTGGGGCACATTTTCATATACCTATTGGCCATTTTTCTGTCTTCTTTGGGGAAATATCCTTTCAGGTTCTTTGCTCACTTTTTAATTGGGTAATTTGTTTTTCTGTTATTGAACTTTAGCTGTTCTTTATAAGGTAAAGATAATGATCTCTTATCAAGTATGCAATTTTCATTTTTTTCAGTCCATAGGTTACTTTTTACTTAGTTGATTGTTTTGTTTACTGTGCAGAAACTTTTAAACTTGATATAGTCCCATCTAATTAATTTTGCTTTTAAAGCCTGAATTTTGTTGTGCTTTTCAATAAATCTATGCCAGAACAAGTGTTGAAGAACTTTTCTCCTACGTTCTGTTCTGGGAGTTTTATGACTTCAGATCTTACATTCAGGTCTTTCATCCATTTTGAGTTGATTTTTGTGCCTGGCATGAGACAAAGGGCCAATTTGATCTTTTTGCATGTGGAAATGCAGTTTTCCAAGTTGTTTATTGAAGTGACTAATCATTCATTTTTATTTTCTTGATACCCTTGCCAAAAATTAATTGACCATGTATACTTGGTTTTATTTCTCTTTTTTTTTCAGTTTTTTTGGGTCTATATTTCTGTTTTATGGCAGTATATTACTGTTTTGATTGCAAAAGCTTTGTGATTTAATTTTGCTGAAATGTGTGATGCTTCCACCTTTTTTTTTTCTTAGTATTCTTTTGGCTCTCCGGGTCTTGTGGTTTTCTGTGAATTTAGAACTGCTTCTTCTATTTCTGTGAGAAATGTTAATGGAATTTAGACATAAGTTACATTAAGTCTGCATGGGTAATATGGAAATTTAAATAATATTAATTTTTTGCATTCATGAACACGGGATACCTTTCTGTTTTTTTTGGTCTTCTCCCAATTCCTTTCCACAATGTTTTATACTTTTCAGTGCACAAACCTGATGCTATCATAAATGGGATTTTCAATATTTCTTTTTTTAGCTAGGGCATTAAATGTGTATTGAAGTGCTATAGAATCTTGTACATTTATTTTTGTCTTGAAACTTTACTGAATTCATTTATTAGTTCTTAAAGTCTTTTGTGGAATCTTTAGATAGAATATATAGACTTTAGATAGAATATAGACCTATTGAATTATGTCATCTGAAAATAGAGATAATTTTACTTCTTCTTTTCTGATTCTGGTGCCTTTTATTTTGAGTAAGAGTGGTGAGGGTTAGGGATCTCTGCCTTATACAGGATCTTAGTGGAAAGTTTGATTTGTTTCTGTTGATTATGACACTAACTATAGGTTTTTCACAAATGACCTTGATTATGTTGAGAAACTTTTCTTCTATACTTAAATTCTTTTAAATTTTATCAAGAAAGTGTCCCAGGCTGGGCATGGTGGCTCACACCTGCAATCCTAGCACTCTGGGAAGGCCTAGGCAGGTGGATTGTCTGAGCTTACCACTTCAAGACGAGTCTGAGCCAGAGCAAGGCCTGGTCTCTAAAAAATAGCCAGGCATTGTGGCGGGTGCCTGTAGTCCAGCTACTCAGGAGGCTGAAGCAAGAGAATCGCTTGAGCCCAAGAGTTTGAGGTTGCTGTGAGCTATGACATCATGGCATTCTACCAAGGGTGACAAAGTAACATTCTGTCTCAAAATTAAAAAAAAAAAAAGTGTATGCTAAACTTCATCAAATGTTTTTCTGTATCAATTGAGATGGTCATATGACTTTAAATATTTCATTGTGTTCATGTGATATATGACACTGATTGATTTGTATTAATATATATCTTTTAACTTCCTTGGATACCAGAGAAGAATCTCACTTGGTTTTGATGTACACACTTTCGGATATGTTGCTGAATTTGACTCAATGACTCTTTATTCAGGATTCTTGTGTGAATGTTCATCAGAGATATGGGCTTGCACTTTACTTCTCTTGTGGTATCTTTGTCTGGTTTAGATATGAGGATGTTGTTGGCCTCATAAAATCTGTTTGGAAGTATTTCCTGCAGTTAAGTTTATTTTTTTTTTGAAGAGTTTAACAAGTATTGGTAATAACTTTTCTTTGAATGTTTTATAGAATTCATCTGTCAAGCCATCTGGTCCTGGGATTTTCTTTGTTGGAAGGCTTTTAATTACTTTGTCAATCTCTTCATTTGTTATTGGTTTTATACCAGCTTTGTATTTCTTCTTGATTCAATCTTAGTAGGTTATATTTTTCTAGGAATTTATTCATTTCCTCTTGGTTGTCCAATTTCTTGGCATATAATTGTTCATAATAGTCCCTTATGATTCTTTTTATTTCTGAGGCATCTGTGGTAATATCTCTACTTTGATTTTCCAGTCACTCATAACCATGCATTGAATTTAAAAGTGCAACCTTTGTTCTGTTCTTTTTGTGCACAGAACATAGATATACATATGATACAGAAATAGATACTAAGACTGCTTGAAATATATTCCTTTAATAGACTCTTTACTGGGCTACCATATAAAGTTTAAAAAGTCAAGAATTGCTACTTTAGGGAAAACAATAAAATCGACCAAGCTTGGTTTATACTAATATTTTCTATACTAAATCTAAGTAAAGGAATTTATTTGAGTACAATTAGTCACTAAAGTTCTAATTGGTAGATTTTATTCTTAAAAAGAATTAAGGAAAATAGATTTATACTTATTAGATGCTGAATAGTGAACATTCAACATTATTTTTGACATGATAGTTTGCATTTAAAATTAATTTTCTGATTTATATTTGCAAGGTTATCTTAAGACATTATGTCTATAACTTAGAACTGTTCTCTCAGATGGAATGGGATAACTGAGTTTTTATATAGGTAAATCAGAAAGAAACCTTTCAATCATTATTATCTGAATTTTAGTGTATTAATCAGTTTCCCAGGTAGCAATGCCTTTCTTTTATGGTATGAATGTTTGTGCCCCCTTCCAGCCAATTTCTGTATTGAAATACTAACCCCCAAGATGATAGTATTCACAAGTGAAGGTGACTAAGTCCAGAGCCCTAATGTTACTAATTAGCATCCATTTAAAGAGGCCTGATAGAGCTGAGATACCCATTCTACTCCGGGATGACACAGCGAGATGATATCATCTATTAATGACAAAGCAACCCCTCACCAGAAAATGAACTTCCACTTATTTGGTCTCAAACTTTCCAACTTCCAGAGCTGTTGTTTATAACGTACTTAGTCTATGGTATTTAGTTATAGAAGCCCAAACAGACTGATACTTTCTTAGAAACAGGTGACACTAAAATGTTTGATTATAGATATTAATTGCTAACATGTACTATCTAACCTCTAAGAAAAAGTCAAGTTTAAATTTTTAATAGGTCTTTTGATTTATCTTGACCCCAACTTTACCATCCCAAAGAAAAAGGATCCCAGGAAAAGGCAAGAAAATAATATCTCTATAAAAGTAGTTTTACTCTTTGCCAAACGAAGAAAAGTGATTATTTCATAGGAAATATTTCTCTTTCTCTTCCTTCTCCTACTAATCATTTTTCATCCACATTGCCCTCTATTACTTTTCATTCTTTAGGGATATATCTATTTTTAAACTCTTTTCTGAAACAATTTCCTCTTGTCCCTGGTGAAGTAACATAGCTAAGAACACTACTCACTTAAAAAGCATCCTTCATCTTCCCAACATATCCTATTACTGTCTCCTGTTTATGTGAAATTTAAATACAAACTACAGTGATACCAGGGGAAAGTTGCAAAAGTAATTGATGTAAAAGCCGACTTTTGTTTTCAGTTCCTAAGCTAGAAGAGCACAGAAATATTCAAAGCAGATTCCAGCTGAGTTTATTAGGGAATAGTCTACAGAAGAGTTGGCAGCCACAATCCTCCCTAGGAATTAAATATGTACATATGTCTAAAGGCCTTCTGTGAACCCATGAGCCAACAGGGGTGGCTATAGTCACTGCATACAGCTGTTTGGCTATCTGGCAATCTAAGAATTGGAGAAACGGGCCAAATCTTCTTCTCAGGAGACATGACTGACATCTGGTATAGCCTGGCAAATATAAGGGAGTATCCCCCGAGGCAAACTCACTCAGGAACTCCAAACTTCAAAAACAGCTGCACTTCTTTAACAGCCAGCCTCTTACCAGGAGGAAAGTCCCTGAGTTGCTAGATAACATGTTTCACTACATATTTTAATAATTCCCTATTTCTGTAGGGCCTTGGAAACTCATTTGAGACTATCTAATTATAAGATAGGGAATATTTCAATATACACCAAGAAAGTAAATCATATGTAAAGTTATCTCAGCATCAGCTTGGACTTAATTACTGCTCAACATCAGGTGTCACCTATTAGTCACGCATGATGTTGAGCAAGAAGAGTATAATGTGAGCAAAAGTATAAAAAGTAAGTCATACCGTGTTCAATATAGGCAAATCTTGCTGGTGTAATTGTTGGGCTTAGTTTTGCTGAGCTTTGTTAATTCTTTTTACTTATTTTGCCTAATTCACCATGACTTACAGCCTTGCATTATAAAGAAGTCATTCAAGTTGGATAATGTATTCATGTTAAACATGTGTCTTCACATGTTTAAGAGGAGATTAAAGCAATTCATGGACAGTAGAGAAAGCAAGAAATTTTAGAGCTTGTGAATTGTCCACCACTACAATCCTAAATATTGTAGTAATCATATTTTATTTTTCCAAGAGAGGCATTGGGGGCTCAGTAGATCCTTGTTTCAGATAAATGGCCCATACATAACTAATGAATCCGCTTACATTTAAAATGTTTTTCTCTGAGACTCATGTTTATATGTGAATTGCTTTTTCTTTGTGAATATGATATAGCAGATATCAGCACTTCTGTATTTTAGGTGATAGTCTACTTCTTATAAATTCAGATTACAGGAAAAATAAGATGTTCTTTTTCTTATTTATTACTTAACTTTCAGCTAGATAGGAAAACCTAATTCTCATGGTTTATCTATTGACTTAAATATTGCCAAGTTTAACTTAGAATATGTAGGCCAGTCCTCATAAAATAATAAACTTTTTTCTTTTCCAAGGATAAACTAAGCCCATACTCTTTTTAGAATGTAACTGGAAGAATTAAAAGAGGGACACACTTGATACTTCCTGCTATAGATGTTGTCATGGAAGCACTTGCAATTTATTATTATAATAAACCATTTTTCAATGGTTGAAATATACCGAGGCTGGAAAAGTTGAAATATGGACACCACCAGATATTCTACTGTTAAATCAATGAATCAACCTCAGAAGCTTTCCAGATCTCATTATCTAAGTCAAAA
>NW_003852435.1:9075876-9108456 GCF_000181295.1 Otolemur garnettii
TATATATATATATATTTATTATTATTAAATAATAACTATGTACATTAATGCAATTCTGGGGTACAGTGTGGCGTTTTCATATACAATTTGAAATATTTTCATCAAACTGGTTAACATAGCCTTCATGTCATTTTCTTAGTTATTGTTTTAAGACAATATTCTTAACATATTCTACTCTTAGAAAGATTCACTTGTACCCTTGTTAACTTTCAATGAAAAGCACCTTGATACTTTTAGAATAAAACATGTTTCAAATAGCAGCCCTGTTCCATCACATTAAATGCTACTGAGAGTCTATTGACATAATAGGTCAAGAAGTAAAACTTGTTTTTAGAAAGTTGGTCACACTAGGGAACAAGTTCATGGTCCCTGCACATATGAATACTGAGCTGGCAAGACAGACTAGGAATTGAGATGCGGCCTGATCTTACTGATACTGTAACGTGGTCCCTAGTTATGTCAGGGAAGTGGCCTATGTTTCCATAGCCTTGTAGCTTTTAAGCCCTGCAGCCTAGGAATTGTGATTTCTGTCCTGGAGTTGATGTCATACTTTGTCAGATCTCTGTTAATTGTTGTAACTGAGGATGATCTGTAGGTACTTTATACACATTAGGATTTAGTTTTTAAGAATTTCATGTTGTTCCTGATGGTCTGAAATGTGGCTTCTCTGACCCTTAGGTCCTTATTTATACAGTTACATTCTTCCTTCCCTTCTTCCTGTCTATTCTAATTTATTTACAAAAGTTTTCCAGTTATTGGCAATAAGATACAACAGAGAGTGTTGGACTAAGAAAAAAAAAATGTGGGGAAAATAATAAAATAGTGCAAAAGACAGTATTGAGTAAAGACAAAATATATATCTGTAATAAGCATATTTTCTCAATTTTGCTATAATATTAGTATTCAAAATTTGAGTCATATGTTCATTTAAAAGAGTCAAGCACAGAAAGTATAACTAATAATCATTTGGGGAACCCAGTTTTAAAAGTACATCTTCCTCTGAATATTAAAAAGAGATATAATGAATAATGAGAGATTTCTAAACTACTTCTTTGAAAAAAACTACAAGAGTGAATTATGCACTGATAATAAAGAGCAATTGCCCAGGTCTGCATAGAAGATGGCAAACAAAACAACATGATGCGATTTTACTCTATAGTCTTTAAAACTGATCGATCCCTAGTTATCCTACCTAATTTTTAGAGAATCAAGTTCACTTTTTTTTTTCAGGTAATCCCTGATAAATATTACTTTTACTCACACTTTCTTGTCTTTGATTTTTATGACTTTGGAACAAGTTCTTTAGAACATTTTAAATACAAAAATATGGAGTATCAATAAAAGATGTTAACTTAAAAAGAAATTTATTCAAATTAATAATAAGGTTAGAAGGTAAAGTTGGTAATTTTAAGGAATATTGAAAAATTTAGCCAAGCTATCTGTCTTGTTAAATGGCTGGCATACATGTATATAAGATCATCCAAATTCCTACCTACAAGGAAGACCAAGGTGGATACAAAGTCATACAGATTCCAAACATCTCTGCCATAAGCATATGATAATTATTTTAGCCTATGGCAATATATTTGAACAAAACAAGACATGTTATTTATCCACAGTAATATTCTATTAAATAATTTTTGAAAACATTCCAAGGTAAAATATTTATAAAATAGCTGGACACTAGCTTAATTGGGCCACTGAGAAATAAGATGCTAATATCTGCTAAATATTACCTTTAAAATATTTGTAAGGAAACATCCTTTTTTGTTTTCTCTGTTTTGAAGAGGTAGATTTTAAGACATTTGTTCTGACAGTGATTAGAGACATGGGCCGGTTTTTGTGGAGGAATCCTCTGAGTTCATATTTGATGGCTGGTCTCTTTTAGTCAGTCATCTATAACCTCTTTGGAACACAGAAGGAAAAAAAAGTCATGTGAACCTAAGACATGGTTGATTTTGAATAAATGTTTATGGGGGGCTTCCTTTTAGTTTTCATCAATGAGAAGGCTTATCATCTTTAAATGCATAATCTTCAAATGTAAAATGGTTGCAAGTATTTTAATGAACTATGTGTGTCTTAGCATTTGTAGTCATTGTCCTTGGTACCTGATTTAGCTCCTTCATTTTAGAATATATCCTCAATGAAAGGGGTGGCACTTGGTAATTATGGGTCTAGCAAACTTTGGTTAGAAAAATGATGTCCATTAAATACTGTTTGATCAAAATCTTTATTTAATAGTATATTTTATAGTTAAATATGTATCCATTTATATATCTTGCAGTATAATGAAACCTCCATGATAGATGCGCATTTATATTCACTTACAGACAAGTGTTTCTCAGTTTTTCTTTAGTAGTCATGCAAAAACAAAACTATTTCTGAAAACTGCATTACAAGTGATGCAAATGCTGTTAATTCATATAAAATTGTGTAATAGGAGGGGCCAAATAATACTCTCTTTGAATCAAAGATTAGATTAAACTGTTATTTTTACATATTGGTACAAAAGTAATGTAAAAATCTGCCTTTTTATTTGTATTTTATTTTATTTTTATTTATTTATTTTTTGAGACGAAGTCTCACTTCTCACTTTGTCACCCTCAGTAGAGTGCTATGTCATCACAGCTCACGGCAACCTCAAACTCTTGGGCTTAAGCGATTCTGTTCCTTCAGCGTCCCAAGTAGCTGGGACTACAGCTGCATGCCACAATGTCAGGCTACTTTTAAAGACAAGGTCTCACTCTGGCTTATCTTTAATTTATTGTGAATCAGAGCTAGGATAAAACCTGATTAAAGTCATCTAAAGACATAGAACATTTACTTTAGGTTGTGATAGACTGATAGCCATTTGAATTTGATGCATAGAAACCAAGCAACTTTGTAAACTTCTATTGTTCAAGTCTTGGCAATTAAAACTTACAATGATGGCAAACAACAAAACCTGGATGGTTAATATTTCTGGTTGTGTTAGGGATGCTTTATTTTAGATGCATATTCCTTAGCAGTCTATTGAGTTCATGGAAATATAAAATATTCTATTTCTACATTTTTAAGAAGTATAATAGGTCTGTAAATACAGGCATCTATCTAAACAGTAGTCCACATTTACTACTTACTCTCTTCATGATTATAGAGCAATTAGCAAATTTCTTCTTAGAATTAAATACATATAGTTTATTATGTTATATTTCATTATGAATGAAAAGCATTATGTGATTTTGTAAAAGCATCATCCAAAACACAATAAGGTGACTTGAACAAGAAGCTCAGTTCAAACAGAAAAAAACATTACAAATAATTTCTGAGACACAATTTTTACTCCTGGATCAGATCAACATGCAGAGGAAGAAAAAGGTTTAGGTGTCAAATTGCTTTGTAGGCAAGTGGGAAGTATGAAAAGGGCCTTAGCACTTGTCCTCAGCTTCCTGGGAAGAGGAAATGCAATAGTTAGGGATCAAAACTTAGTATATTGCTTCCTGATTCAAGAGACTTAAGGATGGCTCCTCAATAGACTATATTGGTTCAATTTTCCTTCTTGGTGGCTCTATAATACCCTTTGCTTTCATTGTCTTTTTGCTTATCATATTATCATGTAATTATTTTTGTTTGTTTATTCGTTTGTTTGTTTTGAGACAGAGTCTCACTGTGTCACTCTTGGTAGAGTGCTGTGGAGTCACAGCTCACAGCAACCTCAGACTCTTAAGCGATTCTCTTGCCTCAGCCTCCCAAATAGCTGGAACTACAGGTGCCCGCCACAACACCCAGCTATTTTTTTGTTGTAGCTATCATTGTTTAGCTGGCCTGGGCAGGGTTTGAACCTGCCAGTCCTGGTGTATGTGGGCAGCACCCTAGCCGCTGAGCTATAGGCACTGACACCATATCATTGCTTTTTATATATCTCCTTTACTAATTTCTTTCACTTTTAAAAAAGAGATCTTGCTGCACTTACGTGTCTTTACATGGTGAATATCTCATATAATATCTAGATAATTATGTGTGCTAAATATATGAATTATAAATACCTCCGGAGGTTGGGTGGTTTAGGAACTGCTGAGACATAGGTACAGGTATGCTGTGGGCAGAGACATTGAAACTTCTGGGATGAGTTTTTTTTCTCACATTATATCAACATTTTATGGGAAATACAGATAATCAACAAGTAATGGTTACTTTGAACATTAACTACATTTTGTAATAAAGGAAATGGATAGATTAAAATGAGTAAAAATGAAGGTAAATCTGGCCTAGAATGGATGGTTAAGAAAGTTCTCTGGGTAAAAAAAATGGTTAAGCTAAGAACAAAAAAAAATGAGAAATGACTAAGCCATTAGATAAACTTAGAGATTAGAATTTCAGGGATGGTGCAAAGTCTAAGTAATGTGGTCAGATATGTGATATTGTTGAAAAAGTTTAGGACAACAGAGAGATGCAAAATCAAAGGGGTGAGAATCAACGTGAGTGAATTTTGTCACACTTCTGTAACATCACAGCGTCAGCATCAAGGATGCAGTCGGTATGTGAGCAGAAACATAGATGAATACTCATGACTCAATAGGTAAGTATAAACCTCATTTATTTTACAGGGTTTTAAATCTATGGAAATAAACTTGTTGATGAAGAGTATACCAAAACCAGAAGATTAGGACAGAGCCTAAAGAGCTCCAGAAGTTGGAGTCTGTATCAAAAAAAAGAATATAGGAAAAATCCTCGAGAGGGGGAAAACACAAAAACAAAACAACATGCTAAAAAGCAAGAAACTGTTGTGTCCCAAGACAAAGGAAGAACAAAATAAAGAATGACAACATTTTTAACATAGAGGAGTAGAAATGGAAGGTCAAAAGTGAAGACAAAATGAGAAAGTCCCAGTTTTTACTACAAGACATTTTGGTTACATTGATAAGAGTAAAATCAAGTCGTGAAGGGAAGTTATATTGCAATAAATTAGATATAGAACAGCATCAAGGGAGAAGGGAAAGCCAAATATAATGGCAATTTTTAAAGCTATTTTTATGTAAAAAAAGAAGATAAAGTTTGTGATAGTGGGAAGAGACTTCAGATAAAAACAAGGAATTCTAAATGTAGGAGGTATATGGTCACACCTGTATTTTAATGGAACAGGAAAAAATGGAGAAATAAGTGCTGATGCTTGAGTGAAAAAGAAAAACTCAGCCAAGACCTTGACAAAGGTGAAATAATTCAAGGCAGATACAGGAGCGCCTTTAACACAAATAGAAGTACTTCACCTATTGTAAAGCAAATTGAAAAAAGGAGCAAAATAGAAAGTAGGTGCAGACACAGAGAATTGCAATTTTATTTTTTTATAGAAAGATGAAGCTCATGTTGCATTTTTTTATTTTTCAACAAAGTACAATGCAAATTGTCTGCTAAAGGATAGTTCATGGAAATATGTAAGATAAATTTAGTCAGTTATATGTATGAAAATTAATTTATTTGTTAAGCATTGCAGGGTTATCAATTATCACTCATGTTTTGCCTACAAAATGAGACATCATTTAATTTATGTATAGTAAATGAGTTCCAAATTTATTTCTCAGTCTTCTGCAGTCTTCAGATACTATGACTTCTTTTTCATTGAGTAGGCAGAACTTTTCTGTCATTTTAACATCTAGGTTTCGTTATTAAGTTATGAAACAGGTTAAATGATTTACCTTAATCATCTTCAGTAAACCTCAGATGAACCAGAAAGCCATAGAACATTTTTTCCAAAGTTTTAATTATTTTATTTCTCCATTGGACAATGCCAGTAAAGCAGTTTAACTGAGTGCCAATTTACAAAGATAATGAAAAATTATATAATCCACTTAGATATAGTGACTATTACTATATATCATATATATTTTTGCATTTAGTGGATGAAGAAAGGGAAGTTCAAAACAAGTTTTTGACTTTTCCTAATAGTCTTTATTTTCCAAATAGTGAAAAGAACACTGTACCTTCTAGTTTTCAATGATTATATTTAGGATGAAAGGAAATATTTTGGCCAGGTATGGTGGCTCACACCTATAATCCTAACACTTTGGAAGGCCGAGGTGGGTAGATTGCTTGAACTCAGAAGTTAGAGACCAGCCTGAACTAAAGCCAGACTCCCACCTCTACTAAAAATAGAAAAATCCAGGCATTGTGGTAGGCACCTGAAGTACCAGCTACTCCAGAGGCTGAGGCAAGAGGTTCGCTTCACCCAAGAGTTTGAAGTTACTGTGAGCTATGACACCATAGCACTCTATGGAGAGCAACAAAGAGAGACTCTGTCTCTCTCCAAATAGGAGAGATAACGCATCAAGAAGTGTTTCTTTGGAAACTATCATCTTGCAATTAATTGTTCTGAAATATAACAATAATATAATTAATATTATTATTTTGTTGAAATATCTAATTACTAAATAATTCTGTCATAACATAAATTGGCATTTATTAACAATAGTAAGCTCTAGAAAAAGAAAAATGCTTCATTTTATTTTGTTACTTAATGGTTTAAGTAAAACTACTATTTTATACTGAAAATTGTTAAAAATACCTTTTATACTCTGACTGATGCATTTTCTTGTAATAGTTTAGATATAATTTTCCAAATTTTCTTGAACATATACAAAACATTGTCATTTTTCATCCCATAAAAAAATAAGAACTAAATACCCCATCTGCTCTTGCAATCAGAGCTTGATTTCTAAATTGCTACAATGAACTTCAAAAATATTGCAGTCATAAAGATGATCAAAAGAAGTTTATACTAAAGGCCAAATTTAATTAGATATCAGACTACATAAAGTCTAGTAAAAAAAAATGAGAGCACAAAAAGTATTTGGATAGAAGCCAGCCATGGAACAAGTTCTCCCCAGAGTAGAATAATTTATATTGAACTTCTTAATCAATTACATTATTTTAGTTAATAATAATAAATTAAGTTAGTTTTAAATAACTTTTAACAATATGCTGCAATCTAAGACACTAGAAATCAATAAGGGAGTATGCTTACAGTCAGGAGTGAAGTAATTCCTTGGGTTATCAACTTAAAATTCTTACAAGGAATTTCTATGCTAAAGTTTGGCCTATTAATCAATGTAAAATAAAAAAAATACGAGTCCCACTAGCTAACATATTTTGAATTTTACAGATTCGTTCTTTCCTTGATTAAAAATATTATATTTTAATTTTTCCAAATGTATAACACAAATATTCACTGATGTTTGTGTGCATATAAAAATGTATATACACATACATGTAAATGCTCATGTACACATTCATAAAAAGACCTAAGACCTAAGGTATATAAAATATTGGCTCTTTCACTACTTTTTATCTATATTCTTTTGTTACAAAGTGGTCCCATATTTCTATGCATGAAGCACAGCTTTTTTGTGGCAAGAAAAATGAAATATATGAACAATATTTTCAACTGGCAAAAAGGTATGAAACTTGATATTTTCCATTGACCTTCCTTGAAATAACAATCTATGTGACTGTGATTCTATCTCCCCAATCTGCTGAATGAAATCCCAGTCCTATTTACCATGCGGCACATTAACTTATCCCAGAATATGAAGCAAATATCAGGAAGAATATACTTTACTGTCATTGGATTTGAAATAGCACTTTTTTCCCCAGAATGGCTAGAAATTGCCGAAAGAACATGAGCTTTGGGGATGTGTAGAGCTATGCTTGAATAATGTTATAATAACAAGCCATGTGATCTGAACCACACTGGACACTCAAAACAGTTCTTGGGTAAAATGAAAATATTAACAGATTTGTATTCAGAATCCTTACGAGGATAAAGATACCGAGTGTACATTGTGTTTCATCAAGTGTCTAGTCCATGACTTAATATGCTCATCTTATTTTAAAAAGAAACGTTTTCTTTTTCTTAATTTGGATAGAAACATAAGTGAGTTAAAAATAATGGTAAAAATATCCAAAATAAAGAAATAATCCATTTGCATTGCATTTTGCATGTATTACACCTTTTCCTCCACCTCCTCTGAGGACTTTGTTCTGATGATGTATGTTTGTTTTGTTTTTAATCTTCTTAGTGTTTAGATAAGTAACTGACTTATATGTCCTACATCTGGCATTCAGACCAAGAGAAAATAATGCTTAGAAATGCGTGATTATTGCTACACAATCTCATCCAAATAATCTGAAAAAGTGCCAAAAAATGATCTTTACTCCTCTAATTGAGTTTTTCTACCAGTAAATGTTATCAACAACTGCTGGAAACGAACAGCTCAGCCGGGTCGTTGGTATGGCTCTAGTGAGGAACTCACTTTCTCTGAGACCTGTACATCTTTTTTTTTTTTTTTGAGAGGCGGAGCCTCAAGCTATCCCCCTGGGTAGAGTGCCATGGTATCACGCTCACAGCAACCTCCAACTCCTGGGCTCAAGTGAGTCTCCTGCCTCTGCCTCCCAAGTAGCTGGGACCACAGGTGACTGCCACAACGCCTGGCTATTTTTTGGTTGCAGCCATCATTGTTGTTTGGCGGGCCCGGGCTGGGGATTCGAACCCGCCACCTTAGGTGTATGTGGCTGGCACCTTAGCCGCTTGAGCCACAGGCGCCGAGCCGAGACCTGTACATCTTTAAAATCAGCATGAAAAATCTCTTAACAGGCACAAAAGAAGCAAGTCCGAAAACTAAAATCTGGGCTGAAAAAAGCATCTCTTGCTACACTCTGAGATCACCTGAAAATATCAGAGTATTCTAGTGTTTCAAAGAAGAAAATCAAAGGACTAAAGACTTAAAGGAGTGGATGAAAATCACAAAGCTAGATCGGATTCTAAGCAGCGGTCAAGTGTCAGACAGCCAAGTGAATAATTTTATTTTCTCTGACACCCTTGTGTCTCTTGACACAGGACAACTGTACTGTCTTTTCTTTCACTATGTGTAAAAATTCCTTTATAATTTTGCCACTTTCTGGTAATCTGCTTGCTCAAGTGGAGCCTCTAGGGTGTGATTAGTACAAGGAAAATAGACCCCAATGGAAGTTTAACATTTATACGGACAATATATTCAGAATCCACCTTGGAGTTGGGTGTGGGAGATCCAATTCTATAGAATTTTACAGTTTGCACAGTTAGTACTGTTAAAAAGGAAAACGGGGAATGTATATTAAAAAATAAAGTCACGATCCTCGAAACTACTTTAGTAAAGAGGTACAGCAGGCTGCGGGTTCTTAGTTTTTAGGCATATATGCAATAGGACAGTAAAAAATATTATAGATTTTACTAAGCATACTATTTAACAAAGAAGATAATAGCACATGTGGCCCACCTTCTCAAATTCTAGAGATACAACTAGTAATATCAACTGTCAAACTTAACGAAGATGGCACCAAAAAAAAATTGTCATTATTTAATAGGAATTTACTGAAAAGAAAAATGCCAATTAACTATATGCTTGCCTATATATCCCCAGACGTAACAACCTTTTATTGAGTATTGTTTGTTTATCTGCAATACAAGTAATGTTTAATATCTGCTCTTCTTGATACAGTTGCTGAAAAACAATTTTTACAACAGTGGAATTTTGAAAACTGGTTATTTTAACTATGACCAAAAAAATTAAGATAATAATTTTAAAATTATCCTTAAAAAAAATTAAGCTTGTGTTTCAAAAGTATCCTTGAATGTCTTTGGGTAGAGACCCATGATCTTTGCCTAATTCTATAAGTTCCCATTCTCAAGATTTATTAGCAATGCCATATTTTATGTTTTGAATTAGACAGATAAGTGAAAAAGCTCAGTTTGAGCATTTGAACCATAACTGCCCTTTGAAATTTTAAAGAAATAAATGTAACAAGAAGATGTACTAACTATCATGAGAACTGGCAAGTCAACATTTCTTTATTACTATAAAAGACTCATTTTGGTAGCAGTGAAATCAAGGCTAAAAATGTAATAATCATAGTGCCTGAGGTACCTTTTAATTTTACTAATCCTCTCATCTCAATCTCCCTACACAAACGTAAGACAATCTTCTCAATAGCATCAAAACATAGCCCTTATTATCCCATTTTACAGATCAGGACACTGAAGAATGACCAAAAACACAAAAATAATTTGCTTAAAATATTAGGGTTAAAATATGATGACCTCTCCTCCCCCCAAAGTATAGCCTAGCATAGTGTTTCTAAGCACAGACTCCTGAGGGGAATGACCAGAGTTCAAATTCTGGTTCTCGTCCTACTTGTGTGTTCTTGAGATATTGCTCCTCAGTTTCTTCATCTGCAAAATGAAGATAATAACAATAGCCACCATAGAGCACTTTTGTGAAGATTAAATCGACATGTGTAAATAATGTATTTGTAACAATGCCTGAATCTTATTAAAACCAATGTGAATGATTATTTGTGTTAGGAAGTCCACGTGGTTTTTATGGTATCACACTGCTAGCAAACTTGCAATTTTAATATAGTTCACATAACACATTGATAAAATATTTAAATTTCTCAGAAATGTACTCACCACACTGCATTTTTATGTATTTATTTAATTACAAAGTAATGTATTAGAGCGGCACAATAGCACTGGATAAATATGGAATCAGCATGCACTGTCAATTTACTTTTAAAAGAGACTAAATCTGTGCTTGTAAAGATATAAGGGCATCAATAACGTTTTAGTTTTTACCAAAGTGCTACAGGTTCTGCCTCAACTTTCTGTGAAATTGATTATTTTTATTACTTTATTGAAATTTGGATAAAATTGTGGACAAACTCTGATTTCACATTGGCTTAGAGGTAAAGAACAGGTATATAAATTTGTCCTTCGATGTACTTGTTGAGATTTGATTTGATCTTTACCAAAATTCTTAGAAGTACAGAAATGCCTGAAGAAACACTGAACTCAGTACTTCAAACTCAGAATATAATGCAGTTGGTAACCCTAGAATCTGTTATAGCGACACCATTCCCTCTTATGAGCTTATGCCCAGGTATGGAAACGTATCATGGATATAACTTGCCCCTCGCAAAGGAGTATCTTGATGGTACATTTATTGTAAGTTGTTTCAAAGATAAAATAAATATCAAGAACTAAAGGAAACTTTGAGTGGAAAAAAATGAGTATTTCAAGACTGTCTTGGCTTGGTGCCTGTGGCTCAAGTGGCTAAGGCGTCAGCCACATACACCTAAGGTGGCGGCAGGTTCAAATCCAGCCCAGGCCCGCCAAAACAACAATGATGGCTGCAACCAAAAATAGCTGGGCGTTGTGGTGGGTGCCTATGGTCCCAGCTACTTGGGAGGCTGAGGCAAGAGACTCGCTTGAGCCCAGGAGTTGGAGGTTGCTGTGAGCTGCGATGCCACAGCACTCTACGATGCCACGGCACTCTACCCAGGGGGATAGCTTGAGGCTCTGTCTCAAAATAAATAAATAAATAAAAGATTGTCTTATGTTTACAATTTGTTTTTTATTTTCTTGTAAATGTGGAACAAATGCATTTTAGATTTCCAAAGCACAGAGAACTGCTTTAAAGTTCTCTTGTGTACTTTGCTTTTGAAAACATAAATTTATATGTGGAAGCATACCCCCATTTTCACAAATACATAATTTCTGTTAAACTGGACAATAAACATTTTAATGGGTAATTTTAGTAATTGTATTTTTCCTTAAGTCCATTTAAATACAATGTAAACTTGTTTTACATGTGTTTTACCCAGTGTATAAAAAAACTCCCAAAGTAAAATTTAATATTTATCTTTTCTTTTTCTCACCATATATGACTAATATCAAAGAAATAAGAAAATAAAGGGAGAAAGAAATAGAATGCAAAAATGACTTCTACTAGGAAAAAAGTTCACATTGTATCTTTCAGGACTGTACTTACAAGAATTGTTATGGATAAAGTAGTCTAGTTTGATCAGAATTTTGCAGACGAGCATAAAATGTAAATAAGTAAAATAAATTATCTTAATGCTGGTCAGATAGATTCTGTAAAGTTAATGTTCAATCCTAACAGAATCCATTGCTCCCAGGGTGCCACTGCAATATTATCTCTCATCTAAACTTTAACATTTCTGGGAATCAATTTTTATTTAAAGATTGAGGGAGAAATTGAAAGGTTGTAATTTATTTTCTAATGCAGTGATGTTAAACAATGTTTGAAGCTTTCCTTTAACAATGATTTTGTTTAGCTGTGGTGCCCTTATTAATACATAGTAATTAATATTTTATTTTCCATTATGTAATCTCTTGAAGATCATGCTAATTATTCCTAGGATCTATGAACTGTACTTCTTTTCAGAAAACATGAAGTCTGTGTTTGAGTGACATGGGTTTTTAAAATTCTATTCCTATATTTGAGTTGCCATGGATAAGTGGTTTAGTTTTTATTTTTAAGGATTTTTGAACTACAGATTGACTGCCTAGTGAAATGTAAGTTACAAATACCTTTTCTAAATATTGTTATGTATTTTAGAAATGGGTTTAGTAGTTTTATAGGTAATGGCAACTTCTACAAAGTATTGCCTAATTCAGACAAATCTTTCTACCAATTTAATGTACTGCTGACATTTCTAAATATATTGGGTTATGAAATGAATCATTTGAGTAAAGCATTACATAATATGAATCTCCTTGAACAAATATACTGATCAAAATATAATTTTTGCTGTGTTTTGTTTTTACAATATTAATATTGTAATTACATCCCTGGGACCAGGACTTATAAAAGATGCTTTGCAAACACTATGGCATAGGTGCCAACCAATTCATATGGATGCATAAGCCAAGTAGGAGTGCTGGTCAATAAAAGATGATTCTGGTGCAACTCTGCTGGTGTGTGTCTGCAGAATGCCAGCCTTCCCTAGGACCTGGCTTAGAGACACTTTGGTCCAAAGTTCTGCAAATCTTGATTGAAAGAATGTAAAGAGCATATTACATTAAGGCAGAATAAAAAATGTAGTGAAATTCCAATACTACTTACCATAGCAACAAAATATAAAGTATTGAGAGTATTAGCTATATACTACATATTGCTCTGTAACAAATTAAGAGAGTCTTAGCTGCTTAAAATAATACACTTCTGTTATCTCTTTTCATGACTCAGGAGTCTAGGTAAAACATCATCAGCTCTCTTGTTTAGAATCTTTGTTGTTGGTGTTGTTAGGAAAAGTTCAAGTTGTATTTTTTAGGTTGAAATCTGTCGGCCATGGCTATATTCTCACCTGAGTAACAGGGTCCTCCTCCAAGGCCATTCAGGTTGTTTGACAGAACTCAGTTCCTTATGGTACGTTGTAAGGCTAGAATCATAGAGGACATCATATAATTCTGTCTCCCACATTTAGAACCCAAATGTGTGATTAATGTATATATAAAGTATATTATCCAATTCCAGGAAACTGTTCTTTAAATGGAAAATATTATGTAGATAACCATTTTCTGACATTATTTTAGAGGTTAGTATGATTTCTTCTCAACAAATTTAACTTGAATTTTTGTAAGAATTCTTCTTATGATTCCATGTTAAAAATATTAAGGTGTTAATATCAAAATATTATCTGAAGCAAAATTCAGTGAGGGCCTCAAAACAAATCAAGAAATACAGATATATAAAAAAGTAACAATCAATTAAATACAATATTAAAAGTTAGAAATTTCTATCATATAAAGATGCACTATGAAATTCAAAATGTAAAACAATTAGAGAATATATTCCTAACTGTTGGGCCAGGCTCTGGCCAGGTCTCCCACCCCAGCCTATGATCCTCTCTGGACGCAGACTGCTGTGCCACCTTGCTCGGGATTAACTCCCCCATAGGTGGTGGGGGGCAATTTGTCTCAGCAGAAGAGAGAGAAAGAGAGAAACAGTCTTTGAGGGAGAGAAACAGTCCTAGTAGGAGAACAAAACTTAGCAGTCTTCTTTAGAACAGGAAGGGCAAAAGAGTCAGAACTAGCAAGTCTGTCAAAGAACGAATGACTGGAACTAACCTCTCCTGCAGCTACTTATTAGATGTGATCTTGCGGCTATTTGCATCACAGGTGTGGAGACTGCCAAGCACTGACGTTCTCATCTCACGATCTCTCGCGTTGAGGAGAGCCAAATCGAATCCCTTCCCCATGCCCCTATCACCAGGGTGTTATATTACCGAGCTGTTGCAGGTGTTTCTTATAATTACAGTGTTCAAAACTTAACTCTTGCTTCTCCTTCCCTTGAGTTATATGGTCTGCTACACCTAACATTCTGAAAGATAAACTGCATAATTATTTTATTAAATAAAAGTACAAATACAAGACATTAAAATATTAAGAAATATATTTCAAACTTGCATTAGTAGAAAGGAAAAAGAGCATATGTTTGTATGTTGAGTAACTTTTTAAAGAGTTGGAAGGAACTCTTTAAAGAGTTTTTAAAGAGTTAGTTTTTAAAGAAGTTAGTAAGATTTTTTATTTATATTTTTGTTATTTTTATATTTTTAAAATTTCTACTTTTTTCTCTTTTCTTTCCCATCGTTATTTTTTGCCAATCACATTTTGTAAACTCTAAAATGTTGGAGGGGGTAAAAGGAAGAGTGATTTCTAAGTATTATACAAATATTTCTCAAACCTTTATATAAACACACATTTCTATGAAATAATTTATGACTGTTATATTGTCTAATTGATACTATTTGTTCATACAGTGAGATGTCAAGTAGTAATAAAAGTCTGATGACATTTGACTTTTTATAGGAGAAAAAAGGACGTAGGTATGGTAGAGATAAAAAGTTTGTCTCTAAAATTTGAAAGGAGTTAAAAATCTAGTCATTCAACTGCAACATTTATGTGGCAGTGAAAAAATAGAAAATTATATACTGAGCAGAGGATTAATACGTCTTCTCACTCATTAATTTATCCAGCACTTCTGTATGGAGTCCCTACTGCATGCCATTTTAAGTACTAGTGATACAGTCAAGGCCACTGCCTGCAGGAACTTACATTCTGGTAAGAAGAAATAGGCAGTAAACAAATGTATTTCATATCAAATAAACAAATATATCATATATATTGTATCAGATATATTCAAATGTATTTGAATCATAACATACGTAATAATATATCACTGGGCATAAGTTAAACCAATGAAGATTTCTATCAATCAGAAAAGACAAAAATATGGGTATAGAGAATACCAGGGAAGGACAGGGTTAGCTTTGCAATTTTACAAAACAGACAAAAAGGCAATTTTGAAAAAATTACAACTGGCTGGGTGCATGGGCTCACACCTGTAATACTAGCACTCTGGGAGGTTGAGACAGGAGGATCTCTTGAGTTCAAGAGTTTGAGATCAGCCTGAGCCAGAGTGAACTCTGTCTCTACTAAAAATAGAAAAATTTGCCAGGCTTTGTTGTGGGTGCCTGTAGTCCAAGCTACATAGGAGCTGAGGCAGGAGGATCACTTGAGCCTTGGATTTTGAGATTGCCATGAGGTAGGCTGATGCCACAGTAGTGTAGCCTGGGTGACATAGTGAGGCTAAGTTAAAAAAAGAAGAAGGAAGGAAGGAAGGAAGGAAGGAAGGAAGGGAGGGAGGGAGGGAGGGAAGGAAAGAAAGAAACTATACATGTAAACAAATTCCAGATGAGACTGAAAAATGTGACTGTATGTATTAAATACAAATAGTAACATCAAAAACCGCTTAAAGAGAACATTTATGAGGCTAAAGGCCGTTAAGATTAGAGGAAAATGTGAATGAAAGGATAACTGGACTTGAGAATTGAAGCCAAGTGCAAAGTGATGAAAGATAAAGCTTCTTAGCCCCATCTTTGCATTAGAATCACCTGGGAGACAGAGCTATCTGATAAATAAGTTATATATACCATATAAGCATGCATATATATATACACACATCCACACACATACATACAGAGAAAAATTGACTTAGGTGATAGCCTTTCTTTCTCTCATTGTATAGATTTTTATACAATTGATTTAATTGGTGGTACTTGGACATTCTAATACTTTAAAATTGTGGTTTGTAACAGTGAAACTGAAGAAGAACATTGAGAATTTATATCACAGAATATTTCTGAAAATATTAAAAATTCAGTTAGGAAAAAAGTCATATCATTCCTCCAAAATAATTCAAGTTTTAGTTTGAGAAACTGGAAGAATAAAGTTGTTATTTATTGAGATGGAAAAGACCATTCAACAAGGAATTACAGGGTGAGGGTTTGAGAAAAACATCTTACGTCTTAAACATCACTGATGGTTCCTTTAGAGTAACACTTCTTTTTAAACATAACAAATGTTTAATAACTTCTTAGATGTATTAATGCTGTTTAAATACAAGAGTGAGCAGAATGAAATGTAGTAACTATTGCTTTATATATTTTTAGATTATCTGCTGTATTATGTGGCCCTTATTATCCTGGATAGACGATCTTCTTTTTTTTCATTAATCTTTTAGAAAGAATCATTTATAAAACTTAAATTTACAATGCTCATTTGGTTTCCTTTCCCTCTGCCACCACTACTCATTAATCCTCCTCAAATGAAAACCAATTTAAATCCACATATCTATATAAATAATATTTATGACTATGAGACCGGTAAGGTATGAGGCAAAGGAGAAAAAACCTAAAAGAGAGAGAAAAGAATTGCTTTTCAAAAATTTGCATATACTTTTAGGAATAACCAAAATTTCCATAAAAAGATGGAAATGGAAATATATAAACAGTGATGGCTTGAAAATATATGAGGAGAACTGTACAGATAAATGTTAAAAACCACTGGATTCTCTTACTATAAATAAATGGATTTCACAGCTCATTGTACTCTGTGGAATTTCATTGTTTCCTCCTAAATGAAATCTTACTTCATGAAATTATAAAACCCTCCTTTTCCCCATTGATTTATTTCCAAGTAAATTAAAAGTTTATGTTATTCATAAAAATCTCAAAATTCTTCATTATGAATTTCATGGTTATGCAATGTTTAATAATAGGAAATGAGATTATTGACTCTATTTTGTATTAAATTCATAAAATTAAAAGCAGCACAGTATATTTAAAAGAAATTTTGAGCCCTTCCCCAGTTAATCTGAATTTTAAAAGAGGGAAATTGTTCCTAAATCAGCCATGTTTTTATTTTATTTCATATTTCACTTAATCCTATCAGAATTAGTCTACATTTCTATTGCTCAAAAAAAGACATGCATGTATATGGACATGGTATTTTTGTGTACTATCGAAATAAAGTGATAACATAAAAAAAAAACAGATTTGAATTGAAATCTAGGACAGAATCACAAGAAGTCAGTTACTCTTTGCTAAATAAAAATCTCTTCCACAGAGACATTTGTTAAAGGATACCATATTATAGCTGGAAAGAATAAGTTATAGTATTCCAGATCACTGAAAGAAGACTATAGTGAATAATACATTACATAATTTCAAAGAGCTAGAAGGGGGGAATTGAATGTCCCAAACACAAAGAAATGATAAATGTTTGATAGTATGCTAATTTCCCTGATCTGACCATTATACATTGTATTATTGAAATATTAATATGTAGTCCATGACTAGGACTACTTAAAATATTATTATATTATTATATGATTTTTCAATTAAAAATCAGTTTCAGGATAAAAATATTCTTATGAAAAGTGCTATTAAATTCCCACACAAGAAGAGAAAAATCTGTTTTTATTCTAAAAATATCACATTGAGCAAGTTTGGCAAGTGGAAAAATTCCTTAATAGCAAGACTTATGAAATAAAATCCCAACATATACCACCGCTGAATTGTTCATAGACATTTTTGATTGTTGTCTTTCCTGATTCGTAACAGTTTCCAGGTGTCAGCACTGGGGAAGAAAGACAAAAACAGAACAATTTGAACATAATTTATCTTTCCTACATTCCATTTTTTAAGACATGACAACTTTTGTAAAAGGAAACTCATTGTTGTCATCAAAAATGGCTTCTCATTCTTTTAATATTTTATTAAAATCATCTCATTCTTTCACTTTCTAAATCTCGAAAATAATTTTAAGAGCTACTTGTTTTATATTACATAAAAAATACGACTGCCTCAATTATGTCAATTATTTCTTTGTAAGTTTTTAAAAATCTGGTCCTTGTTTCCCTTTTTATTGGTATTCTAATTCAGTTGTTACATGTTCTTTCTAGAGAATTTCTATAATGTCCAACTAATCTCCTGCCTCCCTTCCTTCCTTCCTCTCCTCTTCCTTTGTTCTTCCTTCTATGTTTATCTTGATTTAGGATTTCAATGTTCTTCACACTGTTCTGTCTGAATTATCTGAGTAAAACCTATCACATAAATTATTCTAGTGGTGTAAATGTTCTAAATCTAACATTCACTTTTTATCTTTAAAGCTCAACTCAGTGCCCTGTTTGAAGAAGTTTTAAGAATTTTCTCTGTAGAGTTATTCATTTCCTCTGATACTTTTCACAAATCCTTTTGATTTAACATGTGTCTATTACACAAGACACTGGGATCCTTACTAGGGTAGTTCACAATAAAATTGCTGATAGGTAAATATGTGCTCAATAAAAGAAAAATCACATTACATTTAACTATTTTACACAAGATTCTACGATACCTTGTTGTTTAGAAGATTATCAAATAAACCCATGGATTACTATGAATTAATGATTTTCCCTTTACTATCTCCAGGTAATTTCAGAATAATATTAAATTATTTCATTAAGAAAACCTTAAAAATTAATTATAAAGAATGTGAATTCTCTGTGAAAGGTAATCTAAAAGATGAGGATAAATAAATGTGGTGCTCTGACATTGGGTTTTCCAGCTTAGGGGAACAGTACATCTTGCTTACACCCACTTATGACATGTAGAAGATAAAATAAAAAATGTCTATACCAATATAATGAATTGTACCCAGTGGAATGCTAAGCATTTAGGAAATGACCACTAGTAGCTTCTCCCAGAAATCCATGGTATTTCTGCTGTCTGAGAATATAATGATTGCAGCTTCATAGACTGATGCCCTGAGATCTTCTAAGGGCTCATCAACGTAGACTGATTCGTATTGTTGATTCTCAGTAATTGAGCTCTTGATGTAAGTGAAGCAACACTAGCATATTTTGTGATTCAGAAGCAGACTGGCATTGCTCCAGAAATTTGTGGGAAAGAATTTTCTTCTTCTTGGTGTTCCAACAAGGCCATGATGAGATTTAGCTCACTTGGTAAAGTGAGTACAGAGACAAATAACTTCGAGACACTCAGGAGAAAGTTCCCTGGTCGATGAATAATCCAGGCAGCCTGGAGTGCAACATCTGTTAAAATTCTCCTTGGAAGGAACAATCTCTTCTCTTAGAAAAGAAAACAAAATATTATCTTTAGCTTGCGAGTATTTTTAAAATTCTGTTCCTGTTATCAAATGTGGCTTTACAGTCTTAGAGATTCTGAAATATGAATAATGTCCAGAGAATGAATTTGAAAACTAATCACAGATACCTATTTCAGTCATTTGGATCTGATTTAAATGACTAATTTAGCAGTTGGGTGAGAGATGACAGTAGTTGCCATGTCACATTTTGGAACAATGTTTGTTTGAATGGACTATGCCTTTTAGAAAAGCTATCTCATGGTGATGTATGCTATTTTTTTCCCTCTTGACATAATTTTTATTTGTTTATTTTAGTTATGATGAGTCACGCTCTATAGACATGACCTTACATCATAATGTAATGACCTACTGGTAAGCAATGGATGTGTTTATGAAGAATTGATTAAAGCTATAATGCTCCAAAAGAAATTTAAAAACTTCTTTAAAATTACATTTTCTCTTAAATTGTTATCAGATTATATTTCTCTTATTAATTTTCTTTTTTTTTGCATTCTTTTTTTATGGTTTTAGGTTAATTGATTAACTTTCTTTTATTTTCTTCAAAGCTTTTGATTAGGAAAAAATGCTGGCTGAAAGTAGTTTATGTCACTACTCATCTTGCAAAAGAGATATCAAGAAGCATGGTTGGGGAATATAATTGCATGAAGGACTTTTCAGATCTTCAAAGTTACTTAAAATAACTCAAAAGAGTGAGAAATGCTTACTTTGATCCAAAACTACTGTGACAGTTTCTCACTCCATGTGACCCAATTTAGGGACTAAAATGTTACCCACAGTTTTACATAATTACTTAGAATCTGCATAATATAAATAGAATTGTAACACTAAAAACAAAACAAAGGAACTTTATATAGCAGAATTTTTACCTGATTCATTAATTTCATAGCATACTATTAAAATTATCTGCTGATACAAATAATACAAAATAAGGGAAAATTTCCATATAAAAGTACTGCTATTATTGATACACTTCTAGAAATATCAGATAATGGAACAAGTACAAGAAATAAATTCACTCTATGTCATTATATTAGAGTACATTCTCCAATATTGAAAAGTAGGTCCAATTATAAACCAGGGAAAGGGAGTTAACCAATGCTAAATATGCTAAAACATGCAATTATTTAAAGAATTAACTCCTTAATTTAACCACAAACATGTACGTTTTGAGAGTAATGTCAATGTAGGCAGGGAGGTAAAGACTTATTGCAAAGAATTGAGATATAATTGGAGAAAGTAGATCTGATGACTATAGATGATTTATTGACAATATTTTTCTACAAAGGGGAGAGGATAGTACTGAAAATAGATGTGTCTTCAAAGAACAGATGAGTAACAGATGGATGTATAATACCAAGCAAATTGCTTAACTTCTCTGAGGTTATAAATCCTTAGCATAATAAAACCTAAGTAAGGTTGTGCAATATTGTAAAGGGACTGGTAATTCTGTAAAACACTTTACAAATGGCACTAAAATGCTGCATTAAGTAATCGAAAATATAACTATACGTCCTTCCTCCTTCATGCCCCGTGGGGCCAAAGCCACAGCCGGGGTGTCAGCCCAGCCAACATCCCCAGGCTAAAGCCCCAGGCCCCCCAGTCTTTGGCCTTTGTTTCTGGACCCCCCCCCCCAAAAAATCTGGTCCTCCCTGGGGATTTTACGCCTGGGCCTGGGCCTGGGCCCGGCTCTGAAGCTGCAGGCTGGGCGGACCTGAAGGCTGAGCTTGAGGGGATCCAGCAGCAGTTACAGCACTACCAGGCCACCAACTAGAACCTCCCGTCAGCGCAAGCCAGCAGCCTGCACAGGAGGCTGGAGCTAAGCCAAGAGGAGCCCAGGCCCGAGGACCAGGAAATGGACCTGCAGGTGCTGCCGGAGCTGCTGGGCCTGCAGCTGCCGCCCGAAGGTCTTTGTAGCAGTTACCAAGTGTGTAGCCCTCCCAAAGGAGCTGCCCACCATAGACCCGCACCGCAGGCTCGGGCTGTGACTTCTTCCTCTTCCTCTCAAGCCCAAAGCCCGGCCACGCAGCCCACACCTTTACCTGCAGGGAGAAGGCCCAGAGCCACAGGGTCTCTGATTGACACCCATTTGTTTATAAATGTAGCTTTTCTCCCTGTCAAATCTCTTTACAAATGGAAGATAATGTAACACCTAAGTTTTGATTAGGAAACGATGATCTAGTGAGTATACTGGAATTTAAGAAATAGACATACATTGTGTACAGATTTCCAAATGTTAAAGAAGGCAAAGTAATGAGGATGTTAGGTGCTGGAAAAATACTTATATTTTATTCTGCATCTCAGCAGTAGCTGTATGATTCTAGAAATGTTGATAACTTAATAGTACATGGGAAAGGGACACACCAATACTAAAATTATAGGATTGTAGATGATTAAATGAGACAAAATCAAAATATGTTTAACCTAATGTCCAGGGGCTAAAGCTTTTGGCTTCTCTCTGTTGCAATGGAAGAAGTTTTTTTCTCAGGCTAAATCTTAAATACACAAACACTAATAAAAGTTGATGATCAGAAAAAAGTCTATGCTTAATTTGCATGATAGTTGCCACACCACCACAGATAAGCAAAATAGTCCTCACAAAATCTGCATGCAACTCATGGGCCACAGGTTGGACACACCTGTACATAGTTAGTTCCAAATTCTATGTTAGCTATTTTAATATGATTGAGAAAGTGGACAAATATTAATGTTAGGCCTACACTTAATATTAACCCCATTTTTAATCTGTGACATAATAGTTATAGTACATTATTTTTTAGGTAATTTGGTGCATTATAAATTCACTGACTACTAAATATTGAAAATATATTTAGCAAATGCTAAAGTAGGATTAAAAATAACATAATTTTATAAGTCATTTTTGAAAATACTATGTTTTACTAAGTATTTTTATTAAACAAACTATAAAGTTTTTACTGGATAATTTATATGAAACTGTATCATTTGTATATATATATGTGTATATAGGTGTGTGTCTGTGTGTTTGTGTGTGTGTCTATATATATATACACTCCCCTCAGAGCCCCTATAGCAACTCAGATATTTTTAATGAAGATCGTTATTCTAGCTCCATCTCATCTCTAAAACGTCATATGTCTAAAAGTCCCAAGCTAAAGTTTGCAAGTTTTTTTTTTCATTATTCAGTAAAGTATTTAACTCCTTATCGCATAAAATGTTCTGGTTTACTTTGGCAAGTCATTTAAACTCTCTCAGACTGAATCTTGAACTGAGAGTAGGAATCTCCCCTATTTGTTTTGGTTCCAAAATTAAGTGCTTAGCTCCATATGAAGGCACTCCGTTGATACATTTAAATAAGCGTGGCTGTAGCAATTCTAAGACTAATCTTGGCCACCAAGGGCACTGGCTCAAAGGGTCTAAAATCTTTTCTGATGTTATGTTTCAAAGACATCAGTAGGTCAGGACTGTACAACTACTTCTAAAGAACAAAATTTAATACCATTAAGATTAGTGTGAAAAATATTATTTAAATGGTTTTCTTCACTTTTAATAAATGGTGATTAACACATAAGTTAGCATCACATTGTTATTATTTCTAATTTTGAATTCCTTTTAAAAATCAGAGCAATAAAACAATTTCTTTCATGAATCTTGTGTCTGAATTTTACATAGTGCTTTACATATGCCATTTCATGTACCCCCACAGGCCACACTGACTGCCACCATTTTGTAATGGCTTAAGATAAAGCATGTATAGTAGGTACGGAACAGCTCTTATATGTATAATTTATATGACAATTACTTAAGAGACAGGCATGATGTACTTATTACCATACATACTGTGGTCTTGTCCTGATCAATAATGACAATGTAACATATATTTAATGTGGAATTTATAAAACAGGAAAGTAAGGCACCGAAAGTTAGTAAACTTCCTCAAGGTTAGACATCAGCCTATTTTGAATAATTTAAGTTATTGAGAAATTACAAACGTTTACTGATTAATACTGAAGAGAAACAAAGTAACTAATTTGCAATGATTAAAAATCATTAATCATTTTTTTAAACATTATTTTCTTACTTCTTTCTGTTTTTGTTTTTTAAACAGAGAAATTTCAAATTCAAACAAGGACTGGGAGACAGACAGGAAAGTAATTTAACTGTATTTATTAAAGGGTGGTGGATTATTATTTATTAATTATTAGATGATTAGCATCTTTCATTTTATTCACACACACAATGCCAAAAAAAGTATACATATTTTAAGAAAGGAAAAAAAAATCTGTAGTAAAATTTAATAGTTAAGTCCATTTGACTTCTGCAACTACCAGAGACACCAGCAGTATGTATTAAGTATTGTAATTTTAATACAGTTTTGTTTTTTGTTTTTCTATTTTTTTTTTTTTGCAGTTTTTGGCCGGGACTGGGTTTGATCCCACCACTCCAGCATATGGAGCCAGCGCCCTACTCCTTTGAGCCACAGGTGCCGCCCAGTTTTTTTTCTTTTCAATATGTGTATACTCTTTTTTCACACTCTCTGCATGTACACTACAATAAGTAAACTAGGATACATTTAATGGTATATTTTTACATGTAAATGTAAATGTACATATTTTGCCAAATAACCAATTATTTTTCTGTTGCTATAATTTTACAAATATTTTATCTTTTCTATGATTGGTAATGTCTTCATGTTACATAAAAATTATATTTCATAAAACTAAGGTCTATTTATGAACTTTATATTCTTTTTTCAGATAAGTAGTTTACAAAAAACAGAGAACCTATGTTTAACAGAGAAACAACCAACAGTTAAATTTTAAAATTTTTCATTTTTTTGTGAAAATTTTTTGTGAAATGAAAATTTTTCATTTTTTGTGAAAATTCTGGAGATAAGATGCCTCATTTAAACCCAAACATACATATATTTTTTTCTTGACAACTGTGTTCTTGATTCTGGTTTTCTTACACATAGTGAAAATTTTTTGTGAAATGAAAATTTTTCATTTTTTTGTGAAAATTCTGGAGATAAGATGCCTCATTTAAACCCAAACATACATATATTTTTTTCTTGACAACTGTGTTCTTGATTCCGGTTTTCTTACACATAGTCTGAGAGAATGACACAGGGTATTTTTCTACTTAGGTACCTAAGGCCCACAGTAGAATTATTCTGACAATAATGCAGCGTTAGGACTGCCACTTGCCTCTTGTCAAGGCTGCCCAGGCTAGGACTTCCACTTACGTGGCTTCAAAAACAATGACCAATGGCCTCTTCTTGTGTCTATTTTTGTAATATCTGTGCACGTGATGAATAGACTCAGCTTTTGTTCATTGCTTTGTAACACCTCAGTCAGCCATGGCTCTCAATCTCGTGACCTGACTCTGTTTTGACTGTGTTCATATTGGTCATTCAGTATTATATGAAGTATAGTTTATTGTGTAGATGTGTTATTGATTTCCTTCTGATTTAAAAGGAATGGCTTATTGATCCATCACAAAAAAAAAAAAGATAAAACATGAATGTACCTAGTGGTAGTTCAGAAACATCATTGTTATAAACTTTATTCATATGCTTCTCAATTTTTGAAAGCTGTTTTAGTAAGTGAACTTGAAAATTAAAGTAATGCATATAATTATACTTATTAATTTATATTTGAGTGCTCACTAAGGACCAGGCACTATTCTCTTTACAGTATTTCTGCATTTTATCCTCATAACCCTATGAAGTGATACTTTCATTTTGTCACTAAGTTTTTTCTTATTCTAGTCTAATTGTTGATTTTTTTTAGATTAATATGAGGGTTACATTGTTTGCATTTGCTGAGTAAAGTTAAAATTATAGTGTGGCCCTCTTCCAGGAGGTAGCCTTTTACGTGAGAGCACACCAATGGTCCTCCCTCCTCTCCTCTCCCCACTCCCTTTCCCCTCATCTCCTCCACTTGGGTTTAATTGTGTTTTCCTCTTGTGTGAGTGTGTATTTGCTCATCTGCTGGTTTCACATTAGTGTTGAGTACATTGGCTATTTGCCTTTCCATTCTTGTGATACTTTACTAAGGAGAATGTTGTTTAATTCCATCTAAGTTAATACAAAAGATGTAAAGTTTCCATCTATTTAATGGTTGAATAGTATTCCATGGGATACAAATACCATAGTTTATGAATCCATTCATGAATTATATCTGTCTGTGTATCTATCTATCTATATTTAGTATTTTTTCTATCAAAGATTTTTGTCTTTAAATACAATCACATACTGAGACACCTGGGGTAGGACTTCAGTATATTGATTTTAGGAAGGACACGATTTAGCTCATGGCAATACTTATGCCTATTTTGAACAAATCTTAATCAGTGATATTATTTGGATAATCATTAAGCTGTATTAAAGATGAGACAGAAATTAATGAGGATTCTCTCTTAATTGGGCAGCTATACTTCTTTATTGGGGGGGCGGGGCTGGGTTTGAACCCATCACCTCCGGCATATGGGGCCAGCGCCCTACCCATTTGAGCCACAGATGCCACCCACCTATACTTCTAATAAATGTTTATATTTTGATTATTTGTGAAAGGTCCTATTCCAATATCATTCTTTACTTTTATTTCCCTGATTGGTCATTGCCTTCTTCCTCACAATGTCTCTTACAAAAGAAAGATTAAATTATAAGCACTTAATAAATAAAATATATTATTATAAAAATATCTATTTACACAATCATGTGTTAAACTATTTTTATTATATTGGAAAAATATGGATGTTAAGATTGGAAGGCACTAAATACTATAATTTCCATGTGAGACCCTATGACTATTTTAGTTAAAATGTAACTGCAATATATATTGACACTGCAACTACTGGCTGTGCAAAGAACATGACCTTGAACTTAGCTTTTATTTTTCTTTTGCAGGCTACTGCCTCTACTGTCAGATTTTCTAAATGTATCTGAGATCTATGGTGTGAAGCTCTTACTGGTACCTAAGAGCCTTTCTAGCATTTCCAAAGTAAGCATGAAAAACATAACCACCAAGAATAACTCTCTCCCCAGATGTAAGAGGTTGTGTCTTCCTGAAGACCTGTTCTAAAGAATCGAATGCACTCTTTGATAACAACCTTCTCCACCTGTAAATCAGTTGGAAAGTGACTTCAAAATACATATGCACCAAATTTATTCACAAAGCTGAAACAGGTAATATCATTGCAGAGAGATTAACTTAGGGATTTTACTATGATGTTGACATTATCAATTCATCATGATGTCTCTAATGGGGGTTACGATTTCACCAAATGTCATAAATTTAAAATGACTAGTAGAACATACCACAAAGATAAAATGCTACTGTTCAATAAAGGAAAATTTGATATTTAAATAATACATGTTCTTGATGTTTCATCGGTATATGATCTATTAACTTTGGGCATTCAGTTACATCCAGTTGCTTTGGTCACCACATCACCAGCATTATAGCAAATCATGAAGTTAAGAGGAAGAAGTAGAATTAGTGGTCACTGGACTCCTAGATAAAAGTATGACTTTTTTGAAGACTCTGAAATATTTCATATCAAGGAATTAAAACAAACTGGTGTAAAAAAATAATTCAACCTAAATAAAAATGTGATTAAGAAGAAAAAAAATAGGATTAGTATTGGTTATTATGATTTCTTATGAAAAAGTCAGCACAGATTGTCTAGTTTTGTTGTGTGATTAACAGTGGGGTTAACTTAATATGCAGTTTATTCTTTTATATAAAACATGAGAAACTACAAAGTTGGTTATGATAACTAAAATATCACATGTGTATTTTCTCAGATCGTTAAACTTGCTGCTATAATATAGTCCTGGGCTTTCCCTAGGGAACTATTTTTAATTGCACCAACTTGCTTTTCTGTTTTACTTTCTTGATATTTTTGCATAATTGAAAACTCACTGCCCTTTTTTTGCAATTATGTTACATATACACTAATTTACTTTTTAAAGTGATGTAGTAATAGTACAAATACCACCTGTGAATAGTAAAATAAGAAATAGAGGCTCTGCACCTGTGGCTCAAGCAGCTAAGGCACCAGCCACATACACCTGAGCTGGCGGGTTCGAATCCAGCCCGAGCCTGTAGTCCCAACTATTTGGGAGGCCAAGACAGGAGAATCGCTTGAGGAGTTGGAGGTTGCTGTGAGCCACAGCAATCTACTCAGGGTGACAGCTTGAGGCTCTATCTCAAAAAAAAAGAAAAAAAATAGATAAAATTCACAATCATATTGTTTCACATAAACTATTCAAATGTACACTAGTTTTCATATTTACTCTTATACCTGAAAAAATATTTCACATGATAAAATGGTAGTAGCAGCAGCTCTGGGCCTGTACTTGCAGGGGGAGGAGGGAGGAGCTTTGGGTCAGGGGCACTTGACGTGGCCCCAGACAGGAGACTGCTTGGGCCAGTGCTTTAAAGGCCTCTGTCAGGACAGCCCTCATCAGCGAAGGGCCTGCTGCTTTGGTCATGCTTTGGCCACACTCTTGCAGCTTCTCACCCTCCTGCCTCCCAAGGGTGCCACGCCTGAGGCACCACAGGCTTTGCATGGGCTCCAGCAGGAAGTGTGGGTGCTGCTGCCGCTTCCTCGCTATGTGGGCAGCAAGCTCCTGGAGAAGGGGCTCTCCTGTGGCCAAGCTGCCCAGGACTCCCTGAGGCTGAGGAGTTCCAGCCTCTTGGTTTCCAGGGTGGCGTCCCCAGCACCAGCAACAGCTTGGCCTAGAAGGGGACAACTCAGTTGTCTTGTCCTTTCGGTGGGCTGTAATTCTATTAGAGTGATGTGGCAGTATCATTTAAGCTGTGGTTAAGAATCCCATAATACAAAAATAATGTTTTGTTTCTGAATATATATGCCTTTTTACAGAAGAGCGCTACAAACAGTATAGTAACAATAAAATACAATTATTAATAGAATGGAAATTTTGTCTCTTTTTCTCCATTCCTTTCCTCAACGAGAAAGATAAATGATAATGAAGCTTCCAGTGCAAGTGCCACTTCTTCCCTTGAGACAAGTTTTTTAGTACCTGTCTTCCAATTTTTACAGACGAAAAATATGGAGATGTCATAGGGGAATTTACAACAACAGAAAAGAAGTATTTCTACCATATATAGTTGTTTGTGTAAATATATAAATATGTCCTTTATTATTTAAGATGCAGACAAAATAAACAAAAATATTGTATGTGCTCACTTCTTATCTCAAAGCAAGAATGTGCTAAATAAGCTCTAGTGTTCCTAAGCTCAGGTGAGAAAAATGATGTTCACAAAACCGAAAGGTGAGCTTGATTACATAGTAAGTTCCTTTAATTTCTACAGTGGTAAACATTCTTTCAATACATTCAAGGACTAAATCAAGAGCCTTTGAAGAAACATTGACAGGTAGGTATGGGTGTGTGTGAGGGGCTCTCATTGGAGATATATTTGTAAATGTCTACACATATATGCAATGAGAGATGAGCTGCAATCTTTCTTTGCTGATGTAGGTCAAGATTCATAAGTGAGCTTACTAGGTAACAGTGGAAACAAGAAATTTTTTGAATAAGAATCATTTGCCATTTGAAGATCAGCTTCCCCTACCTTTGTGATTTAAGGAAACTTATGCATTCTCAGAGGGTTCTTTATTACCTGGCATCCGGTGTCATTCTATTCAAAAATACTGTCAGTAGTAGAATTTGTAAAGAAATAGCTTGCATTTCTCCTGAATCATAGAGGTCACTTTAGGAAAAGATAAAGCTACTTAACTCATTTCAACATTATAGGTATAAAGCATTTTCAGATATTACTATCTGCATTGGTTTGTTTCAATGACAGTTTCATAAAAAAAAAGAAAAAAAAAAAAGCAGTGCCCAAGGGCTTCCATATAGGTTTCAGTAATTTTAGCAAATATTTGACATTTTAAAAGATATGCTTTGCTAAACTCTAAAGGCATGTTTTAACAGCACATTCTAGAATTGCCATAATTATGAGGTTTGTGGAATTCTAATATAAATCTTACTTGGCAGCATCTTATTTTTTGAGAAATGAAAATGTGTTCCTGGGTAAAAGACACATGGGAGGAAGCAGATTAAAAAATGTTTCCATGTAAATGACATATTTCGGTGAGGCATAGTGGCTCACTCCTATAATCCTAGCAATCTGGGAGGCTGAGGCAGGTGGATTGCTTAAGCTCAGGAGTTCTAGACTATTCTGAGCTAGAGTAATATCCTGTCTATACTAAAAATGGAAAAACTAGCCAGGTATTGTGGCAGGCCCTTGTAGTCCCAGTTACTTGGGAGCCTGAAACAAGAAGATTTCTCACACCCAAAAGTTTGAGGTTGCTGTGAGCTATGATGCCATTGCACTCTACTGAGAGTGACAGAGTAAGATTCTCCAAAAAAAAAGAAAAAAAATATTTAAACAAATCTTACATAAGGTGGCCCATTGTCAAACCTTCAGAGTGAAAAGAACTTGACAAAATACTAGCAATTGTAAATTCCTATTTATCTACTAAACTTCAAGGGAATAAATTTGGTGGCCAGTAAAGCACTGATTTATTTAGCATTGTATAGCAAGTTGTCTAATGTAAGCAACTTTATGTCAAAGATTCATGGATCTTTCTAGAACAGGAAAGTATAAATTAAGTACAACAAGTTGAAGTCAGATAGTGGTGATATCTGAGAGTTTAGAGTAGCGTTCACAGATAACATGATCTAAAGGAAATAGCACTAAGAAAATTAAAACAGGTATTGCTTTGTTTGGCCCATGACTTACTCTTTTCCTTAAGAAGTTTTTAAATTGTTGGTTTTGATTTTTTCTCACAGTCTATATCTGAGAGAAAGAACTGTATTTATTAAAAATGTGTCATTCTCTTTATTTTTTTAATTGTTTGGAGGTTCATTAAGGGTACAAAGAATTAGGTTACACTGATTGCATTTGTTAGGTAAAGTCCATTTTATAATTGTGTCCCACCCCTAAGAGGTGTGCCATACGCTGTGCCCCCCATGGGGTCACACATCCTCTGCTCTCCTTGATCCCTCATTCCCTCATCCCTACCTTGAATTTATTTGTTTTTTTCTCTTACGTGGGTATGTATTAAATCATTTACTGCCTTCATATTAAAATTGAGTACATTGGATTCTTGCTTCTCCATTCTTCTGATACTTTACCAAGAAGAATGTGTTACACTGCTATCCATCTAATACAAAAGATGTAAAATCTCCATCTCTTTTAATGGTTTAATAGTATTCCATGGTATCCATATACCAAAGCTTGAAAATCCATTCCTCGGATGGTGGGCATTTAAATTGTTTCCATATTTTGACAATTGTAAATGGAGCTGTGATAAACAGTCTAGCACAAATATCCTTACGATAAAATGACCTTTTTTCTTCTGGGTAGATGCCTAGTAATGGGGTTGCAGGATCAAATAAGAGGTCTAATTTGAGTTCTTCGAGGGTTCTCCATACTTCCTCCCAAAAAGGTTGTATTAGTTTGCAGTCCCAGCAGCAGTGTAAAAGTGTTCCCTTCTCTGCCCATCCATGCCAGCATCTACAGCTTTGAGACTTGGTGTAGGTTATTCTCTCTGGGGTTAGGTGATATCTCAAGGTAGTTTTGATTTGCATTTCTCTGATAGTCAGATAATATGGGCATTTTGTCAAATGTTTGTTAGCCATTCATCTGTCTTCGTCAGAGAAGTTTCTGTTTATATCTCTTGCACAGGAGTAGACGGGATTGTTTACCCTTTTTTTGTTGATTAATTTTAGTTCTCTGTAGATTCTAGTTATCAACCCTTTGTCAGATTCATACCCTGAAGTTATCTTTTTCCATTCTGAAGGTTGTGTTTTTGCTTTACTTATGTCCCTAGCTGTGCAGAAGCTTTTCATTAAGTCCCCCAAAATTTGTTAATTTTTATCATTGTTGCAATGGCCGCTGAAGTCTTTGTTATAAAATCTTTTCTGAGTCCAAAATCTTCAAGAGTTTTTCCCATGCCATCTTCTAAGTTTTTCAGTGTTCTTTAAACAACCTTGGTCACTACATAACAATGTAGAGAAAAGCTTGGATTTGGAGAACTTGAAATAATTTGTTTTTTAATGACCCTTAAATTTATCAAGGCATAAAAATAATCCAGAGCAACATAATCAAGACACATAGTGGATGAAAGAGAATAGTAGTCCCAATAATTTACATTGAGTAATGTGGACCAGAATGATTTTATTAACTAGTTAAGGAACCCTAAGACCTAAATGGAATCTTATGTACATGAAGTCAAAACTGGATGATGTTATAACAGTAGAATCAAAGAAATGTCAGCTTCTGTGATCTTAATGTAATTTTCATCAAGTTATGATGGGGTGGTTGGCCCATATGTCTAATATAATTACCAGAAAGTATCAACTGGTCTGGGTACCCTGTCTTTGGAACAGATTAATGACATTGATGAATTAAAAATTATTTGCCTCTCACACCCCTTCTCTTTTTCCAGATTTAAATTCTTTCCTAAGATTTAATTCTTTAATTCTTTCCTAAAGATTTCCTAAGAATTTTAATTCTTTCTTAATATTTAATAATGCTGATTTTTATTTTTGATATACATAAGTTATAGTAATTTCTTTCAGTTTCATCATGGAAAACTTTACTTCAAGTGAAGCATTAATTGATATCCCACAGGATTATTTTAATGAAATCTTTTGGGGGAAATTGGGGTAGCAGTCTGCAACTGAAAAGATAGGGCTAATTAGAGCTCAGCTATAATGACATAAGTTACAGAGTATGTATATCATTAGTAAATAAGTACAGCCTAAAATGTGCAATATTATTATAGAAATAGAAGCTCATAAAATATTTGTGTATTTGCCTATAGCATGTTAAAAATAAGCATTGGTTATATTATTACAATCATAAAAGCTCTATCAGAGGGAAATAAACCATGTTAACATTCACTAACTTCAGGTGGTTGAAATTGTGTTGCCTGTGTTACTTCAATTTTATAATTTTACTTCACTTTTTAATATTTTCAAAGCATATAATTTTTAAGAAATTAACTACAAATCAAACCATATTTTACATTAGCTTTTATATTTAAAAAAAGTAATCTTTAACAACCCACATATGTCTCATGTATATTTCTTCACAGAAAGCCCTATTTGATTCTAACATATGGACTTTCACTGTATGCTAATTAAATTGTGTTGGCTTATTTTATAAGAGATGCAGTTACAAATTAAAAAAATGTCAATTTACATTTTATTTCAGGATATTAGGGAGTATATATGT
>NW_003852435.1:9109341-9111900 GCF_000181295.1 Otolemur garnettii
TAAAAACTGGACCTACTACTCCTGCTGGCATGCCATGGCACCCTCCTGCCAGGCATAAAACTGTAAAACTGTATATATTCCCCACCTGCAACATTGAAATCCGAGGAGTCCCCACCCACTCAGAGTTCTGGAGGTTTGTTACCCATGGAGTCAGATTCTTGGGCATCTCCTTGAGAGAAGTAGAGGGGGAAAGGGCTGGTGCTGCTCTGTGCTGACTGTGAATAGAAGAAAGTTGACTTGGGGGAAGCTATACACCAACAGTGGCATCCTGAGCTGCGAACTGATGCCATTCCAGCCCCATCTCTCTGGGCAACCAGAAGTTCCAGTTAGCAGCCACAGGCAGGATGCTGATAACTTTCATAAATAAAGAGCTCATTAGCACCAGCCCTCATGGTAATACAGCTGAGGCAAAGGCAGTGGGCAGGCAGAGGCTAGAATTGACACCTGAGTGTAAACTGCTATTTGTCTGCTGCCCAAAGCTGGATGCAGCCTCTGACTTGCAGAGGAATCTAGCCAGACAGAAACCTAATTCAAACATGCAAGGACCCCTTGCCGAACTCAAATTTCTGGCTGATTTTGCCAGTCGTAAACCCCGGGAGCAATTGCCTACTGGAGTGAATAGAGTCACAGACCTGGGGGATTACGAGTGACTGGGTGCAAGGTGGGGAAGGACATATTAACCTTCCAAGACTAACCCATTTGCTGGGTGGGTCCCTTTGCCATCACGGAGCACCAGAGCAAGTTATATCGGAGCAGCGAGCAGATCCCTCTTATCTAGCTCCCAGAGACATTTGAACTCTTCCACCTGAAACTGGTGCTGAATAGGACAACTGATTTGGACCCCTGAAGCCTGGCAGGCCACCCAGGGACTATTCAAAGGGGCACCCTGGGTGTACGGTTGAGGGAAGGTTTGATTTTCCTTGCCCAATTGTTGTTGGTAGGGGGTGGGGTGACCTAATTGCTGGTATTTCTCCACAGCACAGACTTCAACCAAGAGTAACTAAATCACTAGGGTAGGACAGAGACCAGCTGAAAATAAGACAGAGCCACTTAGCCCCACCACACCAAGCAGATCCCTAGTCTCTCAGGCCCTAACACCATACGGGTCCTTGACAAACTTCAAAGGAAAAAGTGAAATGGGGTAAAATAATCATGGGGCAGAATCAGTGGAAAAGCTCTGGTAATATGAATAACCAGAGTAGATCAGCTCCCCCCAAGAAAGGATGTGGCAGATAAAACTGAAGATCCCCTTTATAAACAAATGGCTGAGATGTCAGAAATTGAATTCAGAATTTGGATGGGCAAGTAAGATAAACAGAATAGAGGCAAAGATAGAAGTAGAAATTCAAGGAGCATTCCAAAATTTCAGCCAAGAATTCAACAAATTCAAAGACAAAACCACCAAAGATTTTGAAACATTAAGACAAGAGATTACAGCCCTCAAAGATCTGAAAAGTATGGAATAATCTCTTGGTAACAGAGTCCAGGAGGCAGAAGAAAGGATCTCAGACGTAGAAGACATCTGAATATGTCCAAATGTCCAAAGAGAATCAGAAATGGGAAGCAAAAATGGATCATTCTCTCAGAGAGTTCTGGTATAATTTGAAGAAAACTAATATTTGCCTCATAGGAATCTCTGAAGGTGAAGAAGTTGCTTTGCAAAACACAGAAGCTCTTCTTTATGAAATTATGGAAGAGAACTTTCCATACATGTCAAGAAATCCTGAAATTCAGATAGCAGACAGCTTCAGAACTCCCGCACAACTCAACCCGAATAAGACATCCCCCAGACACATCATAATTAACTTTACTAAAGTGAATATAAAAGAGAAAATCTTGAAAGCAGCGAGATGAAAGAAAACCATAACCTACAAAGGGAAGAATGTTAGAATAACTGCAGATCTCTCTGCTGAAACCTTTCAGGCAAGAAGAGGGTAGTCATCAACATTTAATCTCTTAAAACAAAGTAACTTTCAGCCCAGGATCCTGTATCCAGCTAAACTGAGTTTCATTTATGATGGAGAAATTAAATACTTTAATGACATCCATGCATTGAAGAAATGTGCCATAACTAAACCAGCTTTCCAGGATATTCTCAGACCTATTCTTCATAATGACCAGCTCAATCCTTCACCACAAAAGTAAACTAACTCAGAAACTATTGATCAAACTCCAACTTCTACAATGGCAAAAGGATTAAAAACGTCCACTAGACTTTTGAACAACTCAATACCTAACATTTTATTGGGATTATCAATAATTTCAGTCAATGTGAATGGCTTAAATTGTCCCCTAAAGAGGCACAGATTGGCAGATTGGACACAGAAATTTCGACCAGACATCTGTCATATACAAGAATCTCATCTTACCTTAAAAGACAAATATAGACTAAGGGCGAAGTGATGGTCATCTATATTCCAGGCAAATGGAAAGCAGAACAAAGCAGGTGTTGCAATTTTATTCACAGATACAATAGGTTTTAAACCAACAAAAGTAACCAAAGATAAAGATGGCCACTTTATATTTGTTAAGGGCAATACTCAATATGATGAGATCTCA
>NW_003852435.1:9115564-9116826 GCF_000181295.1 Otolemur garnettii
TGAAATATATATTAGAAATGCTAAAGGTAGGTAAGAATTTTATTTTATTTTTTTTTGCTTTGAATTTCTTTCAAAAATATTTTTTTTTATTAAATGATAGTTGTGTACATTAATGCAATCATGAGGTACAGCGTGGTTTTTTCACATACAATTTGAAATATTTTCATCAAACGAGTTAACATAGACGTTATGTTATTCTCATAGTTGTGAGCTCAAATTCTACATGTACAGTACTTTAAGTTTTTTGAGGTATTGCCATACAGTTTTCCATAGAGAGTGTAGTAGTTTGCATTTCCACCAATAGCACATAAGAATTCTTTTCTCTCTGCAAGCAGGCTAGCCTCTTTTGTTTGGGCACTTTTTAATATTGTCCATTCTCACTGGAGTTAGGTGCTATTTCCTTGAGGCTAACAGACATTTTGTTCTTCATATCTTTATACATTTAGATTCATTAAAAATACGTGAATTCATATAAATAATTGAACCAAATAAAAGACTGTAATATTTACATTTTTTGGTAGAATAGAAATAAAATAGGGAGCTGGTATTCATGCAATATTTCTTGTATTTATATAACAAATGATTAAAAGAGAACAACATCTAGTTGATGACTTACTCCATGTAATTACTCCATGTGATTCAGACCATGAAAGATTCTTTTTTTTTTTTGAACTCTAAACTCCCCTTCCAACTTAACCATAAGTTTGATGTAAATAAAAAACACCATATATTGCAAAATAATAAATAAATAAAAGAGAACAAAGGTATATCTTAAGACTGCTTTGGTGGATGAACAACAAAAGGGTGATAAACAACAGAGTTTCAACATTTTTCTTCTTAGGAGTTGTTTAAGGCCAGGTGCAATGGCTCGCCTCTTTAATCTTACCACTCTGGGAGACAGAGGTGGGTGAATTGCCTGACCTCATGGGTCCAAGACCAGCCTGAGCAAGAGCTAGATCCCCTCTCTAAAAATAGCCAGGCATCGTGTTGGGCCCCTATAGTCCCATCTACTTGGGAGACTGAGGCAAAAGAATCACTTGAGCCCAAGAGTTTGAGGTTGCTGCAAGCTAGGATAACACAGCACTCTACCAAGGGCAAGAAAGTGAGATTATTATTCAAAAAAAAAAAAAAAAAAGAAGAGGAAGAAGAATTATTCAAACCCCTGTGTGCATATACCAAGCATAGCATCATAGCATATGCACTGGTATTGACGATGATTTACTGTGTTTATATGCCTCACATTGTTCTTTCTTTTTTTTTTT
>NW_003852435.1:9117542-9119066 GCF_000181295.1 Otolemur garnettii
TAATGTGAACATATATATGCATAGTATTTAAATAATTTTATTAAAAAATACTAAACCAAATAAGATGATAACCCTAAAGTAACGTAATAATGTAATTTGCCAATATATATAGCTGTAAAAAGAAATGACCGAAAAGCAATGATGTGATCAGTTTCCAAAATGAAGTTATGGGAGTTTGGGCAGGAAAGCGTATTAATGGAAAGGTGGTTTTCAATGTCTTAAGACTATATTAGGGTTTTAAAATTAGGTAGAATATATTTATAGTCAGTTCTATTCATGAATAATAAAGGTTATGAAATATTGAGAACATATGAACATATTTCTTGCATTCGTAAGTAATACTTTCTATCTTTACTATCATTTCTGTCAAATTGTCATTGAGGCTAATTCCTTACTAAAGACAGGGTTTTTTTTTTTAAGTTTAGAAGAAAACAAAAGTTGATCTACATTGAAGAAGGTGCAACTTTAATTACTAACAAAGAAAAAATAAATATCTCTAAAGTTAAATCATTGTAACTACCTAAAGTAGAGAAAATAAAGAAAGTGAAGAGCATCTATATTTGGTAGATTTTCAAGAGGTTGCAAATTATCTATTTCCACCCACCAGGACTTAGTTTACCAACTTCTTGAATCTAGTGTCACCTTTTATGAATAGATAAATTTTTGTTGTGACAGGCTTTGATTACTTTTTATCTTTTGTATATCTACTGGCAATTTTCTTTATGATTATCCTTCAGGTTTATAAGAATCATAGTTAATTATATTTTGATGTAAGCTGAAAATAACTTCAATCAAAGGCAAAACATTATATTTTTAGTCTTTCTGCACACACATTTTATTTAATGACATCATAATTTACACCTTTCTATATGGTGCCTCTGTTAACAAATTATTGCAGCTATAATTTTTGTTGTTGTTGTTACAGAATATTATAGGGATGCCCACATCTTGGTTACATAATTTGCCTTTGTACATTTTAAGTCAAAGTTATCAATGTGCCCTTCACTCAGAATATGTGCATTATGCCGGTTAGGTATAAGCTATACTAATTTTTAATATTTTTGTCTTTAAAATTTTACATTTTTATATAGTTAAAAGTGATTTACACATTGCCTGTGAAACACTGAGTACTCTGAATATGACTAGTGATTTACCTTTACAAGTGAAGTACTTTCATATGTTTTATTTTTTTTTTCTAAGACATGTATCATGGTGATATGTTTTTGTTTGGTTAAGAATGTCTCTATATCTATTGCTTTAGATGGATTTATGCATATAGTATTTTTAGTTGGCTTTTAAAAAAAAATTTAGCACTTTAAATATGGTAGAACCTCCATAGTTAACCACCTTCCTACCTTGACCACCTTCTTAAGTTAACCTAATTGTCATAGACTAGACATACACCACATGTATGTATCACTACAAGAGGCCTAGTTTCTTGTGTTGGCCACCTCCAGATGTTGAGGAATTTGTTACAGTCCTTTGATAGGTCAAATTGCAGAGCATCTACTTTATACTAACCCA
>NW_003852435.1:9122122-9123145 GCF_000181295.1 Otolemur garnettii
AGCTTCTCTGGGAAATTAGGGTATCTAAAAGTGCCTATGAATACTATAGATTTTAGAATGTCTTGTTCATATCCAGGGAAAAACACATGCTCAGAAAATTCCTGATAAAACCCTATAATAAATGCTAAAGGTATAGAGCAGCTGAGGAAAAAAAAAATCAAAGAGATGAGAAGTTTAGGTTTTTTTAGTATAGAAGACTAAATTTATGGGGGAAATCATAGCAAAAAATACCCCAAAATTCTGAATGAAAAATGAGAATGGATATTTTGTATTTGTTAAGAGATATCTTTCCAGGTATAAAATATAAAATCACTCCAGAACTCAAAAATAATAAAAAAAGAGAAAATTGGCCAAAAATGTAGATAACATCTAAGGCCAGTATTTCCTAAGATTAATTCTTATGGTTTAAAGTTTGACATATACCTACCTCATATTAAAAGATAAAAGTTAAAGGCTATGGCCAAATAAAAAATAGTGGGAGATTGAATTAATTCTGTCCACAAAAAGGAAGGACCATAGAATGGTGATAGAGTTTTAGGTCCATCTAAAATAGTAACTGGGGGCGTTGAAACCTCATGGAGCATGAAATTGGTATTGACCCTTTGGCTGGAAAATGTACAATCTTTAGTTATTAAAAATCAGATAATGAACACTGAAATATTAAAAGTGAACAACAGTGCTAGACAGCAATAATACTTGCGTTTTGAACCTTCTATCTCAATGGAGTAAGTAAAGAAATAATTAACATCCATGAATATTCTTAACACAACTGCTGAGAAATATAAGTTCACAGTCAAAATTTATATAAGTAAAGGAATAAACTACCATGTGCAAAATTCAGCAGCAAAACGTAAAAAAAGCCAGCTTTGCAAAAGCTGTATATAATGGAATGTGTAGATAGAATATAAAAAGTATATAATTAAAAGAATAAAATAAATTATATCAAAAACTGATAAATGCATTGTTAAAAGTTAGGACTATAATATCTGGAAATTCAAGCCAATGTAAAGCTGAAAACTAGTC
>NW_003852435.1:9130532-9144959 GCF_000181295.1 Otolemur garnettii
TTTTGTTTTGTTTTGTTTTTTTGAGACACAGAGTCTCACTCTGTTGAATCAGGCTAGAGTGCTATGGCAGCATAACTCACAGCAGCAAATTCAAACTCCTAGTCTCAAGTGATCCTCTTGCCTGAGTCTGCATCTCTACTAAAACAAATAGTAATAATTTTTAATATATGGCATTTCAAATAAAGAAATAATAGAAGATAATAGCATAAGTCGGGGGAGAATGACTGGAGTTAGTGTTTTAGAGTTCACTTTTCTCTTTGTTAAATTAATAATGGTTGCTTTCATTTCCACTACAAAATGATATAAATTTATTTATTCTTCATAATCAAAAAAAGAAAGAAAGCAGAGCAAAAAGAAACAGAACGTGTGAGACAGAATTCAGAAAAGCAATGATATCTATCGAGATGTAACATTGAATTCAGTAAATTTATATGGCTCTAACAAGGCAAAGGTACAACTTAAATAACCAATCCATAACTCTGTCCTCTCCTGATTACATGGTATTTTTGTAGCAGACTAATTTTCTCACTGAGAAATAGACAAATGCTGGATAAACTCGAGTGACAACAACAGGTGAAATGTTAAAGTTATTGCAAGACATTAATTTCAGCCAAAGATCCACTGACCAAATTTTAGAGAAAAAGCAGCACACTAGGATGATGCTGATATTCACTTTACACTTTCCCTGGCAATTTACAGAGATATGTAAGTTTCCCCAGTCACTTGCTTTCTCTCAGTAGAAAAGTGAGAGAATGTAGTCATATGAGAGCTACAATCTTATGTAACATAATTACACTACTACACACATGTAATCATGAACAGACTATAACTTTTGCCATATTCTGTTCATTATAAGCAAGCGACAGGTCCCACTTATACTCAAGAGGAGAAGATACCACAAGGGAGTGAACAAAATAATGTGAGGTTAATGGCAGCCAGGTCAGAGTAGCTCACCACAGTTTGCATAGTTACTCTTCAATTCATAATTTTCAAATGCTGGATATACTGTACCAACTAGAACATTCCCTTACATTGGTATAATAAATGTCCTAATCTAATTAAATACTCTAATCCAACACCTTTGAACATTTTAATAGTTGTGCTGCTGCCTCATCTCAGGAGCTTCATGTTTCAGCACCACCAGTAAGAGTTTTCTTGTTGCATCAAGATGGTGAATAATCCCATTCCAAAGCCTCATCTCATTGTCTGGATTTTTAGAAAACTCTTGGAACCTATTTATACTTTTTCTAGGAAAGAAAAAATGATTGAAGATTAGCATACAGAGTGGTTTTTAAGAGGAGTATTTTCAAGCAACACACACTGAAGAAAAGACAAAGAAGCCAGACTGGGTAGCAAAGGAAGCAGAGTCAGAACTGGAGGCTGGTGGCCAAGATGGCAGATTAGAAGGAGCCTTAATACACCACTCTCAAGGAGAGGATGGAAAGTTGCAAGTACAACCTACAGATGCACCTTCTTGGAGACAAAGAAGGTAAATCATCAGAGGACTGATAAGAGACACAGTGAAGGAGAACACAAGGTGATTCACTCAGCAAAATCAGAAGGCACCTACTGGATGCATCCACATATGGGGAAGGAGTAGAAAACCATAGGGTTTCACGTTTCTCTGCTGACACTGTACCTGAACTGTGAGTGGAGCTCCAATACTACTGGGTCTCTTGGGCTGGATCTTGGGGCTGAATTGGTACTGTGCAGTAACACTGCTCTAGAGTGTGGGCATAACAGGGGCCTATTGGCTTCCCTTTTGGGTCACTGTAGTTCACGTTGTTCTACCACTCATGTCCAGAGTGTTTGGTCTACACAGGGATCAGTTTTACTGCAATTGCCTCCAGATCATCCCTTCTGAGCCAGAGATAGATCAGGGATAGCAGACACTCTCATGTCTGGAAACCAAACACCCTTCCATACTCTATGTAAATGAATAGAACAGGTGCTGACACCAACTGAGAAGTCCCACAGCATTGATCTCAGTAGGACCCTCTGTGGGAAGAATGCCTTAGTTGCCACATGTCCCACCCCCCATGGAATCTACCATGTTTGTATCCTCTATGTAGTGTACCTACTAGTCACAAATTGCCCCTTGCCACCATTGAAACTGCCCACAGACCTGAGATCCAAGGCCATCACCTAGATAGCCTCACTCAGCTGCTACTGTCACCACCAAGAAAGACTAAGGCAGAGCAATAATCTCAATGCCCTTGTCAGTGGAAAAGGAGTCACCCAGGCTCCTGCCTAAGTTCCCTACAGTGGTCTGGGGACCAACTCACCACCCTGTCTGAAGATCACTCAGTACCAGTTTTATCTGTGACAACCACAGGGGAACAGGTCCAAGCAGAAAAGCTGCATTACAGTTTCTGGCTATGTGCCTCTATCCTGCTAGGTCAACCTTCCAGATCAGACACAAAGCCACTATCTAGGGACCTCTACTTTTTCTAAGTAGGAGAGTTCCAAGGAAAGGAAAACATGTACAATGCAAGTATATCTGCCTGAGCTGAGTTTTCAGATGAAAACAAACTAGCAAAAGAACTATAGCAACATGAAAAAACAACCTCCTCAAATGACCACAATAGATCTATGTAACAGATCCAAACAAAAAGGAAATTGTCAAAATGTTAAACATGGAATTCAGAATATGAATGACAAATAAGTTGAATGTAATTGAAAAGGTAGTTAAAAACTAACACAAAGAAATTTTCTTCAGGAAATTCATTATTTTATTTTAAAAAGTAAAATTTACTGAAGAGCTAGTCAAAATAAGAAAGGATATAACAGAACTTAATGAAATGAAAAAGTCATTTAGAAAACTTCAAATTACAGCAGAAAGCTTCAGTAACAGGCTAGGCCAAGATGATTAAAGAATTTCAGAGCTTGAAGACAAGGGTTTTTAACTAACACGGTCAGTGAAAGAAGGAAAAAAAAAAAAAACGAATAAGGAAAAATGAAAAATCACTCAGATAAATATATGACTATAAATTTATATAGCAAGCCTATATATAAATTATAAATATCAATGAAGGAGAAGAAAAAAAAGAAAAAAAGCTAGAAAACCTAATCAAGGAAATTATTAAGAAAACATCCTTGGTAATGCCAGAGATTTAGATATTCAAATTCAAAACTGTCATTGAGTACTGGGAAGATTCATGGCAAATATAATTTAGTATGCCTACAAAAAAAAAAAAAAGTAGAGAAAAGAAAGAAAATACCTAGATATATACTTCACTGAGAGGGTGATGAATTTCTATAAGGAGAACTACAAAATACAGATTAAGGAAATCATTGATGTCACAAACAGAGGGAATAACATCCCTAGTTGATGGATTGGTGGAATCAATATCTCTGAAATATCCATACTTCCCAAAGTGATTTTCTGATACAAAACAATTTCTATCCAAATTCTAATGCTATATTTCACAGATCTAGAAAAAAAATAATTCTAAGCATAATTTGGAAACAAAAAGAGCCCAAATAGTCAGAGCAATCTTAGGCAAAAAGAACAAATTTGGAGGTATCATGTTACCTGACTTCAAATTATACTAGAAAGCTATGATAACCAAAACAGCATGGTACTGATACAAAAGTAGAGACATAGAGAAGTGGAATAGAAGAGAGAGCTCAGAAATAAAACCATATAACTATAACCCAGTAGTCTTTGATAATGCAGACAGAAACATATAGTGGGGAGAGGAAGGCCTACTCAATATATCAACTGAGAAAATTGGATATCCACTAATAGAGGGGGAAAAAATAGAATCTCTATCTGTTTCCATGCACAAAAATTAATTCAGGGTAGTTAAATACTTAAATGTAAGGAATGAAAGCATTAAAAAATTCTAAAAGAAAACATAGGATATACTATTCTAGACACTAGTCTAGGTAAGGTATTTATGACTAGGGCCACAGTGACAATTACAGCAGCAATAGGAGTAAATAAATGGGATTTAATTAAATTAAAAACATCTTCACAGCAAAGAAAATAAATAAATTAAATAAACAATATGCATAATGAAAGAAAATATTTGTAAACTACACATGTGACTAAGGCTAAATAAAATATAGAATCTACAGAAACTCAAATTATCAAGACAAAACAACCACATCAATAGTTGGACAGAAGACATGAACAGGGAAGTTTCTAGAAAGAACATATGCAAATGAGCATAGAACCTATGAAAGAATATTTACTATTGCTAATCACCAAATGCAAATTAAAACCACAATGAAGTATCCCATTACCCCTGTTGGAATGGCTATTAAAAAGTCAAAAAACAATAAATTCCGGTGTAAATGCAAAGAAAGGGGATGTTTATGAACTGTTCATGGGACCACAAATTAGCACAACCTCCATAAAAAATATACAGTTTGAAGGTTCTTTAAGGAAAAGTAGAACTGTCATTCAATCCAGAAATCCTACTACTGGGTAGCTGCATGAAGAAAAATAAATAATTTTGTCAAAAAGACACCTACTCTTGCATATATATTGTGGTACAGTTCACAATTGCAAAGATGTAGTATCAACCAAAGTTCCCATCAATATATGAGTGGATTAATAAAATATATTGAGTGTACACACACACACACACACACTCCATGGATACTACCTATAGTGCTACTCAGCCACAAAAATGAGTGAAATAATTTCTCTTGCAGCAACTTGGGTGGAAATAAAGACCATTATCCTTACTTCATTATTATACATTGTATATATGTAACAAAAATATTTCTACCCTTTAATATTATGAAATATAAGCAATCCTGACAGACTCACTTCACGGTGGTGAAATTGCCTGAAATTGCCCATCAGCTGAGATTTTTCAATATTGTTCTAGAAATACTGACTTTGTATCCTCACAAATTGAAATATTAGATATAGGGGTCTCTGAAATGGTATGAGTTGAGGTGATGCAACTTTATGAAGCCAATGCTGAAAGACAAGACTGACTGTATTTGAAAGTATTTCTAGTGACCGGTACAATGTCTTCATTGAAGGGAATATTGGCAGTCTATCTCTGAGTTGAAATTTGCTACACACTTCTTCAAAACAAAGAAACTCATTCCATATACTGGGTACACTGGCTTCTGAAAATGCCAGGTAAATCCATGTGTATAAATTGCCATCGTCTTAAGATACCTGGCTTGTCTAAGTTGTTGTCCACTCCCTGAGGCCAGCCTATGTCAAACATCTGATTGATGTTGATTAAGGACGGGAAAAGTTTATCCCATCACTTCAATTGAGATAACTCTGAAGATTCATCCTGGTTCCACATTTCCCACTGGGGTTACCTGAGGCCTCCATTGCCACTGAATCACAGTACACTTGCTTTTTTAGCTTATTCCCTTATTCTCTTGCAAGTGTTATTCCTAATATATTATCCTATGTGGGTTCAAGATCCCTATACCCATGGTTACTAATAATTCTACTTAGATCTTTGATAGGTGTTCTAAATTTAACATATCCAAACATAACACGATTTTCTCATTTTTCTGCTTCAATAAAACTGCTTCATTAATAATATTCTCCATCTCAATAAATGTCATCACTATATCTTCAGTTTTTCAACACAAAATTAAATATACTATCCATGATTCTTTCTCTTTTATTCATTCTGCACACTCAATTCATTTGGAAGAACTGTCAGCCATAGATCCAAAATGTACCCCAATTATGGTAAATCTTCCAGCCACCATCATTTTTGTTCTGGAAGCCTGGCTTGAGATTGTAATTGCTCTTCATTCATCCACTCATTCACAACAAAATCTGTTCCCTACAACAGAGCCAATTTGATATTTTTAAATGATAAATTATATCTGTCACTCTCATGCTTAGCACTTCAGTTATTTCCTCTTTGCCTTTGAATAAAATTCACATTTCTTATCACATCTTACATGGCCCTAAATTATCTACACTTTGTCTGATTCACCGACCTCAACTTTTTCCTTTAAGGCTGAGTGTGTTTCAACTCTTCTGGCCTTTTTTGTATTTCATAAAATTGCAAGTTTGTATTAAATGTGGAGCCTGTGCAGAGACTGATAACAATATCTCAGAATCCATCCTTAACTTCTTTTCTGTACTATATAACCACCTGAATTGTAGTGGTAACATGCCTGGTAGCTGCATACAATATTCCTAGCCTCTTTACTAAATTTGATCAGATCCAGGCAAATGTAATATAAATGAATAAAATATATATCACTTTTATGACTGTCACCTCCATAAAGACTGCTATCCTGTGCTCTTTTACCTTCAACTCTAGCCATGAAATCGAGAAGGCTGGAATAACCTTGGTGATACAGTACTAAGTATGACAAAGCCAAAGAGTAAGGTCTGGACTACAAAACTTGGAGTGGTGCAAGAAACATACTTCTATCTTATTAATATTTAAGACATTGTATTAAGGGTTTCTGCACCTTGAATACTATTTCTCTAAATTTTTGCATGACTTTTTCATTTTCATGACTTACATCTCTAATCAAATGTCCCCTTATGTAGGACATTAGTCCTTCCACTTGTCCTAAAAAACTGTATATCCATTCACCACTAATTTAAATCATCTGTTTATTTAGCTTTATTTTATTTCACAAAGTCAATAAGAGGAGAAATCTAATCTGCCTTACTTACCACTATTAACATATGCATCTTAGACCCTAAGTGTATACTTGTTACATTTTTAATGTGGTTAGGCAGTACTTGTCTTTTTTTTTTCTTCTAACATTTTTATATTTTGTACTGCTATGTGTATGTACTAGTTTTACATCCTTATAGAGCACAAGTGATGTTTTAATACGAGCACACAACATGAATTAATCACATCAGGCATTCAACATTTCTTTGTGTAGGAATATTCCAATTCCACCAGTTTAGTTACTTAACAGTATATCCTAACTTATTATTGAGTATAATCTCTTTGTTATGCTATCAAATATTTTTTATCTAATCTAACTATACTTTTGCACTCAGTAACCATACCCACTTTATCCTTCTCTCCCTGCTACTCATCCCAGCCTCTGGTAACCATCATTCTACTCTCTGTTTCTATGAGATCAATTGTTTTTAATTCTTACTTCACATATATGAGTGAGAATATGAGAGCTTTTTCTTTCTGTTCTTGACATAAATTTCTGAATTTCCATACATATTGTTGCAAATGGCAGGAGGTTTATGTGGCTATATATTCTATTGTGTGTATCTACCATATTTTCATTATTCATTCTTCTGTTGATGGACATGTAGGTTGATTCCAAGTCTTGGCTATCGTAAATAGTGCTATAATAAACATGAGAGTGCAGATAACTTTTAAATATCCTGTATTCCCCTCCTTTGGATATATGCTTAGCAGTGAGATTTCTAGATCATATAATTCTGTTTTCATGTTTTTGAAGAACCTCCATATTGTTCTCCATGGTGGCTGCATTAACTGACCTTTCTACCAGCAGCATACAGAGGTTCCCCTCTCTATATCCTCACTATCATTTGTTATTGTCTATCTTTTGGTATATTTTAATTGGAAAGAAATATTATCTCATTGTAGTTTTAATTTGCATTTCTCTGATGAATAACGATCTGAACTATTTTTTCATATAACTATTGACCATTTGTATGTCTTCGTTTGAGAAATGTCTATACAGATCTATTGCAATTTTTAAATTGGATTATTTGTTTTTTTCCTATCTAGTTGTTGGAGCTCCTTATACTATATTCTAGTTATTATTCCTAGTCAGACACTATAATATGTAAATACGTTTCAAATTCTATGGATTGTCTGTTAACTTTGTACATTTCTTCCTTTGTGATGCAGAAGCTTTTTAGCTTGGTGTGATCCCATTTGTCCAATTTTGCTTTGGCTGCCTGTGCTTTGAGGGTATTACTCATGAAATCCCTGTCCTCCTCAGTCCAACGTCCTGAAGAGTTTCCCCAATGTTTTCTTTTGGTAGTGTCATAGTTTCATGTCTACATTAGTCTTAATCAATTTGATTAGATTTTGTGTAGCTGTACTTCTGGGTTCTCTGTTCTATTACATTGGCCTATTTGTCTGTTTTTATGCCAGTACCATTCTGTTTTGGTTACTGCAGCTCTGTAGCATAATTTGAAGTCAGGTAATGTGATTCCTCCTATTTTGTTCATTTTGTTCAGCATGACCTTGGCTATCCTAGGTCTTTTGTAGTTCCATATATATTTTTAGGATTATTTTTTATGTTTCTGTGAAGAATGTCATTGGTATTATGATGGAGATTGCATTGAATCTATAGATTGCTTTGGGTAGTATGCACATTTTAACAACATTGATCCTACCAATTCATGAACATAAAATATCTTTAGATTTTTTTGTGTCCTCTTCAACTTTTGTCATCAGTGTTTCATAGCTGTTCTTGCTTGAAGATAATATAATCTTATATTTAGAGAAACCAAAAGACCACTCAAAAACTATTAGAACTCATAAATTAAGTAAAGTTTCAGGATATAAAATCAAAATATATGCCAACAGTAAACAATCTGAAAAAGAAACCAAAAAGTAAGCCATTTGTAATAGCTGCAAATCAAATAAAACACCTAGAAATAAACTTAACCAAAGAAGAGAAAGGTCTTTCACATGTCTTTTATTTGATGATTTAGTATTCAAAGTAAGTAAATTATATAGTAATTTGAGCATTAAATTATGTTTGAATAAATGCTCCTTTGCTTAACAGCTAAGTATTGATGCCATCTTTTCTGATAATTATTATGCTTTTTCCTCACATATATTACTAGAAATATTTAAATATATGAAAGGTAGGAGAGAAGTTGAAACCAGACAAACAAAAATATTTTGTATAGCATTTACCATCAATTTTTAAATGGCCTAATGAGTCATTATAATACTTATGGCAATTGTTATGCACAGTTCATAATGTACTAAATATTATATATGACAATGAAAAATATTTTCCCAGAATGAATTGTCATACTTCAATTCAGAGTCTATTATTCAACTTTTCTGAGACTTTTATAAAGGAGTTCTTTATGCTGCCACAGGAAGTAATAAAATGTTCCCCTTATTTGCCAACATACACAAAAGAACAATCTTCCTAGAAGAGAACATTAATAATGACAAAAATGAATAAAGTGATAAAAGAAAAGACAAGTTCCAATGCTTGGATGGGAAAGTGAATGAAAAGCTACAGTATTCTGGGCTCAATCCTATTATCTAATCAATTCTTCAGTAATAATTTTTTCCTTCAGATAATGTAGAAAAATATGTTCTTAGAAATCAATGTTATCTACATAATGCCCTAGGAAGGATATAAACAAAATTGAAAATTTTTCCAACCATATTTTTATAAAAATAATTATGGAAAATTAACCATTATTTTTTCTCATACATTAAAAATGAAACATCAGAAATAAAAAGAATAATACATGTAAGAAAAGAACAGAAACTAAGCATTATTACACTTTCCTTAAAAAGAAAAAACTGAGTTGTCGGAGTTGCACTACACAGTCTCTTTCTCTCTCCTCCCCCAATATATATACACACACATAGAAACTTCTGTGTACATACAAATATTCCATGAATGTTATATTCATATATATTCAAGTAAAATGATGCAAAATCAATTGTGTGTAAAAATAGGGTCTATCTATGTAGGAGCTTTGAGGGATTTGGGGGCTGATCAAGGGAAAATATAACTGCCAGGTGGCAATAATCACAAGTAAGTGTCATAGTGATACTCTGGATAGATTTGCTTCAGGGGAAATCTTACTGCAGGGATATTTCCAGAGGTTGTTACTTAGAAGGAGGGGAGGGTAAGGGAACTCTAGGGGACAAGAACATCAGAAAGGGGACTTAAGAGTCTGTTACAGCTAAGCAGCAAACAGAGAGATTCTAAGTCAAAAGAGCTCTGTAGGGCAGCAGTACCTTGGAGATTTTATGGCCACTCTGCCAGGAATAGCTAGCAGATTTAGCATGAGGTATAATGTTTTATACCAAGCAGGCAGTTTCTAAATAGCTAAAAGTCTGCTCTTTGGGCATATTTTTAAAATAATTGTTTGGGTCAAATTTTAGTTTGTTGTAGTGGCCTTGTGAGCTAGCGGATCTCAGCTTGCAGTATAGAAGTAAACAACTTACAGCCTAATTTACAGAGGTCATCATTTTGGATCAATTATGTGCTATATGCATTTTCTATCTATCTATCTATCTATTATCTATCTATGTAAAATCTATATATACAACTTTTATTACAGAGTGTGCCTTCATACATCCTAAACATTTTTCGTAATATTCACAGAACCATAATTTAAAAAAAATTCTCCAGTAATTTTTATGTTGGTATACTTGTCTTAGATCAACTTTTTCTTGGTGCTTGTATAATATTTCTAGGAGTTTAATTGCCTAAAATTTTATAAAAATAATCTGCTAATTATATATGAATGCTTAAATCTTTTAAACTTACAATTCCAGTTTTACTAATACTTTTCTACAAAATAAGATTAAATTTAGGAAATACTTCTCTTCAAGACATTTACTTCCAAAGCTTTTCCTAATAACAGAACTTGAAAAACAACCAAAATTTCCAACAAGGAAATGGTTAGGTAATTGTAGCAATAGTATTTTGTGGACTTGTTATTCAAACATACAAAGTATGTCTTTTATTTTGTAAGTTCCATGAGATCAATGACTTTTTTTTTGTTTTGTCCATTTTTGTACAAGTTCTAGGAAATTTCCTGGTATATAGTAGCCCACAAGTAAATATTTGTTCATAGGTAGAGAAATTTCCACTGTGGGAAATCCACAGTGGAAATGTGGGATTTCCCACATTATAAAATATTGATAGAGATTACCTGGTGATACAGGACTGGCAGTGCCCCAGCCAGCCCCACCGAGCTGAGGGGAGGACTTGTAGTCTCTGCCCTGTAGGTGTCGGTGCCTCCACAGCCTGCAGAGGAACCAGAGGGCTGGAAGAGAGGCAAGGGGGCCCAACAGGAGGCTCCAGTAACTGGAGGGTCTGACAATTTCTAGGGAGACACCAGGGCCTTAGTGTCTCTCTCCCCTTGCACTTGTGACTGAACAGGAAATCCCCCATTTCCTAGGCCTAATCAATTTCCTGTAGGTTCCCTAAGCCTGGTCAATTTCATGAATGGACTGTATCCATTCTTAATCCATTCATTCACCTTGTCCCAGAGGAAGGGACTGTACCCATTCATTTGTTACCAAGTCCTGGCCTCAAGTAAATACAAAAGACCCATGTGACTATATATATACCCCTAGACAAGGAATCTGGGCTGAGAGAGAGAACACTCCCTGTCCCCCCTTTTTTCTCTCTGTCAGGAGCTTTGGTGTTATTGTATTCTTTTCTGTAAAATAAATCCTGTCTTACCATTGATCTCTGGTGTGTGGATTCATTCTTTGAATCACTGAGACCAAGGTCCTATTCAAAATGAAATTCTGGTATCACTAGAATTGATATGGTTATACTTTTATTTTGTGATTGTAATTTTGCAATAATATTAAAAAGTAAAAACTTTTATGGACTGAAACTCTTTAATAATTATATTAAAAGTAAATCAGAGATACTAAATTAGAGTTGGTACAAATTTTTGTAAAGGGATATATCATATTTTAAGATTTGGGGCCTTAGAGTTTGTATTGCACCTAGGAACGTGACTCTGACATGATAACATCAAAGTAACCATAGACAATGTTAAATAAAAGGGTGTGACTGTGGTCTTTTCACCTTCAATTAAAAATCTATTTCTAGACCAGAAAGTATTGTTAATACAGTTGAAAATGTAATGATCTCTGAACCCCCCCATTGGTATGCAGCCAATAATGTGAGATTATGTGAGATTCATGTGAGATTATGAGTCAAACTGATCCAGATTGAAATTCTGGCTGCAAACATCCCATGTGACTTTAAGCAGGTATGTTAATTTTTTGAATCTCAGTTTTTCGTCTGTAGAGTGTGAGTGGTAGCTTACTGTTTATCTCATATGAATTACTACACATAAACCAATTCCTATCATGTCTGATGCAACAGTCATGGTTATTAAGTATGCCCACCATGTTTGTTAATACTTTGAACATGTTACACCTAAAATTATTGTAACCGTAAAATTGTAGTAAAAGTAAATTAAATATTTCTCTTAGATACTTGACTTCAGCAAAAAGAAAGTAAACATTGATTAACAAAATAAAAGCAAAAGCTCTCAGGTCATGTCCTTGGGGCATAGTGGAAAATATTTGTATGTAGAGTAGGGAAGTCTAATATAGTAGTCCCTGAAGGCTCAAGAATTTTCCCAGATAAAACTGAGTGAACAAACTTGACTGCCATTTGGATCCATTAGTTTTTCCAAATAAATTGACATGTGGTTTTAGTCCCTAGAACAACTGTGAATTTCAATGCTAAATGAGCTATCTCTGAAAAATATGATGTAAGAGTATAAGGGTTTTCATTTTTGAGTATGGATAAATTGTTTGCATTCTTGTGTGCAATTATTTTCAAATATTCCAGAAATAACCACAAAAAAATCAGTAAAAGTATACTTTGTGACATCACTTTCAACAGATGTCTCAAAGTATACTAGACTATACTTTGAGGCACCTGTGGAAATTATAATGCATGTGTGTGTATATATATTTGGGTATATATACACATACACATGGTATATATAATTATATATAATTTATCAACATCTCTTTCTTATATACCAATTTATTTTGATGTTCAGTGGTCAAATCTCTGCTATTAAGGCCTAGACTAAACAAAAACACATAGTTGTTATTTAGAAGAATTTGAAATATAATCTATGTGAGTCCATGAAGGTTAGACCACCTCTGTTAGTTTGAGACAAATTGAGGTTATGTTAGCTTAAGTTTCCTGTGGGGTTGACCAATATTATGGTGAGAACTCCACTAGAACTTGATTTGTCCCCTGTCTAACCCTGCTTTCTTTCTTTGCCTTCTACAGGTGTGTATCCCAAGAATATTCTTTTAATAGATTTAACTTAGAGGAGCATCTACCTTGGAGGCTGCTCTCAGGAACCCCAAGCAAAGTTATTGCCTATGTCTTCCACCAGCTTACATCTCTACAACAGAAGGAGGCTCTTCTGTTTTCTTTAGAAGTATATAATCAGCCCCAGCACAGTAGGAGCACCTGGGAGGCTCTCAATACATATTGCTTATGTAGATGAAATAGTATGTAACTATTAGAAGCAGTTGTAGAATGTATACTAACATAAACTGTCAGTAGTTAAAGGTATTTAGAACTATTTAGAAGGTTAAATATCTTCATTGCCTTTTCATAATTGGAAAGATTGGCAGTCTGTTTTACTTGTAGTAGTGTTTGCCTTTAGGACAACATACAAAATGTCATATGCTTAATTTAATAAATTCATTTTTGACTGAGAAGAAAAAAACAAGTACACTTAAATTTCCTTTTCTTTACCACCTCTGCTGATTGATTCTCTATTTTGGTTGATTACTTTGATGCTTCACTGTACTTATTTTAGTTTCTGTTCAAGTGATGCATATGGATACTTATTTGTTGTTCAGACTTTCTTAATTCTAAATACTTAAAATATTAAAATGTGGTAATCAACTCCCAACATTTAGCCTTATTGTTCTGTTGAAACAGATTCAGTTTTCCCCATGTTTTGGTAAAGTTCTTCAATCTGTTGATTGGGTAAAACCCCACAAAATTATACATTTTTTGCTCCAGACATTAGCAAACATCTATCCTCAAACTTTAACAATAGCCCACATCAGACTTCTCATTTTCTTTCTCCGAGAATATAACGGGTATATAGATATTGCTCCACTCATTTCTAGCAGTGAACATTTTATCTAAAATGTGTTATACCTTATCAATCTCCATATTTAAGTCATAATATATTAAGGAATAATTTGTCTTACTTATCTGATATTTCAACTCATTCTCTAACACTTTTTTTCATTTTTGTTATGCTTGACTTTTTCATATGCAATATTTGGATTGATAGGCACAAGGATAACATTTTAAATCTTCCCAAAGCCTGCAAAGAAGTAGAACTGATCCCCACCTTCTTGTTAAAGGACAGTGGCTTAAGTTACGTGGAGACCATGAAATACCTCCCTTGAAATGGAAGTTTCACAATATGAATCATATTCTCCAAAATTTCTGTGGCTAGCTCTGCTGAATTACTTTATTCTATGTAACTTCCCTAAAACCATAGGGAAGTTTCAGCGGTAGCCTAAACAGTGAAATTGAGTCTCTTTTGAAGGGAGCATGGCTTATTTAAAAAAAAAAGAAAAAAAAAGAAAGAACTGCCATGCCCAGCAGTTTCTGGGATTTCTTCCTAAAGTTTGTAAATAGTAATGGTAAGAATTACTTACACTTGACTTACAATAAATGCAGAAAAGGCAAGGGGGCTCAGGAAACTGGACAAGTTAGAATGAATTT
>NW_003852435.1:9145042-9151417 GCF_000181295.1 Otolemur garnettii
TCCTTGTTCTCTCTCAGCCAGCGCTGACACCAAATGATAATTACTGCATCTACAAAATTCCAGTGGCCTCGATATTTTCCAGACATTCATCCTAAGATAATACATTACTGCACCTTACACTTCCTGTCTTTATGAAAGATGCACACTAGTTGGTGAGCCACTTTGAATTTTGGAGGCAGCCTGATTAAGCAATACCATCGTGACCTATTTTAGTAGGAATTGAAATGCTGTCAGGTTTGATTGGTACCTTGCACTACAGTGCACTAGAGTTCTGTGCAAAGTCCAAATGGTTTCTCAAGTGGCTTTGAGTTTTGGAAGATCCATGATACTAAAGAACTCACAGTAGGTCAAGATCATGTATTGGGTCTCAGAAAAGCTGAAGTTTATTTTCCTCAATTTCTGTTTCTTATGCAGCATAGATGTGCTTCCTACTGAAGAGTGTCTTCTAACAACTTTGCATGTTGGTATAAACTGTGTGCATAACATGGAATTGTGACTATGCAGTTGGAAATGCCTGCTATGAGCTGGTACTTTTCATGGCAAAAAAAAAAAACTTATAAAATTAGGCATGTGCAGCATAAAACTATAATATGATAGAAATACTGTATGTAGAATTAAGGCCAACTAAACAACAATTAACAATTAAGATCAGACAATTAAATGCATAGAGGTGAAAATTCCCATGTTCCTTACCTCTTTTGACTGATATCCTCTTCAACTCTACAGACTCTTGAGTAATACACTACACCATTTTTTTTTTGTTGTTTGTTTGTTTGTTTTTCTGAGATAGAGCCTCAAGCTGTCGCCCTGGGTAGAGTGCTGTGCCATCACAGCTCACAGCAATCTCAAACTCCTGGGCTTATCTCCTGGACTACAATGCCCAGCTATTTTTTGGTTATGGTTTGGCAGACCCGGGCTGGATTCCAACCCTCCAGCTCAGGTGTATGCGGCTGGCGCCTTAGCTGCTTGAGGTGCCGAGCCTACACTACACCATTTTAACAGACAGGCTGGTTTGTTATGCTTGTGTGGCCAAAACACAGCCTCATTACATCCCCACTGCAGGTGGGATTAAAAGTTAGTGGTGAGAGAAAATACTGTTTTGGGGTCTGGGCCTTGAGGGGCACAGCTAATCATATCATTGAGATGAAGAAAAGGAAAAAGCTTGAGATAGGAAATTCATCAACTATGTCACTGGGGAATTACTTGCCTTTTCAGAACCCTGGATAGAAACAGCAGTTCTGAGAAAGTGGCATGCATATTTGCCAAAGCGTGTGAGCATCCACTGTTCAAAGCCCCACCCCCCCATAGGTATTTACTATAGTGCTAGAAAACAAACATCTAAGTGGGGAAGGTGACCCTTCTAATGGACGGGCCACAGACCCTCTCCATTCTTTCTACCTAATGCTTGTCCTGTGAGTTTCAAACAGAATAGTCCTGGTGACAGGGATGGAGGGTTTGCATCAGCTCCAAAATATGGAGTACTTCTCACCAAGGCTAATCTAGTTACAGCACTGTGTAGTGTTTAAACTATCAGTATAGGGATCCAAAACTGAGACATGTCTGTTTCCGTCACTGAACATCCATGGGTATGTTCATAGTAGAAGCAGCAGAAATTTCCCTTTCTGTGATTAATAACAGTTTTGAGTATGGTTTGCTTTTCACATTCAGTAATATTATAATACCACTTTTGAAATATCTGATTTAGCGATAGTGGATTCTATGAGATCTGGTCATATCAATGGGCCTAGTTTAGTGTGGATGAGTTATGATGGATTCATGTTCATAGGAACTAATGATACCACAGTACTGCCCATAATCCAATAGATGCCAGTCACATGGAATATCAAAATAACTTCCTTAAGGCCTAACCAGAAACTTGGTGCCAACAACCTGATGATTAAGGCACTGTCTTCAAAAACACGATTTTTTTTTTAATGGGTGGACATTTAATAATGCCATGTTCTTAATTCCCGAGTACTTGAACTATGAGGAGGAGGATTGGCCTCTGTAGTCAACCTGTGCAATGACCCACTGGGAGGATGGGAGGATTTGTTTCTCCCATCCCTAGAAGTTAAATCCTATCAGAATTAGAGGCTCCACAAAAGCGCAAGATACAATTAGGGTTCTACGACATCTAAAAACTATGTCTGTCATCTTACCATTTGAGTGTGCTCATGGTATTAAACTAGCAGACAAACTAAATAGTTACTAGATCTCTAGGATTATAAACCCTTATTGCAAGAAATAAATAAAGTTACTGTATTTCTGTATTTCTAAAATGAGCACAGTGAGGAAAACAACTAGAATTTGAGTTCACTGAGGCATTTTGGAGGCAGTTCCATGCACAGAAATGACAGGAACTAGGCAATTGCAAAAACTGTTTTGAAAAGTAAAAACAATTCAGACCTATTATATATTAAGGTCTGTCACCCCCACTGGGCAGGAAATAAAGACAAATGAAAATTCTGGTTGAGGCTAGAGTGAAGGGAAACTGAAATGAGTGGCGTAGCAAAAGAACGATGAACAAATAAGTGAAATAGCTTGTTCCTCTGACCTTTTATTTTTACAAAAATCTCAGAACTGCACTGCTGTCATGGATATGGAGAGAAGGTAAGACTTTTACACTGCTGGTGGGACTGCAAATGAATACCACCATTTTGGAAGGAAGTATGGAGACCCTCAGAGAACTCAAGATAGACCTCCCATTTAATCCTGCAATCCCATTACTGGGCATCTACCCAGAAGAAAAAAAACCTTTTTACCATAAGGACACTTGCACTAGAGTGTTTGTCACAGCTCAATTTACAATTGCCAAAATGTGGAAACAGCCTTTGCCCATTAACCCAGGAATGGATTAACAAGCTGTAGTATATGTATACCATGGAAAACTATTCAGCCACAAAAAGATGAAGACTTTACATTTTTTGCATTAACCTGAATGGATGCAAAAAACATTATTCTTAATAAAGTATCCCAAGAATGGAGAAGCAAGAATCCTATGTACTCAATTCTTATATGAAGACAATTAATGACCTAGTATGTGGTGGGGGGGGAAGGGGAGAGCAGAGAAAGGGAAGGAGGTAGGGAGGTGGGATGTCATGGTGTGTGACACATATTTTGGGGGTGGGAAACAATTATAAGATGGACTTCACCTAAGAAATGCAAGCAATGTAACCTGGTTCTTTGTACACTCAATGAATCCCCAACAATATAAACAAAAAGAATTTTGAAAATATTAAGGTAAGCCTCTCTCCCAAAGCATCATTTACAAAGTGGATTCAGTGCACAGTGTGAGCAGATCTGTGTTTCACAACATAGGGAACCCTGTAGATACCATGTCCCCTATCTTTTTAGCTCACATGTTTTCTAAGACACTTTTCATAATGTGAAATGTCAGTTCCCCGCTTGCTGTTCCTATAGGTGTGATTAGCAATATTGAGCTATAAAATGAAAATATTGAGGTCATTCCCCCAGGAGTTAATATCTCAGCTATGGGACAAAAGAGTTGGTTAAGAAAAAAAAAATCTCCACTTCCCTATTCTCTAGCCACATAATTCTGAAGAAAGTTCCACATGGTTTTTAGCAGGGTCCCAAAAGAATGAAGTCCCATTATCTCACAGAAATAATATTCTTATTAATGAACTTTTGTTGGCTTTTTTCTTTCCTGTCTAATTTTCTTATTTTCTTTGCTTTTTCAATTTTACTTCCTGAGATCATGACCCAAATAAACTGCCTGTCTTCAAGAACTTGTCTCAGTGTCTGGTGGTATTCTAATATACACACAGATGTGTGTGTGTATGTGTGTGTGTGTGTGTGTGTGTGTAGATATATACAAAAGCAAGCCCCCAAATAAGCTAACTGGACTATTCCTCACCCTAAGATGTGTATACAGCCACAACAGATTTGTTGTCACCTCATTAGCTCTGAAAGTACAAGCTACCTCCATGAGAAAGACAGAGTGTTTCTTTTAAAATCATCAGCCTTCCCAAGTTACTTAACAAGGAAAAGAAAACACAGTTGGATAATGGAAAACATGCTAATTTTCTTTCGTATTTACTTCAGGCTCATTATCAGAAGAAAAATAATATTAAATGTCTTAAGCTTATATAAAACAAGTTAGATAATAAACTACATGGCAATTTTATTTCCCATTGATATACATAACTTTTTTTTTTTTTGGCAGTTTTCGGCTGGATTTGAACCCACCACCTCCAGCATATGGGGCCGGCACCCTACTCCTTTGAGGCACAGGTGCCACCTATACATAACATTTTTTAAGACTAAATTGCCCTGCTCAACAAACTGCAGCAGACCTTGACTGTTGCACACCCATTTCTGCAAGAACACTGTTAGCTATTTTCAAAGCATTATACATCTTACCACAACTCACATTATCATGTATATTTTAAATTACCTTATAAGCTCTTTTAAATTTAAATAAACTTTAGAAATTCTTGCCTCACTACATTACTAACAATTTTAATGAAAGTAAATTAGATCTGGAAGAAAAATAGGGTGGCATATACTTTGATTTTTATTCTTTACTTAGTATCTTAGTGATTAAATTTTCAGTAAATTTACACTTAATACCCATTAAACATAGGTCAAATAGTGTAAATGCAAATGACATTGCCATTTTGTTTTAATATTTTCTTTTTAAAACAAATGCTGTTATTCAATTAAAAGATCTTTCCACAGAAATAAAGTATTTATTATGCACTTTTTTGTTCCTCATTTTTATGAATTTCATGATGTATACAGTAGTTGAAACCACCAATACGTGATGACTACATGGGTTAATATTTTAAAATGTTTAGAATAGTATTTGGCTGTATACAGGTTGAATATCTCTAATTAAAAAATCTGAAGTCTGATATATTTCAAAATCTAAAATATTTTGAATACTGATAAAATGTCAGAAGTGGCAAATTCCACAACTCATATGACAGATGGCAGTCAAACTTTGTATCATGCACAAAATCATGCAGTGTTTGTGAATAAGTCATAGTATATATAAAACATAAATGAATTTCAAGTTTAGATTTGGGTCTCATTCCAAAGGGTCTCATTCATTATATGTATGCAGAATTTTAAAGTTTAAAAATTCCCAAATATGAAACATTTTGAGAATTTAGAATAAAGGATACCATACCAGTTTAAGTATTTTAACAAGTGAAAATTTTATTTTATTTTTTATATTTATTTATTTTATTTTTTTTTGAGACAGAGTCTTACTTTGTCATGCTTGGTAGAGTGCTGTGAAGTCATAGCTCACAGCCTCCTCACCACCCTCACCACAATTATGATTACTGACCAATTGGATAAATAAATATAGGTCAGATGGGGCAAAAATAACATAAAGGACATTATTAAACAGTAGGATTTTACATAAGTCAAGTGATTTTATTAACACTGAAGCTCAGAAGTATGTGCATTTTTAAATACAGGGTACTGAACTGGCCAGTGCTGGTTAGGCACTGGTTATGGTGATACTCAACTTCTTCTGGATAAATGGTAGAATATTTGCTCTTAGCCAGAGTCTCATTTGAACTTCTTTGGTACTGTCTCATTTACTAGGTGAACTCTAACTTCCCTCCCATTTAATATGGGCAGGACATAATTACTTACATAAAAAAAAAATACACATTGTGAAAGCTCGAATTTGCGGATATTTAAGGCTAGTTCAAAGAAGCTGGGCATACTTCCAAGTAAACCAATAGCAATACTTTTCCTGGGGAACCTGAGTTCAACGATAACAAATTTAAGTATCCTGAGACCACCATACTAAAGAGGCCAGGAGTAGGCACTCTAGTCAACAATCGTAATTTTGTAGGATCAGTACTGGCACTTGAGGTAATATAGAAAGCATAGCTGTGCACGTAATGCATTTTCCTAAGGAAATTTTCAGTCAGATTGTAAGGAGTGTTGATCATTTTCTTTTACCCAAGCACAAGATATGGATAGAGAAATGAGCTATTATAGTAATTGCTTAGTTTTCACCCACAATTTAAAAGAAATATAATAGAGTCAGGGATTGAAGTATTTGAAAATAAAGTTATTTCTTTTTCAAAATAGGTTGTGACATAAAAATGCCCTTAAAATGAGAACTAGATTTGGGGCAAAATGATCTTCATTTGGGGGTAAAATGATCTTTATTGGCTAAAACTTTAGAAAGATTTAAGTATGTGTTACATAGATATTCCTAGCTAGATAAAAAGTTTTTAAAGAATTTTAAGCATGTCACCCCACAACGTCATGATTCTTATCTTGAGGCAAATAAGGGCCAATTACAGAATTTTCTGGTGTGGCTTTTGTTAAATAGACCAAATCCAAATAAGATTGACAAGAAGTCCAATATCTTTGTAGTAAATTTTT
>NW_003852435.1:9151580-9167664 GCF_000181295.1 Otolemur garnettii
GGGCCAATTACAGAATTTTCTGGTGTGGCTTTTGTTAAATAGACCAAATCCAAATAAGATTGACAAGAAGTCCAATATCTTTGTAGTAAATTTTTCTTCGCAGAAGCACAAAGGCATTTTTACATAAAAGAGCCCCCATTTCTATGCGTGACAGAGAGGCTGACACTATGTAGCCTAGACTTGAGACATTTGCTGTGTAGAGGTGGGTTCACAGAGAGTAGTAGCCTAGATCTCATAAGGGATGCAAGTGATCATTCCCAGGAAGCAGATTTAAGCCTCCAGTTCCTTCTAATCAAGAAACTGTAAACATGTTTCTTGGCAGATTTCACAATTGTCTATAGAGCATTTATTTCACAATGATCTATAGATCATTTCATATGGTTTTCTTCCTATTACTTTCCTTTTAGAACAAGAATATTTATTGTGTTTATATCTGTCAAAAGTTTGAATATTGAGTATAAGGGGAGAAGATAACTGGAATTTTGTTCACAGGACAAAATGAGAGGGAAAACACTGAGAAAATCTGGGTGTGTTTAAAAGCTGTGAGATCCTGGTCTTCTCTCTGATTCCACAATGACTTTTGAGGACCTGAGGAAAGACTGATAGTATTTCCATTCTCTCAGTAGGCAGAGACGGTAGCAAATTATCCACTACCCCTGCTATTGAGAGGTGAACTCCAATTCCTCTCCTTTGGAATCTTAGCTGCATTTGGTAATGTTTTTGATCATTATGTTCATAATGTGGCAGATAAGATGATCCAGCATTTTTTATTTTTCTGGTTTGGTATTTATTGAGGGTATAAAGGATCAGGTTATCCCGATTGCATTTGTTAGGTAAAATCCTCCTAATAACTGTGTCCCATCCCCAAAAGGTGTGCCATACACTGTGATCTTCCAACCTCCTCCCTTCTCCCCTCTCCCCATTCCCTCATTTCCCTACCCCCGCCCACCATGTATTATCTACTGCTTTCACATTAGAGTTGAATACGTTGGATTCTTGCTTCTCCATTCTTGTGATGCTTTACTAAGAAGAATGCATTCCACCTTAATCCAGGTTAATACAAAAGATGTATTTTCAATGCAAGGTTATGAGGTGGCTTGTTGTTTCTACATGGGCCTCTTAAAACATTTTCTTTCTTTCTCAGCTATGTTCCAGCTTGTAAAAAGCTTGACTTGTCTGAGATTGCCTTGCTGGAGAGCCATTTTAGCACTCTATTGTCAGTCTCAGCAGAGCTAATCCTTCCAGCCAACTTTAGGGCTAAAAGCATCAGATGGAAGGCATGTTGGACCTAGAAGACCATCTCATCTGACAGCGGAATACTCTCAGTGACATCCATAAAGGTCACATGAAACAGAACACTTGCTTGAATTTCAATCTGTGAAATTCCAAGGTATGATAAACTGGTTGCTTTTTTAAGCCACAAATATTTTAAGTACTTTGTTAATAGGTTATTAGAGCAATGAATAATAGATCGTTAGAGCAAAAGAATGGCAATATCTTATTTCTCCCCAAGGCAAAAGAGCATCATACTTTATAATCTACCAGCATTAAACTGCATTTGGTTTTGTAAACAAATTATTTTTATCTTATGTTATGATTTTTTTTCATATTTCTTTTCGTGGTCAAAAAGTACAGAGATGAACCTGTTTAAACGACCCAACGAAACTACAAGGCTACTTTTGGTGACAAAGCATCATGAGGTCTCATTTAACTATTTCTAGGGGTTTAATTAGGTTTACCTTCCCTCCACTGCTCCTTCGCTGTTGCTTTAATTTGTTCTTTATCATGCTAATTTATTCATATCTGTGTTTTCCACTGAAGTGTGAGTTCTTTGATGTCATTTCCCCCATATCCTATCTATTTCTTTTTGTTCTGAAATATTTACACAATTAGTAAATGCTCTATCACAGAAACAACAATCAAAGAACTCAAATTTCTATGTGATGCTGAGATGCTACTAGACTCAAGTTGTCCTTTTGAATATAATGCTTTTGTTTGATTAGGGAGAACATTCAGGGCCTTCCACCTTTGTTAATGATGAAACCATCTTGACCAACTGTAAAATGAGGATGTCAGGACAGAGAGTCACAATAGCTCTGTGGGTAAGTTTTTTAGTTTTCTCGAGGGCCCAGTAGAAGCCTAATAGTCACCCCAACAATGTGGATTACATAAGGGCTTCATCAGGCAGGTGACACTGCTGCATAGGGCTATGGCCTTTGTGAATCCTCTGGCACTAAAACTACAACTAGAGCTGTGATTTTCTTTTGCGCCCCACCCCCCATCTTGGGATTCTGTAAGGTTTCTTCTGGGCCACTTTGGAAGAAACAGAGCAACAGATGCAGATGAGATCTCAGGTACCACTGTCATCCCTCTCTATTCACCCATTCCTGAACAGTAGAGTGCCTTTGAAATGTATGGGATGGGAAAATGCAAACATATAACACATTTAATCTATTACACTGTGCGTGTGGGTGTGAGAGCTACGGCAGTGGTATGTTGCATCAGCACAAAATTATAATATCTCCTTGCAAACCATTCTTAGTTGAAATTGGAACTACATTCAACATTCAACTCTTCTTCCCTCAAGAATATGAACAGGATGGTCATGTGGGCACTGGAGTATATCAGAGACATAAAAGTTTGATCTTTTCTCTCTAGTGTTCCCCAGAAAACAAGGGTAGGAGACATGGAGAACTCAACTCCATTCAAAAACAAGTGAAGTCAAAACAGTACGTGAATAGAGTTTCAGGGGACATGGAGGGAGTAAGAAGTGTGGTGCCAGTAAGAAAAGAATTTTTATTTACTTTTTGTTTTGAGCAAATAAATGTCCAGTATCTTTGGTCCAATCCAAGATTAATACCAGTGATGAGGATCATCATGATTGGTGCCATCTATTTCAACTTTGGGAACTCTTTCTTCCCTGGTCTTTACATTCTGCAGGGAGTCTGTGTTTTATGCCAGATAGTATTTATTACGTCAGGATAGTATCATTTACTCAGTCTGTTTGAAGTAGAATGATAGCACAAAAAGGCAATATTTGCACCCAGAAGGCACAAAATGTGATCAGTCCACCCACTTGCCACTCTACTCTTTAACTCAACTCTTGTTTATTAAGAGGGAAAATCATAGAGAATCCGTACCCCTCCATACACGCCCCCTTTGGTTGTATGAGACCATTTGCTACTGGACTCCAGGGATTCATACAATCTCCTTAAACCTGGTCCTGCTCAGAATACTAATACTTGTCTCCTGTCAGTATACTAATACTACCCTCATCATTAAACTGACAGGAACTGTGAACGGTTTGAGATTTATCCTTAGATTCTTTTAAGGTTTGAATGTTTCTTTTCCCCACTCTAAACTCATGTTGTAATTTTATTGCCATTGTACTAGTTTTGGGAGCTGATATTTTCAGAGCGATTTGGCTCATGAGGGCTTCACTCTCATGAATGGACTCATGCTGCTATCATGGGTGTGAGTTTGCCACATCCTCCTCTCCCCTGACTTCCCACCTCCCACCAGGTAATACCCTCCACCATGACATGATGCACCAAGAAGGCCTTCGCCAGATGCCAGCACTTGCATCTTAAACTTCCCAGAGTCTAACACTGGAAGAAGTAAATTTCTGTTCATTATAAATCATACAGTTTTTTGTCTGGTAGAGTAGCACAGAAGGACCTAAGACTCATCCTGATAATTTAGTCTTTGGCTGTTTTGTGGATGCTGTCAGATGACAACAGGGTACTGGGTAAGGAGAACAAAGCAAATGCCAAAGCATGTTATGTCCATGACACGGAGAACAGCATGAACGTCAGCATGGTTCCGGGGGTAGTCCTGGGGGAGCTCCAAGTCTGTTGAAGTCATGTGATGTCCCCACATGAATTCCTACACACCCAGAGGATCGGCATAGCAGCTTTGTGCCACCAAGTTTGGGATATCTACCCCTTTGGTGCAGGCAGAATTGGCCCAGATGGAGATGTTACCTTACCTCTTTCAAGGGCACCAGTTTCACAAAATCTCTGAGAAATAGCCTAGATAAAAGAGTGATGACAGCTTTGCTCGGACCGTCCATGAAAATCTGGGGAACACTAAGAGGGCCAAAGAAGATTCTATCTCCCGGTAAGGTGGTATCTAAGACTTGAAACATTCCATGTATATTACAATGTGTTCACTTTCTGAGAGAACAAAACAAACAAACCAACAAACAAATAAACAAAAAACCCTAAATTGTATCTCTATACAAACTCCAAAAATTGATTTGGCCTATTGTTTTTCCTTAGTTCTTTCCTTGGCCGTTAGGTATTTTGTTTCAAACATACATAGATTAGCACTCAGCTAAAAATTTGGCATCACTCTTCAGAACATCACAGTTCTCCCTTTCCTCTCTAATAGTCTACCCTTAAGAAAATCTATGCACCTAGGTCTCCCTAAATTCTACTTTCTGTCTTCCCAACCCTGAGTTCTGTCAGCTCCTGTTTGGTTTCCTCTTTATGACACTCTGCATCATTGTCAATTTCCTTCAGGCAGGGAGCTGGGGCAGCAGAATTCACTTTGCCTCTGTGCCTTCTTGCTGCTTGTCATCTAATATTTAGTTTCATGTATATTATCTCATAGAGGTTTGGTTCTTTTTTTTTCTTACCTCCTTTTTTTCTCTTTCATTTATTGTGGTTCTTCTTCTTGTTAATCCAAAGTCAGAAATTTCATTTTTCTTGTTGAAATCAACTGGAAGGATTATTAACGAGAAACACTCTATGCTGTATCTACATTTTATTTTTCACAAGTCAGGCATATTTAGGTGATATCTCCATCATTTCCAACATTTGAACCAGGCATTTTAAGAAGAATATTTGCACACATGCATCACTGCAAATTACCTGATTTGTCTGCACCCACCTCTCATGATTTCATAATGAAGACGGTCTTTTCATGCTTAGTCACAGGAAACCAAAAACCTGACCTTCTATTTTGTGTGTGTGTGAAATATGGTCTGTGTTTTCTTTTTCTGTTCCACCATTTTTTTTTTTATATCAACTTCAAAACTGGATTCTTTAGCATGCTAAAGCTAATATTTTATTTGGGGAACACAAATATACTAAACTGTGAGAATAAACTCTATTTTTTTAAAAGCAATTTTTTTAAGAACTGAAAACTACATTGCAGACTACGGTTTAGGAAGTCTTCTCAGGGCATATTAAAAAAATTCATTATAGACAGAATATTGCCTATGAATGCAAAAACTATCTTCACAACAGATATCTAGTAATCAAACATATTGCATAAATATAGAAATATACTAAGTGATGTGAGAAAATTGAACACATATTTCTGATATAAGCTCACAGTAGACTAGAAATGGAAGAATACATTGTGAACAGCCTATCTGAAATCCGCAGCTCATATGAACTCAACAATGAAACTGTTAGGCTCTTTCATTAAAATCTGGAATATGATCGAATACACTACCTAGTCCTAATGTTAAAGAAAAATATATAGTTTTGTAAAATGGGTAAAAAGAATTTTATTTTAGATTATTTGAAAGTTTACTTGGAAAATTACACTAAGCAAAAAAAGAAACTATACAAAATCATAATAATTTATAGTAAGGTGGGGATTTTTGTTTGTCTGTTTTGGGGGGGACAGAGTCTCACTATGTCACCCTCAGTAGAGTGCTATGGCTTCACAGCTCACAGCAACCTCAAACTCTTGGGCTTAAGCGATTCTCTTGCCTCAGCCTCCCAAGTAGCTGGAACTACAGGAGCCCACCACAACACGCGGGTATTTGTTGTTGTTGTTGCAGTTGTCATTGTTATTTAGCTGGCGGGCCAGGTCAAACCTTCCACCCTTGGTGCATGTGGCAGGCATGGTAACCACTGTGCTACAGATGCTGAGCCTATAGTAAGGTGTTTGACAAAGACATGCCTAAAATTATCCATAACATAAAAACTACAAGTTAAAAAATATACTTCATATATTCGAAAGTTAAAAGTAACAAGGTAAACATATCCAGTATGCTTTTAAAATTTTCAACAAATTCACATAAAAGTGCACCCTGAATTGGGATGAGATCCTAAATTAAATGAAAGTGAAGGCCACAGGTCAAAATCCAGGCTGATATCTCACTAATAGCATTACTAAAGGTTATTGAATTGGAGTATGCAGTGGTCGTGAGACCAAGAAGTTTGACAAGATCTATAACAGTAATATGACAATGATATTACTATTGCTATCCATTTAGCAGGCTGAAGATAAGGATGACAGACACTTGGGATTGGTGTTCCTTGGGATTTCAGTATTGTTCACACTATTATCGTTTTCAATTTTCTTTTTCTTTAAAACAATAGTTTTCACTACCTTCCTTTGCATGAGAATAATTGCTTGGGAATGATACATTTAGATTCTCGAGTTTCATCAAAATATAGGAAGCAAACATTACAGTATCATCCATTATACAGAGAAAATCTTGAACATTTTATAATTTTACTTGAAGCAAATGTGAGCTGCATGTAGCAACCCCAGCCACATCTATGCCTTCAAGGTGTTTAAATTTCTAGTTTCTTACTACAGAATATACATTATTGCTAACTATTCTTTTAATTGATTATTATTTTCTCTTCAAGATTTAATAACAAAGAGAAACACAACAAGCATTACAGTAGAATCACATACTGGCTGTTACTTAACAGACTTGACAATTGGGGATTATAAATTCTGTCTTCTCTATCAAGGACGAGTGAGTTGACCAGGGCTTGGCACCATTTGCTTTAATATCCTTTTTTATAAAACAAGAATGGTGCCAATGGTTCCCTGGGGGACTTTGAGAATGGAAGGTTAAAAGTATTGTGAAATGCTAAGATTTGAAGTGTCACTCTAGAGCAATCTATTATAGTAACTTTTCCCTTAACCTCCTGGATAGATTCGTGGAAACTGTAACCTTAAGTGAAATGATGTATAACAAAATCAATTTTACTATAACGAATTAACATAAACAATAATTAACTTACTATGGCAAATTTCTGGTCACAAAACATCACCAAACTTCTAAATCAAGTCTAATAACACTTCTAATATTAACTATTGAAATAAAAGTGGTCTATGCATACATGAAAGAAAGATTAATAAAAGCAAATAAAATAATCACCCAGTTACTCCAGTTCCAAGTCATACCTGGTCTGAGAGTCTCATGGCAGCTCAGGGAGTGAAGTGGGAGCTGACATTGGGTGGGACAACATTCTGTCCCCGAGTTCTCTCCCTCACACACCAAACTCACTCAGAGTCAGACAATTTGGAAGGAAACCAAAGTTTCAAATAGATGCTGACCTATGATCTGATTCCTCTAAGAAACAACAGGAATTGAAGTAATATATTACTTAATACTGGTTCATACCACTTTCCTCAACAAAATACTCTTTAATCCTTTCCACACACACTCATGCAGAGAGCGACCCACTCTGAGACATCTCATGTATGCCAGGACATAAACATTGTTACAATAATTTATGAATTTTCTATCATGAGTTGAAAGGAGACTTTTGCTAAGCGGCTCAAGTCAGGAAGTGATTTCAATAAACTAAGCCCAGTTTGGGGTGAGAGAAACATGATAAGGGGAAAGAAAACAGATGTTTGTTCTGAGATAAAGCTTAGTATGACAGAAAACACATGGTCTCCTACTCAAGTGCAATAACCAATTGATTTCTAGACATGACATAAGGATCCAGGCTCAACTTGGAAAAGAAGATTCTTCCTATCTAGGAGTAAGAACTATGGGGGGATGGATAGTGGGAACATCAGGAGGCCTAGAAGTGATTTTGGTTTTTTCTGAAGTGTTCAAGGTCTTCAATCCCTATTGTAATTATTGGAAATTTAGTAAAATCAGTAATAATGTTTTTGATAATGATTTGATCTTATTAATCCCTTTCTGTTTTAAGCATCTATGTGTTTTATAAGGATTAGATTATTTGAAAGTCATAAGAGTTTGTATCAGTAAGAAAACTGAATCAAAACTGTTTGATTTCATTGCCCACAGTCAGATAGGAAATGCAGTAATTATTTACGATCATTGTAGTCTCATTTTAAATCAATAGTATTGCTTTTACCACTATAATTATGTGCCTTCAGGACCACAAGCATTAAAGAAAAAGTGATAATTTCAGAATTTTGAAAATTCTGATTTAAGAAAGACACCTCAAACAAGACCTAGCAACTAGAGTTTTCTCCATTGAAAATTTAAATTTTCAATAAAGGGAATAGTGAGCGCCTTAGCTGACATTGTATGAGAGGAGACGCTAATCGTAGAAATCTTAGCTGTGAGCTGGGAAACCCTGAGGTGGGCAAATGGAGACCTGTACAGATGTCCACATCCTCAACTCCGGAAGATAGGAAAGTGTTGCCTTGTACAAGAGGATTTCGCAGATGTGCTGTGTTGGAGCTTGATGTGAGACATTATCCTGGATTATGTGGGTGAATCCAGTTAGTCACAAGGAACTTTGTAAGTAAAAGGAAGGTCGCAGACCTGGAGTGGAGAGAGAGAGTGAAAGCAGGAGTGATTTCACTCCGAGTGTCCCAGTGTCCAGACTGCAAACAGAAAGAGACAATGAGCCAAGAAATACAGTCAGTTCCTAGAAACTAGAAAAAGGAGCTAAACATTTTCCACTGCAAACTTCAGAAGGAGCACAACTCTCTTAAGACCTTAATTTTAGAGCCCTATAACCACTGGCCATCAGAACTATAAGGTAATAAACTTGCAATGAGTCACTAAGTTTGTGGCATTGGGGTGCAGCAACAATAGGAATCCATTAAGTATATTGAAGTATGAAAATCAACATCTTGCTTGAAGACTTTCAAATTCATTTTTATATCACAAGCCTTGTATTCTGAATAGCAGGTGCAGACCATCTGGCCTCCTCTTGTAATTAATGCCACTTAGTCTGTGCTATGATTTCAGAAAAATACCCAATACTGGATTTTGCAAACATAATTTTGCCTACAATAATTATCTTAGGATCTAAGAATTGAATTATCTTCTAAATTACACAGGTCTTGGACCATTGCTATGACAATCGACTATGTCCTTTTAAGACTCCAGACTAAAAGTGAAGCTGTTGAGTAATTTGCAATTAAATTAATACAACTCCCAGGATGCCAAAAGAACTATACCTACTTAATAGAAGAGACAGGCCAGGCCTGGTGCAACTGTCTGCAGCACGAGTTTCATCCAGGAATCAAGAAACCCCAGGCAGACTAAGCCAGACAAAAAAATTGGGCACTATTGTTTTGGATTGTATTCAATTTAGGATTGTGGATATGGGGCTTTTGATACTCAAGTTTTAAAGCAAATGTCCTTGGATTTCAATTCCTTTGATCTTTGGATTTTAATTTTCAAAGAGATTTTCCATTGTAGTTTATATTTCTTCTTGGGAAATTTAGAACTAGAGGGATTCATATTCAAATGTGGCTTATCTCCATGTTGTTTGTGTGTGATTATCGAAGTCCTTTTATAGGTTTCATTTTAATGTGGCCTTCTGTACTCAGTTTTATGTAAGAAGTTGCATAAAATTGCAAGAAAAACAGCTTGAGATTGTACTTAGTTGTGGGTAATGCCTGTACCTGCCCTAGATAGCTGCCTAAGTTGGAAAAGGTGAAAACTGCTGTTCCACATTGCATACTACAGTAGACACAAGCCATGGTAGACTTGCAGTTTATATTTGTAGAGGCTCCTATTCTTCAGATGATAATTTAATAGCTTGTTTTGTGAATTTGAAAATCTTCAGAATTGGACGAATTGTGGTATATGATGATGTATATTTCAGAAATGCTTTTTTGGAACTTGGGCAGATAGCTTATGTGTGCCGTATATTCTTATATATTGGACAGTGTGAGAAGGAAAATACAGAAGAAAATACCCCAAGGTTTGAGAACAGTTTGGTATTGGCATGGATTCAAGTATATGATCTATTAAATGAGAACCATCTATCAGAGTCCCAGGAAGATTTAAAAGGGGCCATGTTTGGGAAACAGCCTCATGAATGGCAGCAGAAACCAGTGACTCACCTGATTGATACATCAGCAACATTTTCAGGTTTCCTAGGCGTGGATATATATATACACACATATTTTGTGTGGATATATATACACACACACATATTTTGCTTTCAATAGAAAGTCTGCTTTGGGTTTCCTCCTTGGATTCTCTGTCTTAGAAGTCATAACTGGGTTCCTCTCTGCAACAGGAAGACTTGTCTAGGCAAAGCAGCTCGTGAAGAATAATAAATTGTTCTAAATGTACAAAGTATCTTAGATAGAAACAAATATCTTCTTAACTGGTCTTTAGTGAAATGCCAGCCTCCATCTTTGCCGTGTTGTATTTATCAACTTACTCAGATAGGGACAGAGAAGAATGTGATGTATTAGATAAAGTTCAGAGACTCCAACACATTTTTATGTTGAAGATGATAGTGCAAAGTAGCAATAGTTTACAAATTATTTATTTATTTATTTGTTTATTTTGAGAGAGAGTCTCACTCTATCTCCCTGGGTAGAGTGCAGTGATGTCATCATAGCTCACTGCAACCTCAATCTCTTGGGCTTCATCATAGCTCACTGCAACCTCAGTCTCTTTGGCTCAAGTGATCCTCTTACCTCAGCTTCCCTAATAGCTGGGGATACAGGCTCCTGCCACAAGGCCCAGCTAGTTTTGCTATTTTTAGGGGCTCATTCTTTGCTCACGTTTGTCTCCAACTCTTGAGTTCAAGCAATCTACTGACCTTGGCCTCCCAGAGTACAGGTTTACAAGCACGAGCCGCCACATTCAGCCAATGCACAGTATTTTAAACTAGACCATAAGGGATTGGAAAAGTGAGGATGCCTGTGTATGCACGTGTGTGTGAGACATGGCAGTCTCACACTCACTGTCATTCACACTCAGTCTGCATGCAAGTGAGTTTGTGCAGTGCGTTTTATTTAGGTGCATTATTCCTTTGAGCTATTAAACTTCAAGCAAATTATATGGTTACCAAAGTAAATGCTAAGGATAAAATTTGCACAGGAACATGATGGCAATCTCATCAGAGGGAAACTATTGCGAAGGCCAGAAGCAAGACAAAATAAGTCGTAAAGTGCAAAAAAGGAACAGAAAGAAAGAAATAAACTAACTCTGGTGGGAAGTCACTGGAAAATGGGCTTACATTGTGAATCGGTGTAATTTCCTGGAAATATCATTCTCTCTGTTTAAGCACTGATGCCATAAGGCTCAATGACAAATCTATAATAATACAGCAGGCTTTCTTATGTTGGTTTTTTGATCCAGGCTGGCACATTTGCACAATATGACACCTTAATGTTAATGGAGAGTACAAGGGCAATATCTATGTTAAGTGTTCTGCAGAAGGGAAGAGAATACACCTGCCGATGTAGAAAACTTCATGAAAAAACATCCAAAGCATTTCGAAAGCAGAGACTCTTGGAAAAGTGCAGCAGGGAATAAAGACTCAGACACCTGATTACTGTCTTCTGTGTATCTTTTCCACCAGTGGGAAGAAAGAAGGCTTCCGTAATGATTCACATCAGGACAAAGTTGCATGTGTTCAGGGTAAGTGTGAGGTCAGATCTAGGTCACAAACAAGATAGAAAGAGGTTATATAATAGCTAGTGAAATAGACCGATGGCATACACAATCAGGAAATTCAGGATAAAATCGATTTCAGCTTCCCAAATTACAGGACTCTAAAACATTCCAGGCCTTCTCATGAGCTGTGTGTTCTGGCTATGTCTCACCTCCACTAATACTAGCCTAGTGTTCTATTAGTGACCTAGTTTGGCACCATGCTGATATGCTACAGATTCTGAAAGTTGTAATGAGACAAATTCTCAAAGCTTTGAACATGATAAAATTCCTTGCATAATGTAAGAACAGCTGAAGGCATTAGCAGCATGGTGTAATTGTAACAAGAGCAGACACCGGAGCTAGACTTCCTGAGATTTATGCCAGCCTCTTCCATATAGACTATGACATAACAGGTAAATTCTGTGCCTTATTTCCCTCAGGTGCAAAATTGGAATAAAAATAACCTCTCTTAATTCATAGGTGGTTATGAGTATGGTGTGGTTTAATATTACACCATTGTTTGGTATCAGCAAGCAATGTATGTGTTAAATACATCTTAGCAATCAATGTTTTAGTTTTAAGTTTTCAAAGCTATAAACACATTTAATAAAGTCAGAAAAAATTACTAAATTCTTAGTCAAACGTTATTTTTGTTACTTCACAAAACACACATAAGAGTCCTAAGTTACCAGTCCTTTTGTGACCTGAAAATTAAAGTTCATTCACTTCGTTATTTATAATGTTCTTTATTTCTTCTTTTATTTTTTTATTCTCATAATTTTTAATTTATTATTCACCTTTTAATAAAGTGTAAACCTTAGGATAGTAGGGACATCATTTATTTTGTTACCTTTTGATTACCTCATGTCTAACAGAGTGTATGGTACATATTAACCCATGGCTAAATATTGGTTAAATGAATGATGTAATCAGTTATTCAGGATTATCTCTGATTTATACAAATGAGTAGAATAATACTCAGTATACTCAATATTTGGTAAAATGAATCAGAGAATGGCTGATTCTTGGCTACTCAATCAAAAGATCAGAAAATCACAAATGCTATCATGTGCACTAGATAACATCTTACTGGGAATCATGAAAGTAATGTGAGCAATGCATAACCCTACAGGAAAATACAGCATGTGAACGCACATATAGAGTGGGTTTTATACCCACCTCAGAACTTTTCATGAGTAATCACTAATTTTTTAACTTGAACTTCATAGGAGAAGCATTCCCATGGATATGCTGGGTCATGGCAATTCTATATGTATAGAGTTTCTCATTCTTATATTGAAACCAAATATTTTATGTTTGCGTATGTGATTTTGGACTTTTCAGGCCAACAGATAACCACCATATTTACATACATTTGTAATGAGATGCACTTCTAAAGAAGTTATACAATGTTTTTAATTAGCATACAGTATATTTCACTAATTTTGGTACAAAGTTCTATGAATTTAGCATGCATATAAATTCATTTAACCACCACCATAATCAGTATACAGAATAATTCCATCATCTCCCCCCACAATAATATCTGATACTATTCATTTATAGTCAAATTTCCCTCCCCGACCCTGAAACAACCTCCATGTCCCTGCGGTTTCCTCTTTGTGAGGATTCCACATTAATGAATCATACACTGTGTAAGTCTGGCTTCATTAACTTGGCATGATACCTCGGTGATTCCTCAAAGCTATTGTATCTATCAATAGTTCATTTTTTTGTTGCCAAGAAGTATTGCATCAGATAAATTTGCCATTGTTAATTTATTCTCTCATTGAATGAAATGTGGGCTATTTCCAGTTTTGAGTGATTATAAGCAAAACTATGGAGCACCTGCTATGTATCACACAATCTTCCAGGTGAGGGGATAGGGCAATAGCAAAGGCAGAAAATTCTAATCTAACTGTATCATGATTAATGGCTATTGAAAAGCTAAGTAACGACCTGGGAGAATATTTTATGAGGAGGACCCTCTGGGCAATGGAAGCAACACCAAAAATACCTTACTGGGATACGATCAAACTAAAAAACTTCTGCACAGCCAAGAGCACAGTTCACAGTAACCTCATGTTATTTAGTATAAAGGGCACATTGAAGTTAATGTTAGAGGCCATCTTCTGCAGAAATACAGATAGCTGGCTCGGCACCTGTAGTTCAGTGGTTGGGGCACCGGCCTCATACACCAGGGTGTTGGGTTTGAACCAGGCCCGGGACTGCTAAACAATGGTAACTACAGTAAAAAAAAAAAAATAGCTGGACATTGTGGCAGGTGCCTGTATTCCCATCTACTTGGAAGGCTGAGGCAGGAGAATCACTTAAGCCCAAGAGTTGGAGGTTGCTGTGAGCTGTGGCACCACAGCACCTTACTGAGGGCAACAGCTTGAGATTCTGTCTTTAAAAAAATAAATTATATATGTATAATTATAATTATATATATATATACACACACACACACACACACAAATATACATATAGCTGGGCTTTACACAGATCCCATTGCAGGGCAAGGGACAGTGTACTGGGAGTTTCTATAGACCCCAAAGGGAAGATGAAAGATTAGTGTGAACAGTCCTCTGATACTTGGCATCCTTTGATGGTCAAGCACACTTTCAGTTTTCAAGCTTCTCTCCCAGAAGTCCTTTTCCATGAAATTCTGATTACCATACTAAATTGATTGTCTCATATCTTTCAATAGTTTTACTGCAAATGTGTCTGTTCTGTGAATTTCTATCCTCACTTACTTAAATAAAAAGTTATGTGTTTAAACTCCTACTGCCGTTTAAAAAATCTCTCCGGAAAGATTCACTTGCTTTCTGTTCTGTGTGGTGACAGTTATTCTATTTAAATTGTATATGTTTCACAAGAAATAAGACAAGTATAGATTTGTCCTGACCTATGTGACTGATCAGGTAGGGGAGTAGCCAGAGAGAGGTGACAGAGTTAACCTAAAGTGTCAGAATCAATTCAAAAGAGAAATAAAGCAACATGAGTTCCATCATTATTTGAAGTACCACTTCATCCCCAAATAGCAATATATATTTTTCTCAAATAGGACTCTGGCTGAGGGATATATGGGTATGAAATTTATAGTTATAAAATGTTACTATTTCCATGGAGTAATTATGGTCTAAAAAACTACAGCAGTGACAGGAGAAAAACAAACAAAACAAAATCTTGTGTTGCTTTTAAGTAATAAAAGTGCTTCAATTTGTAAACACTTATTCACTGACCTATAATGGTTAGCTTAACTAATGAGAAAAGTATCTTTTTTTCTATGAAATTTATGGAGTTATTAAGAATAAAATCATGGCTTTCTCATAAAAAATGGCTTCATAGCTGTCTGTTCCTTTTGTGCACGACTATAAAGGTAAGTAAGGTAGACATTTTATTTATATATTTGAAGTTCAAAAAGAATGAGCTCCTACATCTCTTGGCTTACTAGAGAAGTAATATGATGGTTATATTTTCATGAAATGCTATGGCATTCGATCTGAAAATTATAAATTCATAATGGTGATCTTACTAAAAGGGAAACATGTCAATTTTGTGTTGTCAAGTTGAGGAAAGTGATTTTTTTTTTTAATTTACTTCAGTTCATAAGCTTCTTATGCTTCTTAGACAAGCTTTTAAATTAGCTTACAAAAGATTATCTGAGCTACTGGGAATATATTCTAAAAGACTTATTTATGTATTTAATTATTTTTTAAAAATCTATTCTAATCTTTATGGTTTATGATAAAATGAAGCATTCTTTATGTCTTTTTTGTTTTCACAAATTCCAGGCCCAGTTAAAATAACATTTAAAATCATACTTATTAATAACATTTACTATTTAATTAATGTTAGATACTCATGATATAATTACTTATTTTCTTTGAATAGTAACATTTCACAATGTTGAAACAAATGTCTCATCCAAACATTCAAATTTAGATTTAAAATTTTTATAATGTAGATACAGCAATACTTCTAAAATTTCATTTTTATGAACATAACCACAAATACCACTTTAAGTGCCAAAAGGAGATGGGATATTTCCATGATTTTTCAAACAATCCCATTCTAACCTAAGCAAAAAACAATATTTGAAACTGAAGATTTTTTCCTAAATAAACTTAACAATGCTTTTTTAAAGGATAATTTTGATTTCTGCTCGTTCTTTCCTTCTAAGTGTCTAGGAATCAGCCTCAATGAGGCAGGTGGAACAATTCAGCTCTTCCGTGAGCACTTCAGGAGGATAATAAAATGATTATGGTTCTTTACCATCTTTGGGACAACTTGGATGTGTGATTAAATATCCAGGAAAAGAAAGAAGCACAGTTGTTTTGGTATTTTCATGATACAAACTAAAAAAAAAAAAAAAAGGATTATTTTAAGTATGTTTAAACTTATAAAACATCAGCACAAACATTCACAGAAGGTAGAAAACTAAGAACATAATAAACCTAAAATATGAAAAAAGAGCTAGTT
>NW_003852435.1:9168392-9170560 GCF_000181295.1 Otolemur garnettii
TTGTACCCTCAGTGAATCTTCAACAATAAAAATAAAATTAATTAATTAGATAAATAGATCAAATGGGTTACTGAGTTAAATGACAACAGAATTATTAAGTGGTACAGTCAGAACTTGAAACATGGAATTGTAAATTTAGACAGCATTCTCTTTAAAAACACTGTGTAGTTTAGAATTCCTGGAAAGTCTTTGATACATGCACTCATAAGAAATATTAGAGTCTCGATGCTGACAAAATTTGTGGGCTTTGAAATCTTGCTACTAGGATAATTATTTTAAAGGTGGTCACTACTATAATTTCTATTATAAGATGCTTTGATTATATTTGTAACAGGTCTTAGAGCAAACTACGTATTCCAAGGAAGTAATAAAACATTATAAAAGAGAGTTCTCATCATTTCTCAAGCCCTACTTTATTTAACATCAAACTACAGGTATTATTTGTCTCCCATTCCTCTTAGTTAGGCATTGAATGTTAATCCATTAGGCAGAAATAAGTTATTTGAACTGATTGGAAATTTAAGTACTGGGAATTCACTGCAAGGTGTTAATACATCAAGCAATAGTTATTTTAACTGAAAGAGGGAATTCTGAGACCTAAGCCAAGTCTCTGGGGGACAGCCTAGTAACTTTGACCCTGTATAATCAACTTTTCTTTTTTAATATGTACCACGTGATTTTCAAAGATAGATCAGCAGAGGTACCTGTGCAGGCATGCCACCCACAACTCATTCGAGGGCTTTACGGACATTTATATCTCTTTGGTCTGCTAATTTTAATACTCAGATAGGATAGCTCCTATTTCAGCTTATAGATGTCTAACTACATAACTTAGCAAAAGAACGTGACAGTCTGGGGCATTCTCAGGAACATTAAAATTGCAGATAACCATTAGGGCAGAAGTATGAAATGTTCCAGCTTATTCTAAGAATAGAAACCTAAACTTTTAAGTATACCCTCAAAGAATAAGAAAAGCTGATTTATGATGTTCTCAGAATCATAGTTTCTCCTTTCTCTGTGTGATTAACTTGCATAAAAGAATAATCAGTATTTTGAAATTAAAGATTTTCTTTGAAGTAACTTATTATAGATTCTAGTCAATATATCAGTACATTCAGAACATTCAGAAATGTATACATCTCCCTCATAAGATCTCACTTGGACTTAGGGTAGGTCTAAGATAAAATTCCTAAAGCTGAAGAAACATTATTTTTACCCTAAAGCCAAATGTTATCTCTAATGTCGAATGTACTGCAGAAATCCTAGACCCTTAGATATTAAATTAAAAATTTCTCCTGGTTTGTATATTCTGGTCTCAAAAGAAACCTTACCCTCCAATCCTACTCTCTAAAAGTGATATGGCAATAAAAAGAAAACCTTGGCAGAACATAACATATCTCTGCAGCTCTGAGTGTTCAAGTCTACAGCTCTTTTTGTATTTATGGTGTGTCTTGAAGTACATTCTATCTTGATGTTAGTAAAACAAGCTCAATATTGTAACTTTGAAACTATGAAAATTAAACTGTTGCAGAAAACCAGAAAAACCACTGCACCAATGATTGCTAAATTAACTTGTAGTAATCAAAGGTATTAAGCCAAGTTCCATGGCACCCAACTTATTCCTAGAAATAAATCAATGGGCCAGAACTTATGTTGACATTTTAAGAATATCTCTTTATTCTCATTCCTTTTTCTTCACATTTTTATTAACACCACCAGCATCTAAAAATATTATTTAATCCTGAGATATGAAAAATAACTATTGCGTCTATTTGATCCTTCATGTATGTTTATTACTTCTATTTACATATGTGTATACTGTTTACTATTTACAGTTGTATTGGGTGTATTTCCAGTTTATCTCAACCCAGTCACATATTATTTATACTACTATTACACAATCTACAGAAGTATCTGAAATTTTTGAGTTATTGAAGCGAAAAAAGTGAACTTTACTCCCTTTAAACCCACTCTGTTATTTTCATTTGCTGTATTTCCCAATCCCATTTTAAATTTTAATCTATTCTTCTCTAGTATTTTTGCATCACAGTTGCTCTACTTATGACAAACAATCCCCTTTCCTATTTTCAAAAAGTTGTTCTAATAACCTGTATTCTTTTAATGAATATTACTTAAAAATCATAGATAAATGCTTGACATGATGGGTA
>NW_003852435.1:9171733-9178712 GCF_000181295.1 Otolemur garnettii
ATCCATAATCTGACAGCCTGACTCACGTAGTTCTGATGTGGGATATTTACAGAATTTTTAGACCATTTATTCAGAAATACCAGAATGTGATCTTTTAAACAGTCTTCACCCATAAATACTGTATTTTCAAATTCTATCATAAACCTTAATTTTAGAGTATTCAAGTGTACAGAAAATTAAATATTCAATAGCATTATGTCAGAAAGAGTTCCAGAATGCTGATTTAGTAGCATTTTTGCCACTATATCTTTTAAACTATTTTTTTCCATTTTCCTTAATTAAATCATGGCTCTATAAATTAATGCATTTATCGGGTACAATGTGCTGAATTGATAAAAAGTGTGGAATGCTTACATTAAACTGATTAATGTAACCATCACCTCACTTATTTGTTGTGATAAGACATTTAAATTTTTTAAAATATTTGTTTGTTTATTCATTTATTTAGAAACAGGGTCTTTCTCTGTTCCCTAGCCACTGTCCAGTCATGTCATCACAGCTCATTACAGCCTTAAACTTCTGGGCTCAAGTGATCATCTGTCCCAGTACCCCAAGTATCTGGGACTACAGGTGCGTGTCACATCACTCAGCTAAATTTTTCTATTTATAGTAGAGACAGGGTCTTGTTTTTCTGGTCTGGAACTACTTATCTCATGTTCTCCTCCCACCTAGGCTTTCCAGAGTGCTGTGAATTATAGGTGTGAGCCATCACACCCTATATTCTATCTATGACTTATGTTGTGTGTGTGTATATACATATATATATAATATAAAACAGAGCTGTTTTAAACATTCTTATGTAATCCCATCTCTAGCCAAGACAAACTTTTGTTGAAATACTTATCATATTACCTTAATACATTATTGACTCTATCAGTTACATTAGCAGATAAGTCCAATAAAGAAAGAAAACCATTCTATTGTCATAAGCTATAATAAAATGTGTGACATTTCAACACTTCAAAGGATAGTCAATGTATTACAGTATAAAAATAAAATGTTTTACTATGACAACTGTAATATACATGTAAATATGTAGAGGGTATAAATGACTAGTTTTCAGTTTTTGAGGCAACATCTTACGAATATGACAAATAACTAAAATATAAAACCTAGGCTTCCCTGAAGGAAGTGGGGAAGATGAGACAGAATGGTGGTGGCTACAAACTTAACAGCAACTTAACCTCCCAGTTCTCCCATTCTCTTGGAGTGGACACTGAGCCTCCAAGCCTCCAAAAGGCAGCATGTAACAACTTTTGACCTATAGAAAAATAACAGCTGTAATTTCTGTATAGTGATGACCAATCACAAAAACCTTCAGATTCATTACCTCACTTAATCCTGACAATCACATTGAAAATGTGTACAACACCCATGGAAAAAATATGGATTTTCAAGAACTAAAAGCAGACCTAGAATTTGATTCATAAATCCCAATAGTGAGTATTTATTTTACACAAAGGAAAAGACTTCTCATGAAAATGATATCTGCACTTGAATGTTTTTTGTAGCACAATTCACTACTGCAAAGATGTGCACTCAACACAAGTGCCCACCAATTAGAGTGAAGGAATAAACTGTGGTATACATACACCATGGGGTACTAGTCAGCTATAAAAAATGACAAATTAATGCCTTTTCAAAAATCTGAAGGAATTGGAAGCCATTCATCTGTATGAAGTATCTCAAAAATGGAAAAAACAAACAGCAGGTATCTTTACTATTAAATTGGCACTAACCGATGAGCCCACATGTGCACAGAGGAAGTAAAGTTCTGGGGAAATCAAGCAGGAGGGAAAGGCAATGACCTTCCAAATGGATACAATGAACACTATTTGGGTGATGGGTTCACCCCTATAGCTGGGATTCAAGCATTACAAAAAGTGAACCATGCAACCTAAAACATCTGTACCCCCTTACAATTTGAAAATAAAAAAAAAAAGAAGACCTTTAAACCATGGCCCTCCGAAGCCTTCTCTTACTTAGATTAGCTCCTTTTTCACAAAGTAAAGCTTACGTCTAGAAATCATTTCCACCAGTCATGTGTCAACTTGGGTCCCACATTCAAGTTACGAAATGTATCCTCCATATTTAATCATACATTGATTGGAGAAGGTGATTCCTAAAAAAGATACTAGACAATATTTATATTAAATGTATAGTACAATTAAATATACATTTTATATACATAATACAAAATATACTTTTTTTGGGGGGGGGCAAAGAGTATCACTTTGTTGCCTTGGTAGAGTGCTATGGCATCATAGCTCACAGCAACCTCAAACTCTTGGGCTTTATGAATCCTCTTGCCTCACCCTCCTGAGTAGCTGGGACTACAGGAGCTCGCCACAAGACTTGGCTAGTTTTTTTTTTTTTTTAGAGATGGAGTCTCACTCTTGCTCAGACTGCACTTGAACTCCAGAGCTCAAGTGATCCACCCACCTTGGCCTCCTAGAGTGACGGGATTACAGATGTGAGCCACCCTCCTGGCCTAACATACACTATTTAAATAACTCAGATGCCTTTCCTGAGTTTGATAATCATATTTCCAAGAGATTTCTAGATAAATTTTGGATATACTAAATTTTGGATATAACAGATATACTAAATTTTAAAATAAAATCTGTAACCAAATGCATGTTTTCTTTCTGCACATCATCTTCAAGTATGCATTCCACATCTCCTTCAAGGCCACCCCAATCTACTCATCCTTCCAGATTACTGACCTTATGATTAGTCTTTTCTGTTTATACAATTTGTATCTATGTTATATATAATATTCAACAGTCAATAAATAATTTGCAAATGAGTTTTCTTGATGTTATTTCTAGCACTGATCTTTTTCTCTTTCCTAGTTAACTTATAAAATCCTTATTGACCCCTTCTCTTCTCCAAATTTCATCACTTCTCAATCCATCCAGCAAATACCTTACTATAACAATTCCATAGGGGATATTATAAAATTCAAAATTCTTGATTCTTTACCTTGAATAACATATAGTATCCAAAATCTTGTCTAGTATATGGTACTTATTACCAATATTTCTTTCTTCTTGAGCCTCCTTTCATTATTCATCACTGCCCTTGTGATCTGTTGTCTAACTTCTATGTTCCTACTCAGTTTTCAAGGACTAGTCTAAATATCCATTCATCAGTAAAGTCTTCCATGGGTATTCCTGGGCAAAGTTTATGCATTTTACAGAGAGGATATTTCATAACCACCCTTTAGATCTACTTATAACTCTACGTTTACATCTCTATCTGTATATAGATATACAGACAAATATAGATATTTGTCTTCCTGATTAATTAGACTTTCTTAAAATATACTTTATTATACTTCTGTTCTCAGCTCTGACAAACTGTTTCATACAGCCTGGTTTAATTATCATCTATACCTGACCTTCTCAGGTCTTGGACTCCTGTGGGCTTACCCTTGATTAGATATGTTGCTATTTCCTTCCCCTGATAATATAATCTCATTCTAACTACTAATCATAGTCATTTTACTTTTCAGTAGAATACAGCTTAATGATGGGAATTAGTGTACCTTTCTTAATGTTCTTCCCTAAAATAATTCCATCATTCTCATAACTTTTAAATGTAGATTAAATTATTATTTTTTTATGGATATTGACATGGAAAAGCATATTTTTAAATCATTGCTTATGGTCAGTTATAGACAACTCTGCAATTTGCCATTATTACATAGCCATCACATAATAACATATTATATGTAGCATTATATAATTTTTAATATGCTCAGCATTCCAAAAACTAAAATATTTTCAAAAAGATTCTAGAAAGAATATTTTACCTCAGATATTACTCCTAAACCTATATAAGCTAAAGCTAAGTTCAATATCACTCACTTCTTGAATATTTTTAATTGCTTACCATGTGTTATAAACTGTGATTGGCACACAGATACTTTTTTCATACCAAAAGGGGAGACATAAAATAAAAAAGTAATGACAATAAAAATGATAGCAAGTTTTTATAATGTTTATTTTGTTCTAGGCATGATTAACTTATTTAACACAAAACCCCGTGAGTGATTTGTTTTGAGCTAAAGTAACAAGACATTGCTAAAGGAACACAAGAAACTGTTGAAACAATTTTGTTTATCTTTATAGTCTCAGTGCCTAGAAAAGTGTATTGACTAATATACATATTTCTATAAATAAGTATTTTAGAAATTTAAATTTAATTATACTGAATAAACAGTTTACTCAAGCTTTTGTATTTTTTTTTTTTGAGACAGAGCCTCAAGCTGTCACCCTGAGTTGAGTGTCATGGCATCATAGCATCACAGCCCACAACTCCTGGGCTTAAATGATTCTCCTGCTTCCGCCTCCCAAGTAGGTGGGACTACAGGCACCTGCCACAACACCCAGCTAGTTTTTGGTTGCAGCTGTCATTGTTTGGTGGCCAGCTGGATTCAAACCTGCCAGCTCAGGTGTATGTGGCTGGTACCTTAGCCACTTGAGCCATAGGCGCCGAGCCAAGCTTTGTATTTCTAACTGAATGATCTCTTCCTATTAGAAATCTACATAACTCTTGGATTTAATATTAAAAATTAGTTTAATGGTCCAGAATGAGAAATTGCTAGAATGGATATTTTATTCAATATGTATTTTTGTAATATAAATGTTGACATAAGAAAAATTCTACAATATTGTGATGTACCTAGCAGATATTTGTGACTTTGTAGGTCATCATTAGAAGTTATGCAACTAAAAGTTTAACTAACATGTAGCTAACTGACAAATGTAAAGATTTAAGAGTAAATATTTCTTTTTAAAATTGCTGTAATGTTCTTGTATCTGTGAGTGCTCTATGAATTCATAATAAACATGAAAATTTTCTCTGCTTTAAGTTCAAAGACTAATTTCTGGATTCAATTATGAGTTTGGATAACTGTGTTTAGATGTTTGAACACCTAATTGATTATATTACATTTGTTTGATCATGGTTGAAATGTAATTTTACTGCTTGGTTGGTGATACTTTGGGGGAAAGTATTAAATAGATTTTCTGCTTAGGAGTGAATTACTTTTTTACACAAGTTGTCAGGAATCCTCCAGGCAGGGAAGCACATGTTTTGATTATTATTATTATTATTTAAGCAAGAGGAACGATAGAAAAGGTAAGAAGCCAGGAAGGAGACAATTAGAAAACAAGACTTGAACTAAGTTCAGAACCTGAGCCCCTATTTGTTATTGTAATTTTTCAAAGACATTTGAGCTACTTCATCAATAAAACTGATACTCAAATTTATTTTATAACATGAAGTTTTGCTGTTAAGAAACTTTAATCTAATACTTTGGTTTGTCAAATTATTTTCAAGGCATGTGTTAGATGCGAATAACAATGTGAAAAATGTTAGGGAGCAAGGAAAGGAAGTTTGAAAAACATCAGGCTAATTCATTAAATTTGGAACTACATTCTGGGATGAGAAGTCAAACTTGATCCTACCCCTACACATTGCTTTCAAGTAGACATTTGAATTTTGCTTGAAATGAAAATCCATACATTAACCCAAATTCTCAACTTTCTACTTTATTTTATTATTTTCCTTTATTTCTTTTTATCTTATTTTGTATTTTATTTCAAGTCACTTTTCTGACTATAGCTAAAAAAACCATACAGTATAAATTTCATTCCCATGAATTTCTTTGACTTTTTCTTTTCTTAACTCCCACATAGTGTAAAGGAAAAAGAGTTTTGGTTTGGCCCCTACGTTAGCTAAGTTTCAATTCAGTTGCAAGTGGAGGGATTAATACTTGGTAGACAACCAATGATTTAAATGACATAGGGAAATTTTGCTTCTTCTTGCAAAAATCTGGGTAGGTGGCAGAGGTGTTCATTGTGTCAGAAAATCCTTATTCTTCATTTCAGCTTTTTTTTTTTCTGCCCAATATAATCTATAAGAACCTCTTTTCTCCTATTCTCTTTCTCTACAGATAACCTAAAAATCATGGTATATCATCCATATTTCAGCCACCAGAGAAGGATACAATAGGTAGAAAAGGACAAAGATAAACATTACACACAATTCTTTCACTTCCATAGCCATAATAAAACCCTTTGGCTACAAGGTTTGATACAAGTGGAAGAGAGGTATCTTGTTGGCAAAGTGATAAGTTGAAATGTGATTTAGTATTTTATAAATTTATAGAAATTTATAATATTATTTCCACCTGGTGAGAAAAATATTATTAAATGCCTGTTAGGCACAGGAGGGAAAACTGAGAGGGATTCCACATGCATGAACTTAATCAGACCTAAAGAGATACTAAGTCACAAAAATTTCTCCATCTGTCAAGGTCATCAATAACACCTACATTTTGAAATTAAAGGGTCAATTCTCTTTTTATCTTACTCGGCCCCTATTCCACAGTCTCTTTTCTTTTTCTTCTTACTTTTCCAAATTTCTTGAATTGGGAGTGTTTCAGGGAGTATCTTTGGACTTTTCTTCTACTTACAATCACTTCCTTGATGATTGCCTCTGATTTCATGTGTATGCATATCATCAACATGGAAAGGACATTTAAAAAAAAATCCCCTAATTTCCTGAGTTACATATTAAACTACTTATTCTACATCCATACTCGAAGTTGTGATGACAGCCCAACCTTAACATGCTTTTACTGATCTCCTAATATTCCTCTACAAATTGATTCATCCAATATGTTCCCACCTCCATGATGACAATTCTATTCTTGCTAATGCACAGAACAAAAAAATTAGGAGTAATGTTTAATTTATCTCTTTATTTCCTGCTACATATTCAGTCTTTCAGCAATAACTATGGAAATATTTACAGACTCTAACCCTTTGTGAAGCCATCAATGTACACCTCCGCAGACTAAATCTGTGTTAGCTCTCTCCCCCTGCGATTATATAACCCCTGAGCAGAGAGCCTGACAACAGACCTCCAAGAGGGAGCAGGAGAGCTTGTTCCCCTCCTGGGTTCT
>NW_003852435.1:9179183-9183702 GCF_000181295.1 Otolemur garnettii
GGACTTTCAAAACTAGTGTAGAGGCCTAACGCTATGAAGAAAATAGGCCTTTTATGTGTGTATTAAGATTAAGGGTACTGGGATAACATGAACAACTTTAATAAGGAGGGATAATCATGATTTAACCTGCCATGTTGAAAGATTTCTACCCTCACTACATGGAAAGGGAACGATGGGAATACGTATAAAGGAGGGAGTCCGTGGGACCACTGCGTTAAGCTAAGGAAGATACAAATGTGGGCCTGAAGTAAGGTGGTGCCATTGGGGACCTTGATAAGCATATGAAATAAATCAAAATTGTGGTGACAGAAAGGATATACACTGGGAAGACTACAATTCAAGGAAGTCAGGCATCCTCCTTTTTCTGTTTTCTGAACTCTACCCTCTTGGAAAAATTATCAATCCTAATCAGCTCACAGGGTTGTTGAGATAATGTAATAGGATTGTGAATAAAAGCTAGTACTACCCTGCCTGACATATCAGAGTCAACAAGCAATTAATATCATTATTTATTATTATCAGTGTTAATTTTACATAACTTTTTTTTTTTTACATATATAGTACAAAAGTTAGGAAGAAAAATGACTAAGATAACTTGAGCCAACTGAGTGGGTAGAAAAGTTACTTACCAAGAAGGGAAAAAGTGAAGAAGAAACAAGGGTAGAAGCTTGGGGTAAAATGGAAGATATAGACTTTAAGGTGAGAACTCCACTTCTTATTAAAAATATATTTACATAGTACATTATACAAGAGCGTTTCAGTCTGACCTTTTAGAGATGCCTAATGGAAACGTTGTCATGTTGGTTGGTAGCCGCAGCCGGCAATTCTGCTTTCTTAACTGATAGGTGATCCTTCATCCTCCTGATTCTCAGACTAGCATAATCCTTGCTCCCCGCCCAGAATACTGGTTGAGAAACTGGAGGAGCGACTTGGTTTCCTCCCAATCACACCTGCCTGCCAGGCGGATCACTGCTTCCGTGGATTGCATCGGTTGGTGTTCTAAGTAAGGCTGGAAAGGACAGGGAGACTGTTATTAGTATTATTTTTTAGGTTCCCATATTTAAAAATTGTAACATATATTAATTTGGATTCATGTTATGAATACAAATTATAACTGGTCAAAAGTTTACAATCTTTTCCCAAGTAGCAATAATTTTATGTTTACAGATATCTTGTGCTTAAAGAGAGAGTTTATACTAATAATAAAAGTCATGGATGGGGAGGAAGAAAGATCATCGGGGGGGGGGAATCAGTACAAAAAAATAAGAATTCTTAATTTCATTGCCATATAAACAAGAATTCTGATTTTATTGCCCCCTTAAATATGCAGGTAGTAGCATTTTCTATCTCAAGTTTCTTCTGATTTGTCAGGTGAAAATTCCTGGTGTTATCTTTGACTCTATCTTGTCTCTCTCACTGTGAACCAAACTATCAGAAAACACTGTTGGCTGTATCTTTAAACTAAAGCCAGAATCTTATTACTTTTATCAACTCCATGGCTATCACCTGGTCCTGGATAGTTTCATCTCCAGCCTAGATCAGTGCAATGACTGTTTTGCATATTTTTTTCTAAATTTGACTCCTTAAAGTCTATTCATCACACATGAAAATATTTTAAAACACAAATCTCATTGTATTGCTCTTCCTCTCAAAATCTTGCAATGGCTTCCAATTGCCTTCAAAATAAATGCCACAGATCTTATGAGGCTTACAGGAGCTGTTTACTTTTTCATTTCAACTTCTACTGCTCTCTTACTCTAGCCACGCTGGGTTCCAGTATTCCTCTCACACAGGTTAGATGAACGCCTGCCCGAGGATCTTTGTCGACATTAAGGCATTACTCCTATTTCTGAAGCACTTGTCTATCAAATGTCTGGTAGAATAGGTACCTATCACGTATTCCGTAGTTGCTCAAGCATCACGTCTATATAAGACATAGCCTGACTCAGCAAACTGTCACAGCTTCTTTTTTAGGGAGAACCTATTTTCTCAGTCAGTTATATAATTGACTCCTTAAAATTGTCTATTATTATTATTTTATATCTGTGTCCTCCCCGTGGATAAATTATAAGTGAACATTGAACTTTGTATGATTTATTTAAAACTCTAAGAATCTCCCCAAGTGGTACATACCTAGTAACATTTCAAAGAGATTACTGAGAGAATTAACAGACAAGAGGCAGCTACATAAAAACCATGAAGACAAGGCTTCTAACTATTCTAGAAACAAGTACAAGGAAACTTGTTAATTTTATTATACTGGTAAGCACACCAGTTTAACTTCACACTGTCAAGCCAGGTAAAATTACAGTACAATCTCAGAAGTTGATTAGAGTAAGGTAATTTACAATAAGATGTGAGTCACATCCTACTTTCGTTCCGTTAACTATATATGCCACTTACTATCGTAAGAACAGTTTCAAATTTATAAAATTATATGTGTAGGAAATGCTTTCAAATCTGTTCCATGTCTATATTGTTGTGTACTGTGTGATGCACAATGATATTGATAATTTGCTGTTGTCTTGTTATGCAAACCAAAACAAAGACTAAGCGGATGAGAATAGCAAAGGATATTTATTCAGAACTTACAAGGGAGTCAGCCGCCTCCATGTGTTTTGGCAGAGACTCAAAGGCAGCGAGAAGACTGAGAACATATTAAAAAATGGAATCATGAAAAAATGGCAGGCATCAGTTGTACCTTATTGGGGGCTGTTGGCGTGGGGACGTTGTCGGCAGGTTATCTGGACGATGGACGTAATTTGTGATTGCTGCATATTTTATTTTCTCTAGTAGGCACTTAAGTTGGAAATGTGACCAAAAATTAGGAAAGCAGTTACTAATCAAGTCATTTAGTGCCAATTGTTTCGGAAGTTATCATTTAGCTTGCTATAGTTTTACCAGAGATAGCAATCTGACTACATGCAAGTTTGACTTTTAGCAAGCTGGATGCCTGATTATAACAGATAAGGGCTAGGTTTTATGAACAATTACTATTCATAATCCTATGTTATGATGTGACTATTTTCTCTCTCTCTATGTGTGTATATATATATATATGTGTGTGTGTACATACATGTATATTCAGTTTCTCTGCAACACTCATGACCTATGCTAACACTTACTGAGCACTTAGTATAAACAACATGTAATAGGTGAGATACTTAAAGCTTAGCAGTACAAATTAGTATTTTGGTCATATAGTTAGGATGATATAATAATCATATTAAAAACTAGATTCTCTTTACTCAGGAGGCTTAGGTGTTTCTTATTGAACTCAAAAATCATATATTGCCTGCAAGACACAAATTTTAGCACATACACTAACTCTGATGTGAGAAATTCAGATAAATATTGTATAATATAGAAAAATACTGTTGATACAGGACAGGTGGCACCCCAGTCAGCCCAGCCGAGCGGGGCTCCACCTTAGCAGTGTTGGTGCAGTGGCTGCTGGCAGAGGAACCACCGGGCTGGAGCATAGGCAAGGGGGTGAGCCTCCCTCCTCCACCAGAGGTTCCGGTAGCCAAAGGGACTAGACAACTGCTGGGGACACACTGGCACCTTGGTGTCTCCTTCCCCTTTACACTTATGACTAAATACAGAGCTCCTATTTCCTATGCCTAGGTTAATTTCATGTAAGTTTTCTAGGCCTTAGTTCTGTGAATGGACTGTGTCCATTCTTTAATACATTCATTCATCTTGCCCCAGAGAAGGAACTATGTCCATTCATTAGTACATTCATTCATCTTGCCCCAGAGAAGGAACTATGTCCATTCATTAGTACATTCATTCACCTTGCCCCAGAGGAAGAGACTGTGTCCATTCATTTCCTGGCCTCATGTAGGGTTTTCTCTCCCTACGAGGAACTTTAGTGTTTTTGTATTCTTTTCTGTAAATAAATTCTGTCTTGCCACTGATCTGTGGTCCGCGGATTTATTCTTCAAATCACCAAGACCAAGGACCTGAAAGTCCCGGTATCACTGTCATACATGGACACGTAAAATAAAGAACTAGGAATCACTAAGGAAAATTCAAATTAAATGATACTTATTTAAGTAGCATATTGCATAATATATGCATAAATGCACATAGGTTCACAGATAGAGATACTAATTTATATATGTATAGATATAAAATGAGTGTTCATAAGTGTAACATTTATTGTACTCTTTCAGTAAAATTTTAAACAAAGAAAATCTTACTTATCACATTCCTAAAGAATATAAGAGATTTTGGTATTCTGTTTATTATCTCTACTCTCTATACATGATTACTTTGAAATAAAATTTTTCTGAAAGGACTATATATCCCAATGACACTGTCATAAGTATTCATAACAACTGTAGCCACTAATTAGTTTCATGTAAATAAATCTTATTTAACTTTTCAGCAAGTCAGTTTTTATGTAAGAGTTATATACTCATAAGATTAGCTCATTGATGACTAGCTCAGTCTGAAATCAACCAAAATGAGGCATATAATATTATGAAAGTAAGCTAAAACTGACAACTCAAAG
>NW_003852435.1:9183955-9188794 GCF_000181295.1 Otolemur garnettii
CATATATTTGCATGAAAATATAATTTCAAGAGCACAAATTGTTTTTAGAACTGGAAAGGCTATGAAAATATGCAGTATAACCCTCACCATTATAAATGAGGAAACTAGAACCCAATAAAATAAGTAGTATATCTCCACAGACACACAACTCGTGAAAGCACAGCCCACAGATCGTCTAACTTTCCCTTCAGTTATTTTTGCTTTATGAGTACACTGTCATTACCCAACTATAAATGCCTCCATCCTTTGTCCAGTTCATATTTATAGATTTCAATATAATTTTAAGAGGCATTGTCCAGTGGAGCATAGAACATGATTTACTCATGGCCATGTCCGGGCAATTCCTCTGTAATCAGTTGTATTCAATGGCCCTGGAAATTAATAGAGTCAATATTATTTGTAGACAATCAGTATAAAAATTCTCATGAATTATGTTAATGGTTTTATTATGATCATAAAGATCTTTATATCCCTCCATAATTAGCACTTGAGAGGACCAAATTCCACCCAGATGGAAAAAAAATCAACATTAACTTAAATATGCTTATCATGCTTGTGAATATGGTTATAAATGGCAAAACATCAATAAATAAATAAATAAAGAGAATCAATGCTTTATTCAAGTTCTCTGCAAAATCCAAGTCTGGTACCAATAACCCAAACATTTAATATTTTCATATCATATTTTTATATCACTTTGTACTATTTTAAATGCTATTCTCTGTAGTTCAAGAAAAGAAAAAAACTAACAAGTAAGAATCTTGTTCAAACATCTTATTGTCTGTTTTTATGTTTATTACATACAGTGTGATGGTCAAGAAAATATAAGAGTCAGTTAACTTTATAAAATTAATGTTGTCTATAATATTATTTACATGTTTTGAAATAATTTCTTTACATATGTCTTTGAAGTATTACAAATACATTGATATTATAGATATTTTTAAATCATGCTTTAATGGAAAGGGCCATAAACATCTCAAAATTAAGCTATATACATATTATATATTAATAAATATTAATAATCATAAAAGTAGGGAAGGCCACCTTAAGGTTAAGAGTTCCAATAAGTATATACTTTTATATTTATTTCTTTGAATGGATTGAGGTGTACAACTGTATAAATATAGTTTTGATATGTGGATGTTTTGTACAATAGTGAAATCTGGGTTTTTAGTAAGTACATAACTTCAGTTTAACAATGTAAAATGAAGTACATGTATTATTTTTTAATTAATGTAGGGAAAATTCTTTAGTCAAAACCATGAAACGTTTGACATATTTACTTAGAAATGTCTTTAAACAACATTTTTAATTGTCTTCACCTATCATCATATTCTCCAACATAATTTTTGGTTTTTTGCAAAAAGAATATTTTTTTCAGTAACCTGATATAAAGTTATATTAAGAGCATTCACACAGCTACCCATAAAAGTAAATTAAAAAAAAAAAAAACATGCTGTAGAATAAGCCTGTAGAGCTGCATGCTCAGAATTAAAATACACTTAAATTCCCTTCCTTGAATTAACCAACTTAGAATGAGGCTGAGTCACCAATGCTGATGCTACAATCAGCTTAGGACACTTAATTGTGCATCTTCCCATTAATGGTAGATTGAAATAGCTCAAATTTGAATGTAAACATTTCATTCAAGTCATACACATCTTTATTTTATTTTGGAGATCTCTTTGCCATATCCTGTAGTTGTCTCAGTAGATTATTCATCATTTTACATTTGTTTTCAAGATGTTTGTAGCTTCGCATATTCTGTTTAATTCCATTTAAATTCTTTCATAAACACCAACGTCTACTCTATTAACTGGCCCCCCAAATTATGTAAATGGTATCATCCACAGAATGACTTGTCCAGCACAAGCTTGCGAAACCTTTCCTTATTTCATTCTAGGTGTACTTACTCCATCTACTTTCTCTGCCTTACGGGTCTTCCTGGCATTCCTTCTTCACCCTTATCATATTTTATGAAGCATTTCCATTTCCATTTCCATGAACTGCTTTTTTTTCCCCCAATTTCATGAGGTTCTGATTTTTATACCTTTATAAAAAAGAAGTTTCCACATGTGGATTAATTTGAGTTCTCTATAGATCCTAGCTATCAAGCTTTTGTCTGATTTAAAATATGCAAATATCCTCTCCCATTGTATAGGTTGTCTATTTGCTTTGATTGTTGTCTCCTTAACTGTACAGAAGCTCTTCAGTTTAATTAAATCCCTTTTGTTTATTTTTCTTGTTGTGACAATTGCCATGGAAGTCATCTTCATTAAGTCTTTCCCAGGCTGATATCTTCCAGTGTTTTTCTTATGCTTTCTTTGAGGATTTTTACCGCTTCATGCCTTAAATTTAAGCCAACAATCCTATGTATCATTGTGCAAGAGAGATGAATAGAAAGTTCTCTAAAGAAGACAGACAAATGGCTAGCTAGCATATGAAAAAAATGCTCATAAAACCTAATTATTAGGAAAATGCAAATCAAAACCACTCTGATATATCTATCATCTAACACCAGAGAGAACGGCCCACATCACAAAATCTCAAAACTGCAGATGTTGGCGTGGATTTGGAGAGAAGAACATTTTTACACTGCTGGTGGGAATGCAAACTAGTACAACCTTTTTGGAAGGAAGTATGGAGAGCGCTTAAAGAACTCAAGCTAGATCGCCCATTTGATCCTGTAATCCCATTACTGGGCATCTACACAGAAGAAAAAAAATTCTTTTATGAAAGGATACTTGCACTAGATGAGATGTCCTCAAACTACAGCCCACGGGCCACATGCGGCCCATCTAGGACATTTATCCAGCCCACCGGGTGTTTTTACCACTGCTGCCTGTTCTGCTTAGCAGCCAATTCAACCTGGGGCCTACAGTCCGGCCCTCCAACAGTCTGAGGGACAGTGAACTGGCCCCCTGTTTAAAAAGTTTGAGGACACCTGCACTAGACTGTTTATGTCAGCTCAATTTACAATTACCAGAATGTGGAAATAGCCTAAATGCCCACCAACCCAGGAATGGATTAACAAGTTGTGATATATGTACACCACGGAATACTATTCAGCCATTAATGCATTATTCTTAGTAAAGCATCAGAAGAATGGAGATGCATGAATCCTATGTACTCAATTTCGATATGAGGACAGTTAATGACCTTGTACACAGTGGGGGTTAAAGGAAGGGGAGAGCAGAGAGACAGAAGGAAGGAGGGGGTGGGGGAAAGGAAGAGTAGAGAGAGGGAAGGAGGAAGGGAGTGGGGGAAAGTGTGTGACATACCTCTTGGGGGCTAGTAATTCTGCCCCTGACTTTTTTCTCCCCTATTTTTATCTCTTAACATTTTTTGTTTGTTTTGGTTCAATTTATAGTATATTTATTTTTCTTCTTTATTTGGTAGAGGTAGGTCCTATGCCTGCTCAGGCTGGCAAAGAACTGCAGATATCAAGGGACCCATCCAAACCTGTTCCCCCAAAGGTTGGAGTTTTTTAGGTATGAGTCAAGTCCTACTGTATACCACTACTACTTCTGTCTCTCTCTTTCTGTTCCTCTCTTCTTTTTGTCAATCTTCCATTTTACTCACCCCCTTTCCTATCTCTTTTCACTTTTCTCTCTCTCTATTTTCTTTCCTTCTTTTTTTTTTTTTTTGTATTAATTACTTACACAGTGGGAGTTGGTGGTAAAGTATAAATACTTCTATGTATTTATTTCTACAGAATTAAGATGAAAAAAATAACAAAGGGAATAGAAATGAGATAGCAAGACCCAGAGAAAAATGCAATAGCATAATGTACTTGTCACGTCTGGCAATAATTACTAGCTATGATGATGGAGAAATGGAAGGGAGAAAGGGTTGTATCACAGGACACTTTTTTCACTTCTAAGTCACAAACACATTAATCTGGTAAATGTAGAAATTACTTATAGATTGCTTCTATTATCCACCTCATTATGTCAATTCAAGTAATATATTATCTAAATATACTTTCCACATCCTATTGTTTTTCTACAAGCACTTTTGAGGTTAACACATACACATATCACTATAAATGTGGAATGTAGCATAAAATGTGCTATTATAAGAAATTTTTAGTAGTGTATCATAAAAGTATAATTACCTCACATTTTCTATTTATTAGTCATTGACTTTTAAAAACATTAATGCAAAAATATTAAAACCCAAGCATTGTAAGTCACTGAACACACCATTTTTACTCATTCAGTGAAGCAATAAACTTAACTTGCATGTGAGGAAATTAACCTTTCAAAATTATTACTTCTAGTTTATTTCACTTGGAACTTGAAGTTTATCTTCATAAATGGTACTCTTTTCTTCAGTCTTGACTTCAGTTTGAAGTTTGCTTTACCACTTTGATAACACTTTACCGAGATCCATTATCTGAAACACTCAATGCGTAACTTAGAGTTTACTTAACCATGCATTAGCAGTAACAAAAACAAAATTGTTCAAAATGTCCTCATCACAATCATAGAGCTAGAAAAGAGTTTCAGAGAAATTATAGGACCAATATTTTTAGATAAAAATTGTTGATTATTAAGTAATGAAAACTTAAGGTAAATTAGGAAATTGATTAGTTTATATAACATCACAATGACCATAAATGATAGCCTGCGAAAATCTCAGCTATTCATGAGTAACTTTAATTAGAATTACATTTCATTTTTATGTCAATGTGTGTAAATTGGTGTTAAACTATTGTGAACACAGGATAATACATATAAAGAAAAAATAAGAGGTTTTGTCTGAAACATGAAATTAATGTCCGGGTGTGCCGCTTAATCATTCAATTTTGAATCAGCATTAATCTTACTAAAC
>NW_003852435.1:9189281-9190458 GCF_000181295.1 Otolemur garnettii
TTTCTTCTATCTCTTCAGCTGTTAACACTCTACCCATCCTCCAGCAGTATAACCTAAATGTTACCTCTTCATTAAAAATGATCTTGAATACCTACAATTTCCCATAGTTCTTCTTATACAGACTTTTCACTTTGTTAACATTTCACATTTACTTATATTCTTTTTCTCACCTGTAAATGACTTCCTAGCCTTCACTGCATGCGAGGCTAGTCTAGCTGGTGAGGTACTGCAGCAAAAGTAGCATTCACAGCAATGGCAGCGCCAATGCAATCTACTCCAGGTGCTTATATTTCAGTGGGAGTAAGAGATGTTGACGGAAGATGAATAAATTATGTTTATACCATGTCGGGTATTTATAGGTACTGGGAGATAATAAAAACAAAAACAATGGAGGCTGACAATGAGCATTTGCATGTATGTTGGGGGTTTGCTTTACCTCAGATAGAACTATATGCAAGTGAAAATTTGGCAAAAATAAGGGATAACTTTGAGTTTCCCGACTGAAATGGGAAGATCTTGAGTAATTACATTAGGCATGATGTACTATCTCTGCCATGGGCTTTGCTGCTCAATTGGACATTGAGGCATGAATTATTTCCACCTTCAAATCCCTCAAACCTGTTGTGTTGTACATCACTTCCATCCTCAATCTAGCCTCACAAGCTCTGCACAGAAAACCAGGTTCTGTATCTGAGGTATACAAGTTTGATTATTTCCTTCCTACCTTGGAAAGATTTTTTCTCACTGAGGCAGCAACATTTACTTAGCCTTATTCTTATTCTATGCTGGAATTCCTTAAGAAACTAGGCTTCAGGGACATATAAATCAATTTATTTTATTTTTTTTGGTTTGCTGTGTTGCCCTATGACATAATTTCTCTGACGTGTTTAAGCTCCGAATTACTAGTTAGATACGTGAAGAAGTGGTAAGTGGTTCAAGGACATGAAGAAAATACCCCAAAATTTCGACAGAAAAAAAGCAATACATATTTTCAAATGTTACAATTAATTCGTACTGATGTAGAAAATCCACAACAATAGTAAATTTAGAATTAGATTATCTCTCGTTTTCTTTATTGTTAAAAAAAAAGTATAAACATTAAAATCAACAATTAGCTTTTGATTATTCATAATACTGGAGACAAGTATAAATAAAAATAGCTCTATTAATCATTAAA
>NW_003852435.1:9200048-9203082 GCF_000181295.1 Otolemur garnettii
ATATTTCTTTTTCAGGAAAGTGAATTATACTTTTTGTTTATTTTCCTATATCATCACTCTTTATTTCCTTACACATTTTTGAAAACTCATACTAAATAAAAACTGACTCTATCTATACATGTACATATGCATATATATATTACATACATACATATGGAAATCCTGGAACGCATATGAATGAAAGAATGAATGAATGAATTAAAGCAAACAAAGCAATGAAAAAGCTCGATCTTCTTATATCATGTTGATTATCCTCATTATCATTGTTTCTTCTGCTACTAAGTGTGAGTGTGAACATCAGAATCTTCATGCTGACTTTCAACTCAGACTAATATACGCCTACCTTATGCATCATGGGGATGTCTAGTTTTCACAGGATTCCATCCATGGTTGTAAAATCTACAGATTTTCATTCCAGAACTTCTAGGCTAATTTACCTTTGAGGTACTAACTAAGAAAAACAATAGAATGTATGTTGTTTTACAGGATTCATCAATAAGCAACTTGATCATAGTACACAAAGACTTCTATGTACAGTAAAATTTCCTAAATACAGCAAATTATTATTTATTTGGGTTACTAATTATCAAATTATTCTATACTGAATAGCAGTGGTTATGTAACTTTGGTACTTTTCTAATTAATTTAAATTTATCTAATGATAATCAATGAAACAAATTTTTATTTAAAATGTAGAATTCTCTTTCTTTGGCCTTCTGAAAGAAATTTTTTGATTTGATTCTGCCAAAAGATTTGTTTGTCTGTTAATTTAAATGCTCTGAAAATTAGATTTCTTTTTCTTATTTAAAAGCAAGTACTAACAAACTCACAAGCCATCTTATGGAATTGGAAAAAGAAGAACCATCTAAGTTTAAACCCAGCAGAAGAAAAGAAATATCCAAAATTAAATCAGAGAATAATAAAATTGAAAACGAAAGAATCATTTAGAAAATTAATGAAACAAGGAGTTGGTTTTTTGAAAAAGTAAACAAAATAGACAAACCTTTGGCCAGACTAATTAGAAATAAAAAAATAAAATCTCTAGTAACCTCAATTGGAAATGATAAAGGGGAAATAACAACTGATGCCACAGAGATACAAGAGATTATGTCCAAATACTACCAGAAACTCTATGCCCAGAAATATGACAATGTGAAGGAAATGGATCAGTATTTAGAATCACACCCTCTCCCTAGGTCTGAATGAAATAGATCTCCTGAATAGAACAATTTCACTTGGCCTGAATGAAATAGATGTCCTGAACAGACCAATTTCAAGCACTGAGATCAAAGAAACAATACAAAATCTCCCAACAAAAAAATGTCCTGGTCTTGATGGCTTCACACCAGAATTCTATCAAACCTTCAAAGAAGAGTTTATTCCTATATTGTAGAAATTATTCCAAAAAATTGAGGAGGCAGGACTCTTCCCCAACATGTTTTATGAAGCAAATATCACCCTGATACCAAAGTAAGGAAAAGACCTAACTAAAAAGGAGAGCGTCAGACCAATTTCACTAATAAAGATGCAAATTTTTTCAACAAAATGCTAGCTAATAGATTACAGCTTATCATCAAAAAAGTCATACATCATGATCAAGTAGGTTTCATCCCAGGGATGCAAGGCTGGTTTAATATACATAAATCCATAAATGTTATTCACCATATCAACAGAAGCCAAAACGAAGCCCACATGAACCTCTCAATAGATGCAGAAAAAGCATTCGATAAAATCCAGCATTCTTTTCTAATTAGAACACTGAAGAGTTTAGGCATAGGTGGCACATTTCTTAAACTGATTGAAGCTAACTATGACAAACCCACAGCTAATATTTTACTGAATGGAGTTAAACTGAAAGCTTTTCTACTTAAAACTGGAACCAGACAAGGGTATCCTCTGTCATCATTACTATTAACATGATGCTGGAAGTTCTAGCCAATACAATTAGGCAAGGCAAAGAAATAAACGGTATCCAAATGGGAGCAGAGGATGTTAAACTCTCCCTCTTTGCTGACAAAATGATCTTATACTTAGAGAATCCCAAAGACAGAACCACAAGACTCCTGGAATTCATTAAAAAAAAGTAATGTCTTAGGATATAAAAACAATGTCCAAAAGTCAGTTGCCTTTGTATACACCAATAACAGCCAAGATAAGAGGATAATTAATAACACAACTCCTTTCAACATAGCCCCAAAGAAAATTAAATACCTAGGAATATACCTAACAAAAGAGGTGAAGGACCTCTATAAAGAAAATTATGAAATCCTAAGAAAAGAAATAGCAGAGGACTTTAACAAGTGGAAGAACATACCTGCTCCTGGCTGGGAAAAATCCACATTGTTAAAATGTCTATACTTCCTAGAGCAATCTACCCATTCAATGCTATCCTTATTGAAATACCAACATCCTACTTTCAAGACTTGGAAAAAATGATTCTGTATTTTGTATGGAATCAGAAGAACACCTGTATAGCTAAGGCAGTTCTTAGTAATAAAAACAAAGCTGGGGGATCACCAGCCAGATTTTAGGCTGTACTACAAGGTTCACAACAGCATAATACTGGCACAAAAATAGAGACATAGACATTTGGAATGAATAGACAACCAGGAAATGAAACCAACAACTTCCAACCATCTAATCTTTGATAAACGTACACTGAGGGAAAGACTCCCTATTCAATAAATGGTACTGGGAGAACTGGATATCTGCTCAGTCAGTAAAAGACTGAAATTGGACCTGCACCTTTCTCCACTCACAAAAATTCATTCAAGATAGACAAAGGACTTAAATTTAAGGTGTGAAATGATAAAAATCCTCAAAGAAAGAATAAGAAAAACACTGGAAGATATCGGCCTGGGGAAAGACTTTATGAAGATGACTGCCATGGCAACTGCAATAACAACAAAAATAAAAAAAATTGGATTTAATTAAACTGAAAATCTCCTGTACAGCTAAGGAGACACCAATCAAAGCAAATAGGCAACCTATACAATGGGAAAGGATATTTGCATATTTTGAATCAGACAAAAGC
>NW_003852435.1:9203486-9207610 GCF_000181295.1 Otolemur garnettii
CTTCTATTATAAAGACATTTGTACTAAACTATCACAGCTCAATTTAAAATTGCCAAAATGTGGAAACAGCCTAAATGCCCTTCAGCCCAGGAATGGATTGGCAAGCTGTGCTATATCTACACCATGGAATACTATTCTGCCATTAAAAAAAAATGGAGATTTTGCAGCATTTGTATCAACATGGATGAAGGTGGAACACATTATTCTTAGTGAAGTATCACAGAAATGGAGAAGCATGAATCCTATGTATTCAACTTTGATATGAGGACAGTTAATGACAATTAATGACATGGTGGGGGATTGGGGGAAGCGGAGAGCAGACCAAGAGAGAAGGAGAGAGGGGGTGGGGAAAAGGAAAAGAAGAAAAACAAGAAAAGAAAATAGTGACAAATTTTCGTGTAAGTTGGATTTAATTTTGACCAAAGTACATTATTTGAACAATGATTTTTAATTCAACTTGTTAATATGTTGTTTAGGATATTGCATCTTCATTTATAAGTGATATATGTTTGTAATATCCCTTTAAATAATAATAATAAAATAAAATAAAAGGGGCGACGCCTGTGGCTCAAAAGGGTAGGGTGCCAGTCCCATACGCTGTAAGTGGCAAGTTCAAACACAGTCCTGGCCAAAATAATAATAATAATAATAAAAGCAAGTACTACTGCTTGTACTCAAGCAAGACTACTGAAGATACTATTAAATAGATTTCAAACGTAGAACTGATATTTGTATCACTTCAAATGCAATATATGGAACTAATCTGAAATAAAAGACCTAAATTTCATCTTCAGATGGTATCCTTAATACATTTGTGTTAACCCAACAAATCTCAGTAGCTTAACTCAATAGAGATTTGTTTTGTGCTTTATGTAGCTTATAAAAATAGACATTTCTGCATTAATAGCAAAGAAGTCTCTAGTCCACATAAGATTTCAGGTTCACAGGACAATAGAAGCTGCTACATTTACAAGTGGGTTCCAAGGTTCATTACTACTAATGAGTATCTTATAGATTAGGGAAAAAATAATTCAACAGTTCATAGGAGAGATCGTCATGGGCCAGGCCTGGAAGTGCTGCATCTCTTGGACACACATAACTGAAAATGGCTAAACAAAATAGAGAGAGAGAGAGAGAAAAGTACAGTGCGCTACTTGTGGCTCAAAAGAGTAGGGCATTGGGCCCATATACAAGAAGTGGTGGGTTCAAACCTGGCCCCAGCCAAAAACTACAAAAAAAAAAAAAAAAAAAAGTACAGTGGTTGTGTGTTTGAGATTGAAAAAAAATGAATTTCATAAAAATACTAGCTTGTGACTATGACATTTTTCTTGATAAATGTGTTGTATGTTGAAGTACATATGAGTTGTACCAAGTGACACATACACATTTTTGCTATTAGGAAAAAGCAGACTACTAATTTGAAGGCCAGTTAACTTGACTTTAGGCTGCCAAAGCCTCACCTTTTATTCTTTCTAGATCTATATACTCTCAAAATACAGATTTTAGTCAAGTCAGTTGATCTTACCACTGCATGAGACAATGATTTATTTGAGAAATGGATACACTTACTTTTTTGAAAAAAATTAAGGTGGATATATACACATATTACTTGTTACTCATGATCTCATATTAATTCCAAAACCCTGTAATCCAAACCTAATATTGGTAACTAAAATAAATTCAAGTTTTTTTAAAGAAAACTTTTAAGATATTGCCTAAGAAACATCTTACGTTTCACTTCTAGCAATATATTTGGTGAGAGGGTATCTAGAAACATTTGGTGCATACCCTAATATTTTCATTAATGGTTTAAAGAGTAGAGAAAAAAGAAAACATCACTGTCTGTCTGGCCAACATTGTGTAACTTTAACAAGAACACATTTACAATCTCAGTCTTCATAGCTATACGATATTGTTATTTCTAATTCCATACTTAAATTATTATTTTTCAAAATAAGATAAGCAAGGGGAGAAGATAGATTGGCCAACTTCTTTAAATATCTGGTCAATTTTGGAAATGGAGAATCTTTCTTTTCTTTACAGAAAGAGTAAACTTTTCATTTTTGAGTTGAAGGAACAGAGAAAATATTTCTTTTCTTTAGTTGCTTTTCCTGAGTTGGTCATATATCATAGAACACAAGATGGCAGAAGAAAATTGATTCCCTGGGTGTAAGTATTAAGGATGAAAACAATTTTGTTAATTTTATCCATTACTCTTTTTCTGTCTTAACGTTTGGACTAACTGGACAATGTCAGCTGTTTCTGTGGTGATAAATAACAGGGCTATTATAGAACTAAGGTGCTTTTTGATCATCTACTCTTGAATTATAGGATGGAAATGCAAGTTAAAGACTTTTAACATTTGAGTTTTCACTAAAATTTATGGTTTACCCATAATTTGTGTTTGTATTTGTACCGATATCTTGAATATTCTTCATTTTGTTAATTGACAACTGGACGTGTAAATAAGCTACATTACAAGCTACATTCATTCAGAGCACACACAAATATAGGTTCTAATTTCTCATATCTCTCAGTAGTGGGATTGTCTGCTGTTTGTTATTCATGGAAAAATTTTATCTTCCTTAACAAATATAGTAAATTGCTCAATACCGTGCTACTGCCACTGCTTCTCTAATAATATCTTATGCTTTTGTGATAGTATGATTATCTGCAGTGTGATTTATGCATTTTTTAAATCAGAGCCATCACTGGGTCACACTTTAAGACCCCTTCCTCACCCATATTATAAATTAAATTTCGGTTACCACATTCTCATTGTTCCTTTCTTATATTTTCAGTCTCAAATATATTTTGAAAGCCAATGGTATGGTAGCTTTGAAAGATCCACTTTTTGAGTTGAAATTTATAATCCAACATACTGATCCAAATAACTTATAAATATATGTGATAAATTAGAATTAGTTTTTTCTGACTTTTCTAAAGTACATAAAGAATACCTGGCCAATAAGAAGTACTAGAAAAGAGAAGATGGGTGAGAAGGCAAGATATTTGATCTTGGAATAATTTGGGGGCTATCTTCTAAAAGTAATAGTTGTGAAGTTGGTGAACGATTGAACATCCTACAAAGCTTAGAGCCCTGAATCAGTAGAAAGGACAAATGGTGGGTAACAGATGAGTCCATAATGAAAGAGTATCATCTGAGTCATAACTGTAGACAGACAAAAGATATAGGAGCCATTTACATTTTTTCCTTTCCATTTAGTTTGTGGCATTGGCTAGTTATTAAATTGTGAAATTGTCTAAGTGTATCCTAAATTTAAAATAATTACATCTTCCTCATGGAAGAGAATATGAATGAAGTGTACCCTAAATTTAAAATAATTACATCTTCCTGATGGAAGAGGATATGAATAGAGATTGACAGACAGTAGAACCTTCATAATTGACCACCTTCCTACACCGACTACCTCCTTAACTTGACCTACTCTTCATAGCTTGGACATGTACCACATGTATGTATTAATCCAGTAGGGCTAACTCCTTCTGTTGACCACCTCTGTATGTTGACCAGTTTGTTATAGACTCTCGAATGGTCAACTTACACAGGTTCTACTCTATTCTGAAAAAAACTACACCTTTACCCATAATATATGGCTCAAAAACTCATTCAATTTATTCGTTATACAATATACACTTTTCAGGGAAGTTCTATGTTTTCTGAATCAATGTTTCTCAATAAACAAGTGGAATATATACATAATGAGTGAAAAGAAACTGAAAGTTATGAAGCCCATGGGAATAGTACAACACAGCCAGTAAGTAACTGATCGGTTATCCTAGATAACCATAATTGATATAATACATATAAACAAATGTGAAATATTGGGAGAATTAATAAAATGTTAATAAAATTAATAAATGCTATTGAATAAATGGCACCCACAGACTTTCTTCGTGCATGGTTGTCGCAAATTTCCAATTTTCAAAAGACACAGTATCTGTGAATAAAGAAAATCTCAATAAAATGAGGTATGCCCATATACTGGTGGCTACTCTAGGCCGTGGTAGTTAGGAAGTAGGGGGAAGGGTATATGCTAATGTTGCTCAAACAGTACATAATATAGCTGGAGAGGAGGACTAACTTTAAGGAGAACTATTAT
>NW_003852435.1:9207759-9210907 GCF_000181295.1 Otolemur garnettii
GGAGAACTATTATATGGCACGGTGACTATAATTCATAACAATATATTGTTTTCTTTAAAATGGAAAGAGATTAGTTGTTATATGCTCTCACCACAAAAAAATAACCACCTATATGAGCTAACACATTTGTTAATAAGGGATATTTAACCATTTCACAATGCATATACTTCAAAACATCATGTTGTACATGATAAAACATACGAGACTATCCGTCAACCTTATTTTTAAAAAAACAAATTAATAAGAAATAAAAATTGTAAGTTTAGCTTCAGCAGTGTGCAGGAAAATAGAAAATTCTGACCTAAAAATTATCTTGATATTTATAATAGATATCTTTCAACAATGGAAATATGAAAGTGATGCAATCAGATGGTATCTAATATATGAATCATGTAAAATTACTATTCTTATTGTAACTAAATGATTGTTCAAAGTTTCTGATTATGAGTTTTCCAAATTAATTTCTTTTGACTGCACAAATATATTTGTTTGTGAGACAGTTATATTGCTTGTTGTAAATTAATACCTAATAAAACACTGTGGCCCCAAGGAAAGTAGTTTTTTTTCTGTAGGAAGTTATATATGCTTCCTGAGGTCCTGGGCTCAAAACTATCTGAGTTAAATGCAACTGACATGGCAGTTAATGTGTTAATCGATTAGTGGGTACATATTTTATTTTTTTGTTAGTTTAGTTAGTGTTAGCCTGATTAAATACAATGAACTCCAGAATATGGATAAGAATGTGTATTTTCTAACATGACAGTTTTAGTAGTCAGGCCCTGCACTGTGGACTGTGGACCCCAGCACTGTGATTGATGAACTCTCTCGAGAAAAAAAGGGATCTAGATTGCTTTCATCAAAACACTTAAATAACCTCAAGTCTCCTTCTACCTCTTGCATCTTCCTCACAGGACAGGAAAAGTTAAAGAAGTGATCCTTATAAAATAGCCCGGTGCAGGGATTGGCTTATAACAGACACTCATCAATGTCCTCTTCACTCCTTCCAGCACTTACTCCCTGGGAGATCATAGACGAAGCACTCCACGTTGCTGATTTCTTAGGTACTCCTGAGTATCAAAGAAATTATCAAATACTGTTCAGTCTCATTGGGAAGAAAAACCCTATGTTATGGTTGTGTATTGTAAAATGTTACTTGGATGTTATTTTTTTACCACATAAATAGTGTGTTAATTTCATCCAGAGTATTTTCATATAACACTTAAAATATAGCAATCAAAAAAATCAAAATATAGCAAAACAATGTGGGACTTTCTGAATGGGTGATTCTCCAATTGCTTGATATTCCAATACCAATACTTTCTGAATGGGTGATTCTCCAATCGCTTGCAATTTGAGACATCCAAGTAACATTTAGAGATCATGAAGTGATTATAGAGAATTCATGTTCTTAAACAAAAACTACACCACCATTCAAAGATCAGGTGGAGCAGTGGTTATAATACTGATTTCTGGATACCAACCAAACATCAACTCACAATATGCATATGTAATACTTTCACTTATTATCTGAGAATGTTAGTAAACACTGATTAGAATAACCCCTTTCTTATGAAAAGAACAAGACCTTTTCTCCCATATTTTGTAAGGTAGATGTTTAGAATTTATTTCTGTTAATAATACAAATCCACAATATTCTTAGCTGGCTTGCTAAATATTGTGGCAATATTTAATTTATGTATAGTGTAACTTAGATTAAAGCTTACATTTGTCAATGAGACTGAATGTATACATTGGAAGGGTCTACACATGCTTCATTATTTTAGTCAAAATATTTTTAATTGTAATATTAAATATAAAAATGCATTAAATGTAAATATGTATGGCTTTGCCTACGTATTATGTGTTTTAATTGCTTTACAAAAGTATACAAAATATGTATATTCCAATGTGTTCCAAATATTACTAGTTTATACTCTTTCTTTATGTAAAGTTAATGGCCTGAAAAATGTGAGCTTCCACACCAAATGGCCAATAGATAATCCCAGAGAGGCAAATTCTGGAATAATTATTCTCTCCATATATTTCACAGCAAATATAAAAGTAAGGTAACTGCTAAGGTGTTTCTATGCCACCTAAAAAGATAATAACACATAATACCTTTGGGGGAAAATAACATTCTGGAACAATAATATGCCAAAGTTCTGGAAAAATAATATACCAAGTTGACTTTTCTAAGCAATGATGTAAAATGTGCAACAGTAATTACTATCAAGAATTTGGGCTAGCTAATAGATAATTTAGCATACAATGGAACAAACACACTTGTATGGAGAGTACATGGTACCTCTTGGCAATTATACTTTAATATTGGAGAACAAAGGGCTTTACAGGTTTTTTGTTCCATCCATGACTGAGAATGTATGCTACAGGAACAGTAATGTGTTCTTTAATTTCTAAAACTTTTTGATCAACAGTGATAGAACTATTACACATGCAGAAAAAACCTAAGTAGAGGCATAAAAGAGTTTAAATTTGAATACTAACCCTAAGAACTGCATTAATCAAAACATAATTCTGAGTCAAAAATATGCCTTTGATTTGGAGAGCGTGTTGAAGAAAATAGTACAAATTACCCGTCGAAATATCTTAGCTATCTATGGATCTTTGTAAGTACCTATTTGTAAAAAATGGACACATTAAAATATTTTCAGATCTGAATCCTCTCATGATCATTGAGATTTGTGTTTGTAAGAATGTCTTAATTTGGGGATGGTACTGTAAATATTTCTTCATGATACTGATAATTTGGTAATGAAAGAATACTTCCATTGAGCTTTTTATAGCTGGAGTTTGTCAATATACGTTCTGTATCTTGAATGGGCTAGAAACATGAGTACTAGAGCTGAAGGCCACAATGTAATGGCTTTTAACCTAAAAGTAAAGCATTAGGATTATTTAATGACCAGAAGTGCAATGTTTCAGTCTCTGAATTTCATGGCTCCCCATCAACCGATGATTTCCTTCGTATATATATGAAGGAAATGACATGATGACATAGCAATGAAAGTCTACCCAACCCTGAATTTTCAAAAAAGAAAAACTTTGAAAATCTGCAGGTAATGAAAATATACACTCTAAATCAATTTTCTAGTACCTCCAACGTTTCCTTCTGGCTGACGAGAGAGAC
>NW_003852435.1:9211665-9212436 GCF_000181295.1 Otolemur garnettii
AAGAAAATTCTATTAAAAATATTATAGAGTAACTTAGTAACTAAGAAATTAATTTATATTGTAATAAATCCAATTATTTTAGCAGCTTTTATTTTCTCTTTAAAGTATTGTTTGAATTTTAATGCAGGCTGCCTATTTCTTCAGAAAAACTGACACATATAAATAAATTCTTATGCTGAAGATGGAAATGTCATAAACAAATTTCACTTACCACATTTGACTCTAGGATTAGTTTGTATATACAGTAAAGGAAATATTTAATTCAGAATCACTAAAATAGCATTCTCTATTATGTTGCAATATTAGGTACAATTCTTAAGCTTTGGAGAATGGTGCTCAGGACTGTCGGCAACGTTTTGAGTCTTACTAGGGGGCCAGAATTTAAGGAGGCTTATTCTTGTTTACCTCCAATCATACAATGCCCCATGTGGTCAGGTTTTTATAGGCCAAAGAAGACTACATATCCACAGTCTGCCTCTGCTTTTTCAGTTCTCCAGGCAAAAAGAAATAACTGGAACCTAGAATTTCCCAACCAAATAATCCTGAACCTTTTTCAAGGTCTGCACATACCTTGTCCTCCCATCTGTTCTCTTGAGGATCTATTATGTTGTAATTGTTGGCCAAATGGTACCTCTTTTCCTGGGATAGGGATGGATCTTGGATAAGTGTGTGTGTGAGGCTTTTTGTAATGCAAGACAAAAGTAGGAATAGAAGAGGAGAGAGAAGACAAAATGCCTGGAGCCAAGGAAATGAGAAAGGTCAAGTCAACCC
>NW_003852435.1:9213405-9215146 GCF_000181295.1 Otolemur garnettii
GGGTTTCTTTTGCCTTTGGGGCAGGTGGTCCAACCCGTCTCAAGGACGAGGGCGAATCTGACCTTCCCCCTTGAGCCCAGGACCTTGAGGATGATGTCATGTCTCTCTGTCTTATGACCCTCACATGCACTCCCACCCTGAAAGGTGGATAAAAGAGAGGCAAGAGATTGAGTCGGGGGCTCGGTTTTGGGAAACACGCTGGTGTTCCAAGTACCCCCGGCTGAATAAACCTGCTTCCTCTAATCAACTAGTGCCTGGAGCCTTCTGTCTGTGTCCGTTTTCCTGCTACTTAACTACTGTGCTATGGGCACCTTTTCACCATAGAGAGAATGTTATTGATGAGGCATCATCTTTATAAGGGCATATTAAGAAAGATTAATTATGGTGTTACTGGAAGACAAGGCCCAAGGAAGAGAAAGCACACTTGAACACCATGTTTAAAAGAGAAAAGTTTTATTTCAGCCAGCAGAGAGCAATGGCCCAGGAGAATTCAAGATGGCTGTGCTCCCCAACTGGCGGAGTCTTCTTTTCATCCCCTGTCAAAAAGTTTGGATGAGTGCTATTTCTGTGTGTGCATGTAGGTGTTGACTCAAATAGTTCCAATTAGTAATGTACATGGGCTGTTTCTTTTTCCATCTTTTGATATTTCACTTAGAAGAGTGGTATCCAGGTTAGTTCTATCCAGGTTAGTTCAACAGGTATTAGTTCACCAATTTTTTTTTTTTTAATGGCTGTGTAGGACTCAAATTGTACAAAAGCAATTTATGTAATAAAAATGTTTGTACCCCTGTACTATTCTGAAAATTAAAAAAGTATAAAAAAAGAAAGTTGATTTCCTAATAACAGAAACTTTCAAAGAACACTAAGTCTTCTTTTGGTAAATTTCCAGGCATCAGGTATCAAGTGGGCCCTTCTAATCATGTGCTAGTTTACCTGTCCTTAGTAATCCTTAGTACAGCATCAGTGAGGACATCTGTTGAAAGTGTAGGATCTGGAGACAGCCTTTGGGGTTTGAGGAATGAAACCAGTAAAATCTCTGATGATGTGATATGGCAGCAAGGAAACCCAAATAGAGTTTGAATGATATGGCTTTCTAGGCAGTTTAATCAGAACAAAATGTACAGAAGTTGACAAGGTGAATTTAAAAGTGATATATATTTTGAATTGGCTTGAATAAAGTGCAAAGACAAATAACATAAGGGGAAAATTACTGGAAAGGGATTCTCATGTGGTTCTTAGAAATCAGAGCCAAGAGAAGCTTTAATACCAGTGGGGATTTTAAAAGCACAATTAGTCAGAGCGGTGACTCAGTAGGTAAGTTCTTAAATGGCAATATTTCAGGAAATTGTAGTCTGCTTGGTAGCAGTAGTTTACATACGATTGCAGTTTAAAAAATTCAGAGGGTTAAGTTGATGTTTATTAGAAATAGTTTTTATATCTAATATAAAACTATAACATACTGAAAAACCTCAGCTAATTAGTTGCCTTACATAGAAAATAATAAATTACATTCGAGACAATATTTCAAGCACTTAGTCTAACTTATTAAATTGGTTTTAAATAGGAATGGCTATTCAATTAAGAAACTTTTGAATACAATACTCGTTGTTGTAAAGAGCTGAAAATCAAGTTTAATAATGACTTCAAAACACCAGCAATATACCTCTATTTGCTAATACAAACTGAACCAATTCATTAATCTTCATTTATATGCTAGATTAAAAAATAGCAACTGTATACA
>NW_003852435.1:9215166-9216868 GCF_000181295.1 Otolemur garnettii
GAATACAATACTCGTTGTAAAGAGCTGAAAATCAAGTTTAATAATTACTTCAAAACACCAGCAATATACCTCTATTTGCTAATACAAACTGAACCAATTCATTAATCTTCATTTATATGCTAGATTAAAAAATAGCAACTGTATACATTGTAAATAATTGCTGAATAGAAATACTTAGGTTTTGTTTTCCTCTGGAGGATAATTTGGCATAGAGAAAATACATAGAAATGGTGCAAAATCCCAAAACATATGTGGGCAAAGAAAATCACTCAACTTTTTTTTTTTTTTGATGGAAGCATGATTTGGTGGGTTCATGATCAATTAAATTTGACAGAACTCTATTGGTCAGCCCATTCCGTAGGAGGCATAGAGTGTTTAATATTAATCTTGCACACATTCTGTTGTGTTCACTTACAGGATGTGTAACCTTAAGCATTACTTAAGCTTTCTGAGATTCAGTGTTCCTCTCCGTGAAATGATAGTATTTATCTCTTATAGGTGTTGACAAAATTAGATTATTTCATGCCATAAATATGTGAAAATGTCTAGGGTGGTGTTTTTCACATAGCAGGTAGTAAAACATGCCATCTGATTTCTTTCTTTCTTCTGTTTGTCCAAGCTATTAAAAATTCTTTCCCCTTTCTACAGGACCAGGGTCAAACAAGAAACAGTACATCAAGTGCACTGCTCCCTGGCATCATGATTCTCACTGTTTTTTATGTAAATAGAACCTGCTCCAGCACAATGCAATGAGACTTATTGATACTCTTAATCAAGGAGAGAGACATGAGGATAAAGAACATAAAAGAAATATTCATATTTAATAGCCATACCTCCGCCCCCCAAATAATTCTAAATGGAAATAAATGAAATTTACTGGTGATGTCAACTAATCCTGGTACTTCCTTAGGGGACCAAGAAACGATGCTCACCTTACTGGGAGATCAGCACCAGAACCATTTGCTTAATGACTCTAACCCCAAGGTTATTGCTAGAAGAAAATTGGTTCAGTATTTTTAAATCCATAGTCCCATAGTCCCTTTTGGGATGCTTTCCATACAACCAAGTGATGACTCCTTGAATTACGTTTTCCCAAGGCTAGTAGCTCTAACTTCTCAAAGACTGGCAAACTTTGAAACTTAAAGGAAGCTCACAGATTCAGGTTGTGTGAGCTACTGGATATAAAGCTCTAAACTAGCTCTAACTTCTGTTTCTGAGATACAATCTCTTGATGATTCTGAAAACTAACTGGGAAAAAGAAGAAGGGAAAGAAAAATATTACATCAGTCCAAAATCTAATATACTTCCAAAATTAAGATATCAGGAATTGATGATGTTCAACATATATAAAGAGAATGTTAATGCAACCTCTGTTCCCAGCGATGTTAACCTTTCATGGGTGGGGAACCTGCAGCCTTAAGTAAAATGTGACCTTCTTGGCCTTAAGTACAGCCTTTTGACTGAATCTAAATTTTACAGAACAAAGCCTTTTACGAAAGGGAGTACATCAGTGAAAGTCAAAGCTTTTCTTGCCTCCTTTGGTGCTTAAAAGAGAACAATCTTGAAATCAGATTTCCCATCCCTGCTAGATGTTGTTTATTTTCAACAAAATGAAACTTATTTTGAATGCTATCATTTGTCTTAAAGAAATTTCTATTCAAAATGTAAAGTGTTTCAATGTTTAATTTGCAGTGTCATGAAT
>NW_003852435.1:9216888-9217963 GCF_000181295.1 Otolemur garnettii
AAACACCAGCAATATACCTCTATTTGCTAATACAAACTGAACCAATTCATTAATCTTCATTTATATGCTAGATTAAAAAATAGCAACTGTATACACTGTAAATAATTGATGAATAGAAATACTTAGGTTTTGTTTTCCTCTGGTGGATAATTTGGCATAGGGAAAAAACATAGAAATGGTGCAAAATCCCAAAACATATGTGGGCAAAGAAAATCACTCAACTTTTTTTTTTTTTTTTTTTGATGGAAGCATGATTTGATGGGTCCATGATCAATTAAATTTGACAGAACTCTATTGGTCAGCCCATTCCGTAGGAGGCATAGAGTGTTTGATATTAATCTTGCACACATTCTGTTGTGTTCACTTACAGGATGTGTAACCTTAAGCATTACTTAAGCTTTCTGAGATTCAGTGTTCCTCTCTGTGAAATGATAGTATTTATCTCTTATAGGTGTTGACAAAATTAGATTATTTCATGCCATAAATATGTGAAAATGTCAAGGGTGGTGTTTTTCACATAGCAGGTAGTAAAACACGCCATCTTATTTCTTTCTTTCTTCTGTTTGTCCAAGCTATTAAAGATTCTTTCCCCTTTCTACAGGACCAGGATCAAACAAGAAATAGTCTGTCGAGTGCACTGCTCCTTAGCATCATGATTCTCACTGTTTTTTATGTAAATAGAACCTGCTTGGGCACAACGCAATGAGAATTATTGATACTCTTAATCAAGGAGAGAGACATGAGGACAAATAAACATAAAACAAATATTCATATTTAATAGCCATACCTCCCTCCCCAATAATTCTAAATGGAAATAAATGAAATTTACTGATGATGTCAACTAATCCTGGTACTTCCTTACGGGACCAAGAAACGATGCTCACCTTACTGGGAGATCAGCACCAGAACCATTTGCTTAATGACTCTAACCCTAAGGTTATTGCTAGAAGAAAATTGGTTCAGTATTTTTAAATCCATAGTCCCTTAGTCCCTTTTGGGATGCTTTCCATACAACCAAGTGATGACTCCTTGAATTACGTTTTCCCAAGGCTAGTAGCTCTAACTTCTCAAAGAC
>NW_003852435.1:9218895-9220443 GCF_000181295.1 Otolemur garnettii
GTCATGTGTATGACAAAACAGATGAGTAATTTGTTCTTCTGTCTTCTTGCTTTGGCCAAATCAAATCAACCTTTCTCTGACTCCAAGCACTGGCGTTTCAGTGTTTGACTTTAGCTGCACATCAGTCACAGAATCTGAATTTGATGTTTACAATGAATACATTGCTAATGGTCACCAAACAAAGATGAGTTGAGATCCTATTTAATTTCTAGTTATAACTATTCAAATTTTCAAAAATATAAATTAGAAGTTAATTCATAATTATCTTGATGAAAATGTTTAAAGATCTTGAGTAGCCCTTACATAACAGAAAGTTGCAGGCCTACAACAAGTAACAGGTTTGTAATACCTGATTATCTTGTTAAAAATGTAGTCTCTGGATTGACTTACACTGTCAGTTTTCCTTGATGAATTCCACAATGTGAGAGGTAGTCCTGCAGACCAGATTACTTTTATAGCATCTGGTTCTGTACACTGGGAACAGAGAACTAAAGTGGTCCACCCCCCCATCTTGCCCCACCTTTCTGTTTCTGATCACCATTTTTCTCATGGTCAGATTAAGCATCTTTTTCCTATAAAATTTATAGTTGGCAAAAGAGAATGTGGTCTCTCTTGCAAACTGATATTCCTGCTAGCAATAGTTGAAGTCTTTTATTTTCTTTTCTGTATTCTAACAGCCTTGTTCTAGTACTCCCAACAAAATTAAAAAACAAAACAAAACAAAACAAAACTTCAAGGGAACATAAGTACAGTTTGAAAGAATCAGATAAATGAAGAAATTGTAGGCATACTTTTGCAACAATTTTATGTTATAACTAGTAGCCTGAATCCAAACAAATAAAAATTGTGTATGTTTTTCAGTAGGTACGAATGGCATGCTTGCAATGTTACTTACAATCAAAGACTTTTAATCTCAAATATTACATTGATTAAGCTTTGTGAATATTGCATCAAAATTTGATAGCTTAGTATATAGATAAATTATATTTGTATATTCACTTCTCCTCATGTCTTAAAATTAATCACTACTATGTTTTTATGGAGTAAAGATAACTTGGGTGCTTCCATATAGCAATTTTAGAAAATTTACTATAAGTTCAGATATCTCTACAGTCTTTAACCTAAGATCCACTTTCTCCCTTGTTCCAACCATCATGTATAATAGCAACTTGGGTACACTTCTATAATTGCACCAATTATATTCCACAATGTCTATCTTCTCCACTTGGAGGTGAGGCTCTTAAGATCAAAGGCGGCTTCATCTTTATACGTTTAATGACTTCGCTGCCTGGGTAACAATTGACTTCTGAGTTTCCTGAGTAGGTAAGTTAATAAAGAAAGGAATAATATTTATGAATGGTATCTACTAATTCTGTTCTATATTGATTCTCCCCATTATTTAATAAATAATATTTCAAGTTATCATGCATACTTTATTTTGCAGTCCCTCTTCATTTGAAAATTCTCTGTGTATACCTATGCTTTATTTTCTATTACATTTGAATTTGATATTTACCTTTTACAAGTATATATAATTAAAAGTACTTG
>NW_003852435.1:9220794-9223769 GCF_000181295.1 Otolemur garnettii
CTGCTATAATTGTAGTGAAAAGAGAAATAGTAGTAGCAACAATTCAATCACATTTCAAATATCATTCTGGAGTTATACAACCCCTTTTCCATATCCTCGGGTCTATGAATAGTGCAAATCATATGAACTACCTCAGACATTGACAAAGAAAGTTGTCTACCACCTGACTTGTGTATTTGTTTCCTATTGCTGCTACAAAAGTTTACCACAGATTTAGTGCTTAAAATAACCCACATTTATTCTTTCAGAGCTCTGAAAGTCATAAGTCTGAAAATAGCAGGGCTGAATTCCTTCTAGATACTTCAGGGGAGAATCTATTTCCCTACTCTTTGAAGCTTTCAGGGTTTATCTGCATTTCTTAAAGGATGACATCTTCTTTATATCATTCCAAACTTCTGACTCTGAGATGGCTGCCCCCCTCATAGAATAACCCTTGAGATATTGTTGGTTCCACCTGGATTATCCTGGATACTCTCCCCATGTCCATATAATTAACTGAATCACTTCTGAAATGTTCTACTTCTATATAAGGTAACCTATTTATAGCTTCTTGGCCATAGAGCATAAGCATTATTAGACCGGGAGCATTATTCAGACTAGCACTTTATGGTTTTCAATATTACATAAAATATATCACAGAAAGTGGATCTTATTAATGAGTCTATTAAAATATGCACACATATTTACATATCATAAAAGTCATAGAAGCTCAAAAATAGTAGGGACCATACTGTACATATAATATATATGAATGCATATAAATCAAACACTTGACAACACATATATTCTTTACTGTAATACCCCTGTCAACTGAATGCATAGCTCATGCTTAAAATATTCCAGAAACAAGCTTGCAAAAAGCTACAACATGTCTGCTTAGAAGGTCATTTGAGAGTACATCCTTTAGTATATGAATGCTGAATTTTAATTCTTGTTCTATCATTTACTAGTACTATAGTGGCATTAGATAATTACTTCTATAGCCCACTAAAAATTAATTTCCACTTTTAAAATGTAAATAATTATAATTAACCCATGAATAGATATACATGGAGTATTGAAATACATATTTTGTTATTATTACTATTATTCTAATGCTTAACTTCTTTTCCCTTAGGACAGGCATCATCAAACTACAGCCTGTGGGCCACATGCAGCCCACGGAGGACATTTATCTGACCCACCGGGAGTTTTTGCCACCACTGCCTGTCCTGCTTAGCAGCTGACTCATCCCGGGGCCCGCAGTCCAGTCCTCCAATGGTCTGAGGGACAGTGAACTGGCACCCTACTTAAAAAGTTTAAGGACCCCTGCCTTAGGAGGTCAAGGTAACATTCACCATAAGTCCTGGTAGGAAACTTAAGTTGGCGAAATATTTTTCTCTCTTACTAAACTTTATTCATTCAGTTTTTTCTTAACAAATCACACAGTTTGTACAAATTAATGATGAATTTACTAATGAAAAAGTCATTTTTAACAAATTAAAACTGAAGATGAAAAGACGATGTTTCATTAACCTACAAATTTGCCTTAATAATGTAGAGAGACAAAAGCAATACAAGCCTAAAGCTGTCAGGAGAAGAAAAAGCTAAAAGTAATTAGAACAGAAAAGAATTGGATCTAAGTGATTGACATGCATGTATACATATGGCGATGAAAGTAAATGGAAATCAAGCAGGTGGAAGGTGGAAGAGGGGACGGTAAATTCACATTTAATGTGTACAGTGCACAGGGTCTGGGGGATGGACACAATTACAGCCTGACTCAAACTGTAAAAAAGTAAGGCACGTAACAAAAAGTTTGTACCCCTGTAACAGTCAAAATATAATTAAGTAATTAATTAAAAGATAAAATATGCTCTTGCCTTTACAAACACTTGTAAGCCATCAGAGAATTCAAGTCTTAAATATCGCTTTCTCCTTGCCAGTCTCAGTGTCAGTGTTTAGTGAGTGAACCCAAAAACGGTTTGATGAAAGGTCCCGAGACTTTGTATTGAAAATGTTACTCTAAACTTTCAGAAATATTTTATCTGGGATAATCTGTTATGCTTGGTGATATATAGAAAATACCTTCATCTTTTTAAATTAGTTTAAAACTTTTCTAAGACAAATATTTCAATTATAATTTAATGATTATAATGTTAAGAAGAAAAATTCACTCAGACATAGCACAATTAATATAGTGTCTCAATAATACCTAACAAGACTTACATCAGCCCTCTGGGGTAGGCAGAATTTTGGCTCTGTGGCCTTTCAGACCTGATGTAAAGTCTGTAAATATGGATGCTGTTTCAATCTTCCACATGTGACTATCCAATTTTCCCAGTACCATTTATGAAACATGGATTCTTCTTCTTCTTCTTCTTTTTTTTGGGACAGCTGTCACCCTGGGTAAAGTGTCGTGGCGTCTCAGCTCACAGCAACCTCAAACTCTTGGACTCAAGTGATCTCTTGTCTCAGCTTCCCAAGTAGTTGGGACTATAGGAGCCTGTCACAATGCCTGCCTATTTTGTTGTTGCAGTTGTCCTTGTTGTTTTAGCTGGCCCAGCCCAGTCAAATCCACCAGCCTAGGTGTATGTGGCTGGCGCCTGAGCTACAGGTGCCTTCTAGAACAGGGATTCTTTTCTCAAGTGTATAGTGCTGCCTACTTTGTCAGAGATCAGATGACAATATGTAGATGGTTTTATATATGGATTCTCTTTTCCCTTCCACTAGTCTATGTTCCTATTTTTGCACCAGTATGGTGAGCTGTTGTGGTTACTGTAGCCTTATAGTATACAATAAAATCTGATAAAGTGATGCCCTCAGATTTGTTCCTTTTGCTTAAGGTAGTGCTGGCTATTTAGGCTATTTTCTGGTTTCAGATGAAACATAGACTTATTTTTTTCTTGATCTGCTAAAAATGACGTTTGTATTTTGATGGGAATTGCCTTGAATCTATAAATCACTTTGGTGGTATGGGCATACAGACGGTGTTG
>NW_003852435.1:9224336-9226228 GCF_000181295.1 Otolemur garnettii
AACTGTGGTGCAGACTAGAACCTGGAAACTTAGGATAGACACAGGCCGAGGGTAACTGCTTGGGGACAAGTAATTAGCAGAAAGAACTTTGGGCAGTAACATGAGGTAGAATGCTGTAATTAGATAACACAAGGGTCTCCACATGGCTGGTATCTCTCCCAAGACAGATGCTGCATTCCATAGCTATGCTGGACAAGAGGCTTAATAACTGAAGTGAAAACCTCAGAAAAGGAAATTAAGATTTCCATCTGGTCCTCAGAAGACAAAGGCCTACTTAAAGGAAGGTCTTCGAGAAGACATGATGAAAGTCCTGGTAAAGTGATACTAAAAATCCTAAATTCCTTTGCCTTCTTTTGAGGAGTTTGACTATTTTGTCAGGCTTGGTGCCCAGCTGAGTACTTCTCTGATGGAACAAAGAAACCAGCAAAGATTTTTTAATAGTGAAAACCTCTAAAGATACAAATGTTTCCATTCTCTCAACAAGGTGATATGCCAATGTCAAAATGAAAGCTGCATGGAGGGTCATACATTAGAAATAAGGAGAAAGTCAAAACTGCAATCTAGGTTGAACTTAGCTTTTTCTGTGATTGGTTGCACTCTCTTTGCTTAACAATGAGTGAACCTTTACCAGTAAAAGCTAGTTTGTGTGTGTGTGTGTGTGTGTGTGCACGAGGGTCCAAATAACCAGGTCACAGTATCTAAATGTGTTAGGTAGAGTCTCTCCTGTAGTTGTGTCCTGCACTGAAAAGGTACCCCATACATCCCTCTATGTGCTCACTAACTGGGACAAAACTAACTCCCCTCCTCCCTTCTTCCCTCTCCATGGTTTCCCCTTCTCTCAACTAGAGTTGGACTTTTTCTCCTATGTGGGTATGAATTAGAATGTCTACTAGCTTCTTATTAGTATTGGACATTTGTTTTTCCATTCTTGTGATCTTTTACTAAGAAGAATATGTTTCAACTCTCTCCAGGTTAATACAAAAGATCTGAAGTCATCATATTTTTATGGCAACAGTATTCTATGGTATACATATTTCTGAATTGGTGGACATTTAGGTTGTTTCCACACCTTGGCAATTGTAAATTGTTTATAATGCTCTATATATACAATCTAATGCAAATGTCTTATGATAAAAGGATTTTTTTCTTCTGTGTGGATGCCTAGTAGTAGGATTGTGGGGTCAAATGGGAGGTCTAATTTGAGGTCTAATTTATGATTTTACATACTTATTTCCGAAGATGCTGTATTAGTTTCCAGACCCACCAACACTGTAAAAATGTTTCCTGCTCTCCACATCTACACCAGCATCTGCAACTTTGGGACTTTATGATGTGGGATAATCTTACTGAGGCTAGATGATATCTCAGCATGGTTTTGATTTGCATTTCTCTGATGATTAGGAATGATGAGTATGTTTTAATATGTTTGTTAGCCATCCGTCTGCCTTTTAGAGAAGGTTCTGTTCATGTTTCGCGCTCAGTGACAGATAGGACTGTTTGCCTTTTTTTGTTGATTTAATTGCCACCAAAGTATTCTTTTGCAGGTAGAATGGGGACCGAAGACCTCATTCTTGGCAAGGGAAAACACCCCTGGAAAAATAGAGAAGGGAAAAATAAAAAAGTAAGCTGGAACAAAGGAAAGTTAGCTAATGCTAACTTTCTTATCTGCTAAATTTCTTATCTGAGCAAGTTTCCTGCTTTCCCTAGAACTCTGGACTGTTGAGGATACAGCTTACAAACACCCCTGCTGGATCTGTAAACGCTCTGGAAAAAATAATGGTCACAGAAGACGCTATGAAAAGGCCTGAAAAGGCATATTAACTAAGCCATTTCCTGCCAAGTAAACAGACAAAGCAAATATCCATTGTGGAGATTTGAATTTGGCTGGGGCA
>NW_003852435.1:9226611-9227374 GCF_000181295.1 Otolemur garnettii
CCACAGGAGCTGCCTAACTTGTGGCATCTTTATTCCATTCCTCAGCTTACCCTTTGGGCTAATGAGCAAATAGCCTTCAATAAAAACTCAGTGGAACTGAAACTGGGAGCCACTGCCAGAATCCCACATGTGAGTGGTGGTCCCCTGTGTCCTTTGAAAATTCTATTCGTTGTGTCTTGTCTCTTTCTTTCTCATCATTTCTAACTTTATATTTCTTCAGTCGGTGGGCACCAGATACACAGGTTTTAATGGACCCTATCCCCAGGGCAAGACCCCAGCAACTTTCCCAGGATGGCATCCTCAAGAGTTTCCCCACACTTTCTTCTATGATTTTTATTGTTTCAGGTCTTATATTTAAATCTTTTGTTCTTCTTTTTACTCGATTTTTGCAACTGGTGAAAGATGTGGATCCAATTTTCAGTCTTTTACATGTGGTTATCCACTTCTTCCAGCACCATTTTTAGAACAGGGACTCTTTCCCTCAGTGTATGCTTATGTTGGGTTTACCAAATATCAGTTAGCTATAAGAGAGTTGTTTCATCTCTTGTTTTTTTTTTTTCTGGTTCCAAGTGTCTGTGTCTTTATTTTTGTGCCAATATCACTCTATTTTGATCACTGTGGACCTATAATATTGCCTAAAGCCTGACAGAGTGATGACTTTGTTTTTATTATTAAAAATTGTCTTGTCTATCTGGTTTTTTTCTAGTTCCACACAAAATGAGTAACTATTTGGGGGGAGTATACTTCAAAGTATGATGTTGGT
>NW_003852435.1:9229700-9234361 GCF_000181295.1 Otolemur garnettii
CAATCCTCCTCTATTTTTCTGTATTCACCTTGGGTTTCCAAACTCTGTGTGTTTGCTTCTGATCTCCCTTCCATCTAGTTCATCTTTATGACCCTTCACCTAGCAATGGAATAAGCATCTTTTAGAACTTGACTCAAAAATAACCCCTCAAAGAAAGTTATTCCTACTGCACCAAAGGTGGGTTAAGCACATTGCTAAGGGGATTATTTACTTCCCTGAGACTACTTCTGACTTTGCACTTACAATAGTGTGAGAAAGTCTTAGAAAAATAAGAAGTCACCAGGGTCATTTAACACAAAAATCTAGCTCTACAAATTCTGGCTGTTATTCAAAGAAAGAATTGTAAAGTAAAGCAGAAAGAGGCTTTACCAGCTATGTTAATTTTAGTGTTAAATGTCTATCATCTATCTGTCTAGTATCTATTATCTGTTTGTCCATCTGTCTACCTATCCCTCTGTTTACCCATTTATTTTTTGAATGTAATTGCTTCCAGTCAACAAAAATTTAGCTAATTTTTTTATAATTTAAAAAAACACTTTGTTTTTCTGTTTAATTAATTAGAGTAAATATATAAAGATCACCAACATAGAAATTAATAAATGGTACTTTATTACTTAATTAAATAAAACAGTTTATCAAATTCATCAATTATAATTAGTTGAGTTAAAATTGACAATATAATGCAATTGTCTACATTTTTAAAAACTTTTAAAACTACAAAATTATCTTTTGTATTAAATCATGGCTGTGTACAATAATGGAAATGGATTTATGGGTACAGTGTGCTTTTTTTATATATAATTTGAAATATTTATAACAAAGGTTGTTAACATAGCCTTCACCGCACTTTCTTAATTATTGTGTTAAGATGTTTATACTCTACACTTAGTAAATTTGACATGTACCCTTGTAAAATGCACCGTAGTTGTGGTCTGACCAATTATCCTCTCTTCACCCATTCTCCTCCCTCCTCTCTCCTCCCCTTCCTCTTTCCCCTTTATCTTGGGCTATAGTTAGGTTATAACTTTCATATGGAAGTGTCGGTGATTATATATTGGTTTCATATTACATCTAAGTACATTGGATACTTTTTCTTCCATTCTTGAGATACTTTACTAAGAAGAATATTTCCCAGCTCCATCAATGTAAACATAAAAGAGGTAAAGTCTCCATCTTTTTTTAATGCTGCATAATATTCCATGGTGTACATACACCACAATTTAGTAATCTATTCGTGGGTTGATAGGCACTTGAGCTTTTTCCATGACATAGCAACTCTGAATTGGGCTGCAGTAAACATTCTGGTGCAAATATCTTTGTTATAAAGTCATTTTTGGCCTTCTGGATATACACCTAGTACAGAAATTGAAGGATAAAATGGCAAGTCTATTTTTAGATCCCTAAGGGATCTCCAAACATCTTTCCAAAAGGAATGTATTAGTATTCCCACCAGCAATACAATCCCTGTTCTTGCACGCCAACATGTATAGTTTTGAGATTTTGTGACATGGGCTAATCTTACTGGAGTTAGATGATATCTCAAGGTGGTTTTGATTTGCATTTCTCTGATGATTAAGGATGATGAACATTTTTCCATGTGTTGGTAGGCCATCTACCTGTCTTCTTCAGAGAATTTTCTATTCAAATCTCTTGCCTGCAATGAGATAAAATTATCTTTTGATGGTTCTGGTGATAATACGTATTTTCCCATTTTGTTAATTTTGTAAATATTTTGTTAAAAGTTAGTGTATGTGTTGAATCAATTGAATTGACTATCTGGCACAATTAGCCTTTGATAAATTAATTCCAACAAGTTGGTTTCCAGAATGAGTTTGAAGTAAACTTGGTTAGTCCAGAAGAGAAAGGAATGTTGACAGCAATTTGCAATTAATTTTTGTGTGAACAGAGGGTGCCTGTTTCTGGCAAAGAGTGACTGACTTTTCATGGTGGGATAGAATTTAACTTTATTACAGCTACCGTAGATATAAAATCATGATATTCATAAATGTAGCTACATATACATGTATTATATATTTGTCTGTGTATTTGAGTGGGGGAGAACAAAGACAAATTATGTGAGAAAGAAGAAGAAAGAAGGTAAAGAAGGCAATAGGGTACATAATGGTAGAGAAAATACAAATTGCAAATAAACATAAATTAAATAGTAGTTTGGCATTAGCTATTTAGCCTCCATTTTTGGAGATATGGTACTTGTCTTTTGATCAACACAGAGCAGCTTTGGTATTACTTTGTGAAAGAATGAAACCATCGTTCTATTAATCCATCTATTCCCAGGAGAAAGATAACTAAGCAGTCAGATAGTGTCAAAGACTTTGAACATTAAGATTTTTATTCTGAAATCAATACAAACATGCATATTCAAAAATACACACTCAGAAGAGATAAACATAACATTTTAATATACATAAATATGAATATGAAAAAAGATACTCAATAAAAGAAAATAATAAAAATATAAAATCAAAGAAGTTAACTATTTGCTAATAGTGTTGCTAATACTATTAACTCATTATGTATTTTTTAACAATAATATTTCCTACCTCTGTTAACATAAAACATTTATAAAAATAACTCAATTGGGTCACTTTAACAACTTCTTTTGTGGTCTATTACTGTGTTAAGACCAAACAAACAAACAATCTTAACAATTTAGCATAAAATTGCTTACAGTTCCAGAGGTTATGAATACAGGAAGAGATCATTGGGGATAGCTAATCTTGGCTCCCACAGCATTGGTTGGTGGTTTGGTAGGAAGAAACCCCAGGATCAAAGGTGGCTTCACTCTGCCACCTCAGCTGGAATGGCTCAAATGGCTGTGGGGGTTGCCTGAGATGGCTAGGCCTCTTTCCTTTCATGTATCATTACAAAAAGGCATATAAGATGGAAGAAATTATTACCCTTAACTTTGGAAACATTTTATCACAAAAATTACACGGCAATGAGCAGTTCACATTGTACTATTCCCCTGTAAAAGAAACCAGGACTTTTGAATAAATGGCCAATGCTAGGTGCAAGCAGAAAGTATTTAAGATAAATTTGAAATATCTTAGCATATTATTAAGCAAGGAAGGAATTAAAGAGCACAAGATAGAGAAAAGAGATGTAAAGACAATCATATTGGATGTAGGTTTCTTATATGATAGAAAGTACATAGCCAGTCAGGCATGGGAGTATTTGCCCTTAGGCCCAGTTACTAGGGAGATTGAGGCAGGAGGACTAATTGATCACAGGATTAGAAAGCTGCAGTGAACTACGATGGCCCCTTTGCACTCTAGCCTCGGTGACAGAGCAGACTCTATCTCTAAAAATAAATAAATAATTATGAAAAAGAGAGTATGCAGACCACATGTGAAGTATTATTTCAAAAATTGATTATAAATCTGTTTAAATATTTATAATAGCTTGCTTTTAAGAAATTCAGAAGTCAGAGAAATAAGTTAAAAATTAGTAGGTTGATTGCACACTAATATCTGTCTAATTTGTATTAGAAATGAAGATTTCTATTATATTAGCTTTATAGCTTTGGGAAAATTATTTGTACAGAGTCCTCAATCTCTTATATATAAAAAGGAGGAAGAAATCTAGAACATATAGCATATGTATATATTATGTATGAAATATCTGATTTCCTTCAGTGCCAAGTTTGACAGTTGATATCTTTGACACTTCTTGTTTTATTTTTATTGTGAAGGCACATCCTCATTCTTTCAAATAACTTGTTTTGGTTGGTGATTATCTCTGAAACTCTTTTTAGGGCAATTTTTGGGAAACCATGGATAAGTGAAATATTTGTGTTAGTTTGAATATGATTTCTGTCATGAAACCAGGGCAGCATAGAGACAGCTTGAAATATCAATGAAATGTTTGGGAAGGAAGTGGCTAATGAACGCACTGTATGTCAAGGGTTTGAAAAGTTCCATTCTGTTGATTTTAATCTTAAAAATGAGCCATATGGGTAACCCGAGACTAAGGTGGATAATAATGAGCTGAAAGTTGTAGTGGAATTGACCTACAAGTGAGGTCATGTCTACCTACAAGTGAATTAGCAGAAAGGTTTGATGTTACTGTGCCAACAATATTACATCATCTGAAACCAATCAGCAAGGTAAACAAACTGAACAAATGGGTTTCACATGAATTAAATGAGTGCACAAAGAAGAATCATCTCCAAGCTTGCCTGTCACTGTTGTCAGCACAAAAAGGCAAACCATTTCTACATCATATTGTTATATGTGAGGAAAATCTGATTCTTTCTGACAATGGTGTTGCTCAGCACAATGGCTGAATAAAGATGAAGTGCCAAAATACAAGCTAAAACCAAATATTCATCAAAAAAAGGTGATGGTGTCTGTTTGGTGGTCCAGGGCTAGTATTATCTAATACTGCTTCATGAAACTTGGTCAGTCAATTACAGTGGATGCCTACCACAACCAATGGAACCAAATGCAGATGATACTTATGATTAAGCAGATGAGATTGCTTAGGGATAGGCCTCTTAGCTCTTGCCAAGACAACACTGTCCCACAGAACAATGCTACTCAAGCTACAGACCCTGGTCATGGAAACTCTCTATCATGCACCCTGTACACCGGACCCTGTGACCTTGCATCAACTATCACTTCCTTTTTTTTTTTTTTTTT
>NW_003852435.1:9235634-9237559 GCF_000181295.1 Otolemur garnettii
CCACATGCTTTATATAACAATAAAGGGAAAGGACGCTAAATCTATCATGCTTAACTTCTATTTTCACTTTTCAGCACTGTGATATTAACAAATTTTGATTTTTAAAATATAATTATCTAAAATATTTCTGAGATACCATTTTATGGCTTTAAACATATTGGAGATTATGCTGAAACCTTGAAACACAATCTTGTAAATTGCTAGTCTATCCCAGTGGTTGAGTATTATTTTAGCATTTCAAAGTCATTTTAATTTGTTGGTAAATTATTGTCAAAATTTCCCTCAGATATAAATAAGGGATTTACTTTAATAAAAAGGGGAACTTATTTGCACATAATAATCTGTTTATTTGATTTTGACTAGATGTTTCCATGTGAACTGCATTCAATAATGAGGATTAGTCACCATATGGTTTATATAACCATCTGTGTACTCCCAGGACTGGCATATTGATGCAAATGGAAACTTGTTTTGTGAATATTTAAAAACAATGGAACTATATGTACTATATAAGATACAAACTCAATTATCCAAAATATTTTTTCCTAGGTGTTCAAATTAAATCTTCTTGGTTAGTATCAAAGAATGCCATTTTACTGTAGGTAACAAGCAAAAAAAATGGTTTGAACACATGATTTTAAAAGAGGGAGGCAACAAAAAGAATACTTTAATGATTAAAGCACCTTACCATAATATTCATTAGACATTTTAATGTACCCACACCATTAAGTACATGTAATACTTAACCATATGTGAATATTTCTCCAGCTTGAGAATTTTTAGACATTCGTAGGAAAGAAATCACAGTAAGTTTAAATATTTAAACTATGAAACGTTTAATTCATCTTAAATAATTTACTTTACATTGAGAATTAAGGTCACAACTGTGAGTGTGATGCTTGGTTTCACGAAATTTTTGGCCAGGAAAGTAAATTTATAAACAGTATATATCTCCTCATGATTATTTAAGAAATTCTTTATTTATTATACTAAATCAAATAGATTGCTCATCTGGATAAATATCTCCTCAGGATAATAACTTCCTCATCTAAATATACAGTTCACTTATCAAACAATTTTTTTTTTAATTCAGGGTATAATTTCAGAGCATTGCCTTTCTGTGACCATGAGTCCTAAAATTATATTTTAAAAAGTGCTTAACCTCATTTAGATGTTTATATCTGAACACCTAACTGAAATGTTTTTTAATTTTTTTTTGGCCAGGGCTAAGTTTGAAACCTCCACATCTGGCATATGGGGCTGGTGCCCTACTCCTTTGAGCCACAGGCACCACCACTTAAGTCTTTTTTAATATACAACCTTCCACAAGCCTATTAATATCAACCCATGACTTTCCTTTCTAAGACATTACTTTCTGACAAATAGTGTTCTTTCCCAGTAGTAGACTTTATAAACTTAGCTTTTATTTAACAAACAAGTGCCATTTGAGGAAGTAGATGTCATCAAATCCAGAGGACTCAAGTACAGGTGGTCTTTGACTTAATAATGATACAACTTACAATATTTTGACCATATAATGGATTTATTGGTACATTAAATGCACTTTTGACTTACAATATTTTTTTTTCCTTTTTTTTAGGAAAAGTCTCACTCTGTTGCCCTGGGTAGAGTGCTATGGCATCATAGCTCACAGCAACCTCAAATACACGGATAACCTCAAGCTATCCTCTTGCCTCAGCTTCCTGAGTAGTTGGGACTATAGTGACCTCCACAACTCTCACTAATTTTTCTATTTTTGAGTAGAGAAAGAGTCTCACTCTTGCTCAGGTTGGTCTGAAACTCCTGAGCTAAAGGGATCCACCTGCCTCAGTCTCTCATAGTTCTAGGCTTACAACCATAAGCCACTGCACCCAACCAAATTACAGTATTTTCAATAGGTTCATTCCCTATGGAAAAGAAGTCCA
>NW_003852435.1:9238078-9239381 GCF_000181295.1 Otolemur garnettii
CAATCTGAGGAGCAGAAAGGAAAAAAATAATAAAGAAAAATAAAAGAGCCTAAGACACCAATGTGGCATCATTAAGTATAAACAAAATGTGCATAACAGCAACTGGATTCTCATGGAAGTAATGTGAGATCTCTTAACAGATTTTCTCCTCCAAAAACAAATTATACTTTTTTGTGTCATGTCCCTGATGTGACTTGAAATTTGGAGTTGCCTTAATTTAATGTTACAAAATGTGATAAACTAGTCCACTTATGTTGTAACTTTATTTGGCAGGATGTATTTGGGAGGGGGTATTCTAACCCAAAATAAAAAGAAAGCTTAATAGCTTTCTCCACTCTGAGATAACTTGGGATTTTAACTTTCTATACCACTTGTACCTTGAGATAGTCAACAATGCTAAGCTTGTCAGATTCTAAGAGCTTTATGAGAAAAGTAACCCCTAATTCTAGGCTCAGTTCTTAAATTTTGGAATAGTTTGTCACTCACTTTTAGTTGTCAGATGCCTATAAGCAGTTATTTAAAAGTTTTGATCAGTATTTGCAATGATTTTAACTGAGAAGATTATTAAAACAAACATACAAAAATTAAAGTACTAACATTTCAAGATGAAGCCATATTTTCAAGATCAGTGGTCTGAAAATTAAGTTTATAAACTTGCCACCATGTGGTTATGTTGGCAGGACTGTACAAACAACTCAATAAGGTTCCATAACCTTGGTATATCAGTATCTCACAGTTATGTTCAAGTCAATGTGTGGCAATGTCTTGCTAGATGGCATTCATTATTGTTGTTGCATGTTTTTGTGTGCCACCTTGAGAATGTCAGAACTTCAAATGGAGCAACAACAAATATTCATGAAATCCTTGTTAAACTTGACAAGAGTAGAAATGAAATCAGAAATATGTTAGTCCACGTTTATGGTAATAATGCCATAAAAATGGCAATATACAAATGGATTAAACATTTTCCTAAGGGAAGAGACAGTGTTACTGATGAGGAGAGGTCAGGGATGCCAGTAACAAGCAGAACTGATGAAAGCATTGGAAAAATTCATTTAATTCTCTGTCAAAATAATTGACTGACTATGACAAGCAAAGCAGACCAAGTAAACATGGATAGAGAAACAGGAAAATTTTAACTGAAAAGGTTGGCCAACAACTCATGGCTCACAAATCATGACAGTGCACTAGCTCATATGGTGCTACCTGTGAGGGAGATTTTAGCCAGTAAATGAATAACTATAATATAACAACCTCTCTACCTGACTGATTTAGCCCCAAATGACTTTTTTCTTTACCTAAA
>NW_003852435.1:9241140-9247659 GCF_000181295.1 Otolemur garnettii
TTACCATCAGTGTATACATCACTCTGGGGTTTCTGACCTGCAGGCTGTATGCTGATTTTAGTGTAGACATTTTTTGCTTATCTGTGGTGCCAAATATCATGAAAAGTATGCATAGACCTTTTTTTCTAATAAGCTAATTAAGTTTCCTTAGTGTTTGTGTATTTAATTTGTGACCCAAGACAACTCTTAGACTTCCAACATGCAACAGAGAAAGAAATAGGGTGGATACCCCTGAATTAGACAATTTTCTCTTGGTGCTTGGTATAATACAAAGCTATTATATTATCAAGTATGTTGAATCCCATCTAGGTCAGCATTTAGAAAAATACTTCTTAAGTGTATACAGTCCAGACCTAAAATGCATCCAAGACAGTGTTTCCTCCTCCTAAGACACTATAACATCTGCCAAGGTGGTGTTCAATTTTATTGCAATAAATCTAAGAACGGTAGCTTTATTTGATCAATGCAAAGGATGCTCAAGTTATCAATAGGAACAAAATAATTTTAAAAGGTCCATCTTTGCTATTAGTGGTTTCGAAACTATTATATGAACTGATCATATTTAATAATCACTTTATAAGACCATTAAGATATAGCTCAGGAAGAGGGAGATGAATATTTTGCTTTTCAAAAAGCATTGGTAAGACTAATTGGATAAATACTAGAAAAAAGATTATGCATTAATTTCCAATGTAGAAAGCACTAATTTTTTTAATAATGTAGAACAATATATAGAAATAAATATCTAAAATAAAATCTCAAAACACCAACACTTGAAGTTTGTCATCATAAAACATATATCATTAAAAATGTATACAGGTGTATAAAGTTATTCATAGTAAGTAAAGAATTTCTTGTTTTTATGTTATTATCAGAGCAAATGATTTCCTTCCTTGGGCTTACGACAAAGTATTCTATAACCACTCATGTTTAATTACTCGTAAACAACAGGTATTTTATGTTGTTTTTTTGTCTTCAAATGTCTACCAAAAAGTCAAATAATATTGATTACATGAAAACATACTTTATGGTATTTTATGCTATTGGAGTAAAATTAAGGATATTGTAGAACAAAACTAAAATAACTACTATAAAAATGTCTTTTGGGAGCAAAATATAAATACCATAAAACAAGAAAAATAATCACAAAAATCTATCTGTCATTTTCAGTCTTTATGTTTGAAATACAATATTTTCAGCAGCTCTCTGATAAAACCTGAGAGTTCTGAGATACGCTTTTGTTGGTTACCTTACAGGTATTTAATTAGTCCTGAGACTATCCCAGTTTTATTTTTTGTTTTGTCTTCCATGATCACACTACCACAAGAGAAAATAAAACGTCTGCCACATGGTGGTGCTGGTGGATAATATAAAACCAAATTACTTCTGAAACTTATGTTGAGAGAGCTGGTAATGGCGAGTTAAATAAAGGGAAGGACAGCTTCATTCACCTCTGTCATTCCCTATTTTTCATTTCTCCTTTTGACACAAAGAGTGTAAATTAGACAGAATGGTTGCTATTGATGGCTTGGGTCCTTGCTAACCAGCAAAGGGAACAGAGATCTTTAACACAAATTTCATGGCATTGGAAGCTGACAATTAATGAGGCTATTATTTTCATTTTTAAATGGTTTCTGCTTTAGTATCAAAGATTGCTTCAATTACACACTTTATTTTCACCCTCTCAAAAGGACAATTTTTTGTATGACCCTTCATGTTTTTACCTGGCATGACGATCACAAAATTTAGTATTCTGTGCTTGATGGGAATGCAAGTATTTTAATAGGTAATTGAATATGTCTATATTAAAATTCATAGGCAACGCTAGTGATAAGCAAACAGCCCAAGGTCACATATACATATTATGTATAATAATTGTTAGACTCTTGTCTTCAGAAATATATTGCTTTCTCAAAAGCAAGCTCTCCTAAAGTGGTAAAGGCTTTCTCATATGTATTTGCTGGGTTTTTTACTGAGCTCAGTTTCAGGTTTCAATTTTTAAAAAATAAATATATTATAAAATGTTTATGAAGTAGTCAGTCATTTATTATTCAACTACATAAACAAAAATGAAAAATTATATATATGTGTGTGTGTGTGTGTGTGTGTGTGTGTATACGTTTTTCAGTTATCTATTAACCAAGGGCAAATCCATGAATTCCTTATGCCCAGAGTTAACCTGGACTGTGGTGCTCCACAATGAGGGTGAGACGGTAGAGTGATATGGAAAAGACTTTCAATGATAAAATGAAAGTGTTCAGTTTTTGCTTCACTTCAAAGAAAAGAACCCAGCTGACACATTGTCACATTGGTAGGCAGATACAGTATTAACATCTTTGACATGGAAGAATAGGCAGCCTGAGGGTCTCCAATTCTGCTTTTATACAGATAAAAGAATAAGCACTTAACTCTTCTCCTAAACAACAACTGTTTTAACCATAAGGCAAAGGATGTCCCTACAACTTATTTGTAACCCAATCAACCTGTGAGTCATATAATACCTCATTTGAGTTTCCATTCACGCTTTTGTTTATTTTAAATGCATTTGATAACATTAGGAGTGCACAATGCAAAACTGACCCATTTCAAAATGCATGCAAATACTACTGTGAGAGCCCATAGTTCTAAAAATTTACTGATAGGAATGAAAGTAATTCATACAATATGAAACGTACTGAGAGTATACAGGATATGTTATTAGCAAGAGCTACTCAGGATGGATCAAAGAAAATTTTACTAGGTTGCCTGGTACAAGAATAACAACTTTTTATCATGATTCTATTAATACTATCTTTCAGTCCTACTGTAAGTAGCTTTGTTTTTCTAATAACAATATTTTACATTGTTATTCTTTTATTCTTTGTAGGTATAGCAAAAATAACTGTCCTTATTTGGTTGGTTCCTCTTAGCTTTTTATTCTAGGTCAATTTTTGTCTCTTCTCTATCTTGTTCTTGTTTACTTTAAGCATGAAAAACTCATGAAACAAACAAAACATAACAGATAAAAGAAAACAATTAAAAAATTACTTCCACAGAAGAAATGAGACATCCTTTTCCCCACTTATCATGTGTATGCTCTTTATTTTGTTAAAAAGTACAGAAACACTGGACTGACTACAAGTCAAATGAAATCTAATGCAATCATGGTTCTATCATTACAAACTGGTACATCACTTCAGTTGCCTGGGATGTAATTTTCTCACTTATACAATGCCAAGATTTGGCTATTGAAAGCCCAAAGTGTGATCAGTCTGACTGAAATGCATGTAAGGTTTGAAATACAGAACAGATTTCAAAGACTTAGCAAAAACTAAGATTTTAAAATGCTACATTAATAATTATAAATTGATTCCATGTTAAATGATAACATTTTAGATATTTTTAAATAGAATGTATTATTCAAATCATTGAATCTGTTCTTTTTTGATGTTTTAATATGACTAGTATACAGTTAAAAATTATATTGGTTCACAACTTGGACATGCTTTCTATACGACAGTGCTGACCTAGAAAAATAAAATTTAAAGTTTTTTCTCTCCTTTTTTACTTTTTGCTAATTAGAGGAAATAAATCTCCATTAATCCTTACCAGTCATTATGAACATGACATATTTGCTATTTCAGAATATTTCGCCCAGTTAGTTATAAGAAATAAGTACCGGTGTTCTTTTGTACAGCAAGGGGACTACAGTTGACAATAATGCATTACATATTTCAAAATAGCTAAAATAGAAATTTATTTTTTATTTAATTTTTATTTAAGAGTATTACACGAGTACCTACATTTTGGTTCCATCATTTGCATTTGTAAATTTGAAGTCAATGTTGTAAGTGTGCCCTACACCCAGCCCATTAGGTGTGCGTTGACCCTCCTTTTACTCCCTCCCCTACTAAATTCCCACTGTATTTTACTTCCATATGTACACTTAGGTGTTAATTGACTATATTTGATTATTCCAATATTGAGTAAATGTAGTGATTGTTTTTCCTTTTTTGTGATACTTCACTTTGAAGAATTATCTCCAGTTCCATCCAGATTGTTATAAAAGATACTAGATAGTCATTTATTTATGGCTGTATATGTATTCTTTGGTATACATATAGCATATGTATACATATGTTTTGTAAATCCATTCATATATTGCTGGGCACTTGGGTTGTTTCCATAACTTTGCAATTGTGACTTATGCTGCTAGAAATATTTTAATACAAGTGTCTTTTTAATAAAGCATTATCTGTTCCTTTGGGTAAATGCCTAGTAGTGGAACTGCTGGATCAAAAGGTAGCTCTACTTTTAGATAACTAAAATCTACCAAAAACTCTAACAAATCAGAAAAAAAAAATTAGATAACCCCATTATACAGTGGGCCAAAGACATGATCAGAAACTTTTCAAATAAAGATAATCTTGTGGGTAACAAACACATGAAAAAAATGCTCTATATCTGTAACCATCAGGGGAATGCACATCAAAATCACAATGAGCAGGCGGGGCAGGGTGGCTCATGCCTGTAATCCTAGCACTTGGGGAGCCAGGGGGGGTGGATTGCCTGAGATCATGAGTTCAAGAGCAGCCTGAGTAAGAGCAAGACGTCAGTCTCTAAAATACAGCTGGGCTTTGTGGCAAACACCTGTAGCCCCGGCTACAGGAAGGCTAAGACAAAAGGATCATTTGAATCCAAGAGTTTGAGGTTGCTATGAGCTAAGACACCACAGTACTCCACCAAGGTGGCCAAGTCAGTTTTTACCACAGAAAAGAAACAAACAATAAAAAACAAAACCAAAAAAACCTACAATGGGCTTTCAACCTAACTCCAGTGAGAATAGCTCACATCAAAAAGTCCTGAAGCAACAGATACTGGCATGGATGTGGAGAGAAAGGAATACTTATACTCTGTGGGTGGGACTGCCAACTGGCACAATCTCTAGGGTAAGTGGTATAGAGGTATGTCAAAAAACTAAAAGAGAACATTTAAAACATTCTCAGCATAGGTAAATGATAAATATTTGAGATGATGGATATACTTAGCCTTAACTTCATCCTACCACAATATTTATACGTGTTGAAACATTACATTGTACATTATAAATATGTACAATTTTTGTTGCCTACTAAAAATAAAATAAAACTTTAAAATACTTCTCAAATTTAAGTTATTTGAGTGAAAAATTCTTTTTAATGACAACCTTCTAAGGTTTTGAACTTTTATTATGTTTTCTATACTCTAGATTGACAATCCACAGTTACTTTCTCAGGTAAAAAAAACTTTCTTATCTATGAATTTGACCCCCTTTTGCTAAGGACACAATTTTGAGGGAAATTCTGGTAACTGCCCAAGAGGAATGAGACTTACTTAATACAGCCACCTCAATGTTGCCTTTTTATCATGTGATATCCTTACATGTGGTGCTTTTTCTGGGTCATGAAAATTAGATGAAGATTCTCACAATACTATATCCTATCATTAAATTATCACACAAAACTTTTCGATCAATGAGTGGAATATGAAATATTATGGCATGGTATTTGGTTGATTTGCTGGATGAGTTCTATTAGCTTTTTACAAGAGTTGTTAATACCGTGAATTAACTCATCTGTCCTTTCTCAAAATATGTAATAGAAATGGAATACAATTTGCCCTGGAGTGCTTCTGTGTGAAAGCAAGTGATTACACTAAAAGTGATTACACTAACTCACATGTCAGAAAACAATTCTATGGCACTATTCTTTATTTAGAAATGTCTCTCTGTGTGTTTATAAAACATATCTCTTTTATAAGCCTAAAGTTAATGTGAGATTCCTTTATATCTCATTATATACGTTCATATATATGTTTTTTCTAAGATAAAAACACTCTCACAGAATACTCATTTTCTTTGGTAAGTTATGTCATGTTCAAAAATGTTATGTGTTCAAAGCACAGCAAAATTTATTCTTTCTTTTAAAAGTATAGTTCTGTTTTATATATGTTCATTCACTGCTGGTTGCCTGCTTCGTGCAAGGCATTGAACTAATCTATGGACAGCATCACAAAATAATATAAAACCTACAAAACTGAAAACTATTTTCTTAACGGTAATTCATTCACATGATATGTTTTAGTGCACAAGAACCCAATTAAATTTCTGTTTGCTGTTGAGTACAGAACAACTACTGAAGATTGTTGATGCCAAAAAAAGTCATTAATACATTCTATAGTTTTCACATTGATTTACTGTTGTGTCATACTGGATTTATATCTATATTTTATAAAGACAAAGAAAAATGACAAGTAGAACAAATTGAATTCTTTTAATTATAGCACACAACTGAAAATACCAAGTAAACGTTTTTTGAAGATAGAAGTAAAAAATAATACATATACAGAAACCAATTTGAAAATATGCTAGGTAAACTTAACTATTATAAATTCTTATTGGAAGTAGTTTTACTCACTTAGATTTAATCTTAAAGCCTAATGATGATTAGAATATTTATGAAATAATACTGAATAATCATTATAAATTTAGACTAAATCTTT
>NW_003852435.1:9247679-9249389 GCF_000181295.1 Otolemur garnettii
TTTCTCAGGTAAAAAAAACTTTCTTATCTATGAATTTGACCCCCTTTTGCTAAGGACACAATTTTGAGGGAAATTCTGGTAACTGCCCAAGAGGAATGATACTTACTTAATACAGCCACCTCAACGTTACCTTTTTATCATGCGATATCCTTACATGTGGTGCTTTTTCTGGGTCATGAAAATTAGATGAAGATTCTCACAATACTATATCCTATCATTAAAATATCACACAAAACTTTTCGATCAAAAAGTGGAATATGAAATATTATGGCATGGTATTTGGTTGATTTGCTGGATGAGTTCTATTAGCTTTTTACAAGAATTGCTAATACCATGAATTAACTCATCTGTCCTTTCTCAAAATATGTAATAGAAATGGAATACAATTTGCCCTGGAGTGCTTCTGTGTGAAAACAAGTGATTACATTAAAAGAATACCTAACTCACATGTCAGAAAACAATCCTATGGCACTATTCTTTATTTAGAAATATATCTCTGTGTGTTTATAAAACATATCTCTTTTATAAGCCTAAGGTTAATGTGAGATTCCTTTATATCTAATTCCATACATTCATATATATGTTTTTTCTAAGATAAAAACACTCTCAAAGAATACTCATTTTCTTTGGTAAGTTATGGAATGTTCAAAAATGTTATGTGTTCAAAGCACAATAAAATTTATTCTTTCTTTTAAAAGTATAGTTCTGTTTTATATATATTCATTCACTGCTGGTTACCGGCTTCGTGCAAGGCATTGAACTAATCTATGGACAGCATCACAAAATAATATAAAACCTACAAAACTGAAAACTATTTTCTTAATGGTAATTCACTCACATGATGTGTTTTAGTGCACAAGAACCCAATTAAATTTTTGTTTGCTGTTGAGTATACAACAACTACTGAAGATTGTTGATGCCAAAAAAAGTCATCAATACATTCTATAGTTTTCAAGTTGAACTTTACTGTTGTGTCATACTGGGTTTATATCTATATTTTATAAAGACAAAGAAAAATGACAAGTAGAACAAATTGAATTCTTTTAATTATAGCACACAACTGAAAATACCAGAATATTCCAAGTAGACTTTTTTTGAAGATAGAAGTAAAAAATAATACATATAGCAGAAACCGAATCGAAAATATGCTAGGTAAACTTAACTATTATAAATTCTTATTGGAAGTAGTTATTTTTACTCACTTAGATTTAATCTTAAAGCCTAATGATGATTAGAATATTTATGAAATAATACTGAATAATCATTATAAATTTAGACTAAATCTTTTTTGATTTATATTACATTTTAATACATTTCCACTTAAATATTACAATAAAAATATATGATGTACTATAATGTGTCTGCTATGGGAGCATTTCAATGACATCTTAAGCATTATTCCATGAAGACCAAGTATTATTATTATTTTTTTCTTAGTTGAGACCTTTTCATATTCTTTTTCATAATTTTCATAAAATTATCACTTTGCTACAAGAATGGTATACTTAATTGGTGGATTTTGCACTGAATACATGAAAAGATAATCTGCCCTTGACCTATAATGTTAGAATAGTCCTTCACCTGTACTTTATTTTGTTTTAATATTCTTGTGAATAGAGTCTCACTTTTCTTCATTTCTGAAAAGCATTCTGAGAGGAGTGATCTTTTTTTTATGATGTCCAACAGTAAAAGAAGAGACATATTTATAAC
>NW_003852435.1:9249701-9250866 GCF_000181295.1 Otolemur garnettii
ACATATATTGATTGCTTAGTTGCTATTTGTATTATATTGTAGAATAAAGGGCACAATAGTCTTCCAGAATAGAAACCTTAATTCATAATAATTAGTCAAAACTATCTAAAAATATTATGTAATACAGGCATGAAGTGTTTAAGAATTTTTTATATCAAGATTCTAAGTCAACATTTCTTCTATGGAGAAAGACGTAAGGCCCAGGTAAAGAAGATCTGTATGATACTACAACTCCATGAAACAACAGCAATTCATGAATTATGTCAAGGTTATGGGACCAGCAAGTAGCATCTTCTCTGTGAAAGACAGGGTTCCTAAAGATTAAATATGTACTTTAACTTAGCACTTGTAAAGTATATATTTTTAACTGATCACAGCTTTGTTGGCCATAATTATGACTTTAACAGAAACCTTTGATAATTCTCTTAGTTTCACATTAAATCCTATCGTGCCCTACAACCAAGCTGGCCCCTAGTTCTCACCAACATTTCCAGCTATAACCCCTTTCATTGGTCCTCAAACAAGTCCATGACAGTTTTGCTTCAGGGTATTTGAATGTGTTTTGTACGTACAAAATGTCCTTTTCCTAAATATGCACAGGGTTTCCTCCCTTCCTTTATCTCCCCTTTCAACCTCCAACAAAAAGGATTTTTCCTAATTATGAGATCTAGAACAGCATGGTCTTTCTGTATATATCCTCTTCTCTTAATTCTTTTTCAAAGAATAATGAACAACCTGTGAGTAAATTACACATTTGCATTAGTGGGTGTAATGAACTCCAGCTTCTGCAGCAAACAAAGTTAACAACACACCGATTTAATTCAGTAAAAATTGAACTCTTTCCCACCACAATACACTTCTGTTACAAGGGTCTGCTCCAAGCAGTAGTAACTCTTGAGTTATAGATCATTCCATCATATGCCATCTCCATGCCAAGCAGAGAGAGAGGGAGGGAGAAGAAGAGAGAAATTCAGGGCTTTTCACAGCTGGATTTAAGAGTGGCATACATAAATCCTTTTTATTAGCCAGCATCCAGTCATATGTCCCAATTATAACTGAAAGGGTGGCTGGAAAATTTAAATCACTGTGTGCTAAGAACAAGGAAATTATATGGGTGACCTTTTTGCAGAAGTCTACCACAACATTCATCTGTCTAAGTGATTTT
>NW_003852435.1:9251791-9254497 GCF_000181295.1 Otolemur garnettii
GTGTGTGTGTAGGTTGGGGTATATTAACTCTGCAGACAAGGTACAAGCTCCAAAATGGGGTTGTCAAAAAGTGGGTTAAATCACTTCATATATTTAATTACTATCCACAGTATAAGAGCAGCAGTCTCAGAAAGCATCCATTTCAAAGAATGGTTTGGCAAAATTGCCTGTCCAGGTTATATCAGAGCCTTTTAGAGACGGGTATTCACATGCAAAGTTTGCCTTTCATGATGGATCTGTAAATTCATCAAATGAACTGTGATTCAGCAAAGGTTACAGCCACAGTGAGAAATTAGACTGAATTGCAAGGGAAACTTTAATCTTATGAATGGAAACAAAAATAAAATAAAATAAAATAAGGGAATAGAGGTGGAATACTGCAGATTATTGCAAATAGAATAGGTAAACTTTGTGCTGTATCTCAGATTACACATTCGGGTTGCAGAAGATTTCCAAACCTTCCACACCAGAAAGTATACAAATATAAATATTTAGCATTGCTTACTTATTAGTCCAAGTCATGGGCAAAACCCTGAACTAATGGTTTCCAGATCTCTGCTTTAGGGTAGGGAAGTTCTGCCCCAAATCAGAAGTTGGGGGGAAGCTCAATTACAATGTCAACTTTAAGTGACAGAGTGACTTTGAGAATTGTACAGCATCATCTCTGAGAGTTTACATGTGCTCTTTCTTTGTCACTCCCTGTTTACAGGGTGTCCCTAAGGCCATCCATAAAGTCACCCTACATAGGGAAAATGGGAAATTGTAGCTAAATGTACCTTTATTTATAAAATATTTATTTTTTAAATCTAAAAATATATTTACAAAATATTCTCTATGTGTTGGTCACCTCCGTAGAACTTTTTTATTTCTATATTATAAATTTAAAGATTTATTAGTAAACCATTGCCTTTATAAATCAGTCTTTAATGATAATAATTTAAATTTAGTTTACTATAAACTAAATGAAGACAGTTATGTTTATAAATGGCCATCTTATAGTGTTCTTAGTGACAGAGTAAATTTCAAAACGGTCAGGCCCATGGTTATTTTTTATTTCTAAGACAAATGTAGATCTTAGTGATAGTTAATTATCTATTTATTTGCTTGCTTTCTTTCCTTTAATGATGCACCAGAGAAATTTAGTCACTATCTAGGTTCTTATTTGGGAACTGTCTAGGTGACTTTAGTCATAAATCAAAAAATTCTTGGGTATTACCAGAAATGCTTTTAATAATGGTAATTTTGTCTAATCATTTGCTTTTTATGTTGGAAATTTCATGATTTAAACAAATATGGCCTGTAAAAATTCTGGTTATTAATATTTATTAGCATCATGTGCTTCATTATTATCTTCCAGGGTATTTATGTGTATGTTTTAATTTCTTTAGGACATTGCTTATTGTGTGAGGAAATACATATTAATGTATTCTAAGGGATCAACTTTTACCCATCCTCAATAATTGATAATATATCTACTGCCTTAGATCTTTGTTATGTAGTTTAGTCTAGTTTTAAATTTTCTTTTCTGATGTTTCTACCTGTCAGCAATACTATAGTGTTTTAATCATTATAGTGTTATAGAATGTTTTTGCTACTGCAAATCTTACCATTTTGGTAGATTAATTTGGAAGGAGAGAATGTATTACCTCATTGAATATTCAAGTCCATGAATGATAAAACTGCTTTTTATATGTTTCTATTATTTCTGTATATATCGCCTACGAAGCATTATGAGTCTCTTTTTAGATTTATTCCTAGATATTATTGATTTTATTGTCAATTATGAATGAGATAGTTGTCTCTAATCAAAGAATGATATTTATTGTATGAGATAATTTTTAGCTAACCAACTTGCTTAATTACCTTATTGATTTAAATGATTTGTATATATAAGTTCTAGGATTTTCAAGGTAGTCAGTAAAGTCAATTAAAATCTAATATATTTATTTTTAATGAATTCTTGTAACTTATAAGAATGTTACAGAATAATATAAAACATATATTTTATTTTATTGCATGGGCCAAGACTTCTAATTCAAGTTTAAGTATAGTTAGTAAAAAAGGCTATATTTTTTCTATTTTAATTTAATGCTCCTCAACACTAAGTTTTCTGTTTATTTTTAGCAATATCTTTTCTTAAAGATATTTAATTCTTGTTTCTTACATTCTCTTTAAATAACAAATGAATGCTGACATTTGTTAACTATTTTTAAGCCTCTACTTGTGAGAATCATAATTTTTCAATTTCCAACAAATTTCTCAATATAACATATTTAAATGATTTTCAGACTGAAACATACTCTTAAACATATTCAAAAACTTCCAAAGACTACATAGATTTGAATGACTTTTAAGAGAATAAATTTCAGTATTCTCCACCTCATAAAAACGGCATTCTTTATGTATCTGACAATCACATTGTCACTTCCCAATTGTCTTTCTTGCGTATAACCAAATCATCCCAATTTTAAAATATACTGAAATGCATAATGAAGGGGAAAATGAAACATATCTGTGTCTGCAAAGATTCTTTTCAATTGGAAACCCTGAAGCCAAGAGAGGCATTATTATGTCTTTATCTCTCTTATAAATGTTTAGCTTAAGAGTGCATAATGTGATATAAGAATGGGTTATTTTGGTTCATATTACAACATTCTCAATCCAGATATAATGTTACAAAGTAAGAGAGAGAGTAGCTTTCATTTA
>NW_003852435.1:9255410-9278920 GCF_000181295.1 Otolemur garnettii
CTAAAGAATAGACTCCTCTTTAGTATTGCTGTAAACTATGCCAAATTTAAAGGACAAAAACATACTGTGGTGTATCCTAAACGGAGATGATCTATTCAAGGACAGGGAGAGCTGTCACACTGTGAAGAAGTCTAAAAAAAAAAAAAGCTATGTGAAAGCTAATATTTCTCTGCAAAAGGAACTTGGCTGAAGTGGAACACTGAGGATTATATTTAGGTACTGATATTCTTGCACTAAGAGGATGCACAGAAGGAGAAAATAGAAACTATTAGGACTGATGTATGTGTTATAAAGTTTAGTTCCAGAATTATGTATTTCGAAGGAACAACCTGGATTCACTTGCAAAGCTAAATTTAAGACACTCAAATATTACTTCAAAGTTTTGATTTAAAAAATATATATGCACATATATGGAAAATATAGAATCTATAAAAACTGTATGAACACTAAGAAGTCAAGTGGCTGGCATTTGCATGCTAAATACCCTAATTAACATATTTTCTTTTGAGAAACTATAATCCAAGACACAGAATGACAAAACATGCAGGGGGAATTTTTTTTTTTAAGTTCCAGTAGCTATTAATACACAGTTTTGGAACTAGATACATATTGAGACTCATACTGGCCATTACATAAGTTACTACTTATGATGGTTAAATAACAGTATGAGAAGAAAAACTAGGAATTGAGGCCATGGACTTCCTGTCTCTAGAGATATTCCTGGAGAGATAAAAAGCAAAATGGGCAATCACAAAGAAAAGAAAGGTAACACTTGATAATTTATTTTTGTGACTAAAATGTCAGCATAATAAACATTGGAAGATCAGACAGAATGCTAGGCTTCAGCCCAAATTTTCCTTAACTTTCTTTCTCCTCAGTTTATACCCAAAACTAATCATTAGGGAAGGCATGAGAAGGAAGTATGCTAGATCATGGTCAAGGATAATTTTCATAATAGAACACAAATTCATTTTTCTCTTATGAAACTTTTGAGCAAGAGATATAAGACAACATGGGTTAAGTTGTTTTACTGGAACTCATTTAATGAAAGCGGAACAATCATTGTTCTGGAATCTGACCATTCAGATTGAGGTGGGATAGGAAAAGGAAAAATGAAGGAGCAAGCACAAATGTACTTCCATCAAAATCATATTCAATTATGGTTTTGATCAATATCTACCTTAAAACATCTCCCAATTTTTATGTTCTGTGAATGTCAACAGCAAAACAGTACTTCTGTGTTTCTCTGTAACTTTAAGAGAAAAAAAAATTAACTCAGGAATAATAAATTGCTAAAAATAAAATGGTGTCACAAGAATGAGTTAATCAAATAAGGACATAAAGAAGAAATATGTGACAAAAACTGATGTGGCTGTAGCAAATTGTCTAAAAGTTCAGACAGGAAAATTAGTCAAGGAAGGGAGAAGGTCTTTGAGCAGGAACGCTTAAAAAAAATGTGCTTGACTAAAGTGAAATCATACATACAGATTAGGTCAAATATGACACAAGCTTAACAAAACTTTAAGGAAAAATTAATGATTTTAATTATATCCAGAATGTTTATCTTAACCAAAATGACCTTTGAACTATAACATATAGAACAGAAATATTTAAAAGACATAGAAATCCTATCAGTAAAAAATAATGCATATAGATTCCATTTTCTAGTTTCTGATGAGTATTATCTATAGGTAGAATCTAAAACAACAAAAATAATAACAACAAATCGATAAGAGTAGCCTTTATTCAATGCACTATACCAAAATGTAATAACTTAAGAAAAGTTAGAAATACGTGGGTATTTTTTCAGGTTTTATATTCAGTGCACATTTGGAAATTTAGCATCAGTGGCATTGGTGTAAATTACTTGAAAAATTATAGAATTATTTAGAAAGTATGATTTGGTGGCATTTATAATCAACGCCTAGTATAATTTTACTTAGAAAAGCAAACTATCTTTCTTTAAAGTAGGCAGCTAATCAGTTTGAGATTATGAAACCTTTGACAACATGTGTCTCTATTTCTCTCTCTTTTCTATCTCACTACTTCTATCTCTGTCTTTAAGACTGTGATTAAATAAAGCCTCTCAGAAGACAGTCTAAGACAAATCTACACTATAATGGTAGATGAAGAGGTCTTACTTGTCTTCTGCAGGTCTGTTCTTGGTTTTCTCCTGTCTAAAACAATAGACAGGAGAAACAATAAAAATATAATGAAAAACTCTTGAAGCTGAAGCAGCATTTATCCATCTTCAGCTACTGACTGTAGTGTGGTTAAACAGTCACTCACATGCTCTCATTAGAAGGGAAGGATCTGGCTCGGCGTCTGTGGCTCAAGCAGCTAAGGCGCCAGCCACATACACCTAAGGTGGCGGGTTCGAATCCCCAGCCCGGACCCGCCAAACAACAATGACTGCTGCAACCAAAAAATAGCCGGGCGTTGTGGCGGGCGCCTGTGGTCCCAGCTACTTGGGAGGCTGAGGCAGGAGACTCGCTTGAGCCCAGGAGTTGGAGGTTGCCGTGAGCTGTAATGCCACAGTACTCTACCCAGGGGGACAGCTTGAGGCTCTGTCTCAAAAAAAAAAAAAAAAAAAAAGAAGGGAAGGATCTTAAAAATGAGATGGAGGAAATTACAGAAAACAGAATTTTGCCTCGTTGATGTAATAAAACATGTCGGTAGCACACGTTTCACTAAAGATGTGATTTTATTTTAAAAACATTTAGAATTTATTTATACAGGGCGTTTGGTGTCCATAAAGTTTGCATGCAATTTAAACTTGTTTAACATAGTAAATTGCATGTGAGTTTTATGGAAACCCCGCATATCGAAAGCATTTAGCCAAGTGATACAGAACCTTCAACATAGTGAGGGGTTATTAATGTTACATAAATAATTATAAGAATCACTCTAATATATCAGGAGAAATGTGATGAGAATGGAAAGAAGGAGCAGGCAGATAGGAAAGACATTATAGAGGTCTTGCTGTCAAAATCTGCTTGTTGCCTAAATGTCTCAGCAAAAAATGGGTAAGAATTCAATATAATTCTTAACTTTCAAATATTGATAAGTAGAAATATCATAGTATATACCTTTAAACTAGAATGCATTAGAACATCTAAAGGAGGATTATTTTAATCTGTGTTTCTACAAATTGATTATTATTGTTGTAAAATACATTGATTTTGCTAAAATGTGGAGATAATTAGGTACACTATTCAGTAACTTACTAAGCCATTTATGTAGCATTTGTGGAGAACACGGTGTAAATAAAGAACCCTTGGTTACATCAGAGCAGAGGAAATACTGAAGCTATGAGAGTTTAAACACCAAGATCCACAGAGTTAGCAAAGATAAGATAGAAACTTTTTCCTATTTGACTCTAAATCCCTGTTCTTTTCTTCAACCTGGACCTATTTGTAAGGAAGGAAAAAAAACAAACCAAGAATAAAACATCTATTTATGTGTTCATTTTCATTGCTTCTTTCTAAATTCTGGGCTCTTCTCTGTCACTCAGAGAGTTAACTCAGCTTTCTGTGGCAGCTACCGTGCATGTCTTCTGAGCCTTCAAAGCTCTAGGTGGAATTAGATTCAGTCAGATGTGGGTTTGAAGCCAGACTCTAGATTAACTAGGTGTGTGACCTTGAGTGATTGCCTTAACCTCCCTGAGGTTGAACAAAGCTACTAATGAGCTCACAAAGCTGGTCGCCTAAGGTTGTGCTCACAAAGTGCAATTAGGGAAAGGAAGCAGACCAATTAGTAATCAGAAACAGGTGTTGTTTCAAACAGGCATCAGGAGCACACAGTGCTGGGTTATATCAGTCAACCAACCTATCAGATCGTTAAGAAAAAAGAATGAGTTTTGACAGATGGCTTGGAGATGTATATACTAATTCTGACTTCTTTTATATCTTAACTCCATATCACCTGTTTGTATCAAGGGGTATTCATCTGAGAAGCATGAGCAATTTGAAAAATTTGGAGCAGTGAGCTAAGAATTAACAATTTTGTTTCTCTTACAATATTATCATCTCACTGTTAATTGCTGTTGTTTAGATTATAGAAAGAAGAACTAAGGAGATTTGATCCCAAGTACTTACCATTGGGAATCTGAAGTTGACCTCTGCTGCCAGCATTTGAGTATCTCTGGACACTGTTTATTTCATGACATAAGGGTTTAGGAATAAATAATTTCCAAAGATATCTTTGATATGAAAATTTAGTGATTCTATTACTTGAGTTCTAACAAAAGTAACAGATAGAAAAGACATCTTTGAAACCTAAAGCTATAGAAATAATAAACGTAAACTGCAACTGAAAAGAAATATCTTCTCATTAAAAATGATTTTAAACTAATACATTCTGTAATCCATCATACTTTTGGAAGTACAGAGTGTTTATTTATAATGTACAAGTAAGCATATAAAATACACAAGCTTCTACTTATCTATCCATTATTGAAAGTGAGATATTGAACTCTTAATAATTATTGTAGACATGTATTTCTGTTCAATTATATTATTTTTTTGCTTCATATATTTTGATGATCTGTTCTTAGGTAAGTAAATGCTTTTATATAAAGATAAATATTTGAAATATTAATAAGATAAATATATGATTATTTATATAAAAAGTATAAGTTCATACTGGGTGTAGAAAGAATAAAAACAAATATTTAGTCTTACCAAATAAAAAAAGAAGAGAGGATTACTGTGTTATAATTTAAATAAAATTACCTAAATATTATTATGTGTAAAATAGTGATACACATGTATGGTTTATCATGTTTAGTTGAATAGGAGAAAGATTTGGACCCCTAATAGAAAGAATAAAAAGTAAATTTAAGAGGTAAAATTTTAGCTTCATATTTAATGAAATTCTACTTAGATATTTTCTGGTACTAAAACCGTTAGTTCTCTCATCCTTAACTGATAATTCTAAGAATTATATATATATAAATGTGCGCTGCATTTTGCCTGTTTTTTTTTTTAAATCATTTTGTGAATCACGTAAGGCCTAAACATTTTAGAGAGATATATTCTGAGATCGTAAGATGTTGACAATGAACTACCTTACCACCTGGTCGGATTCCATTATTCAATGTCTTTTTATTTGTTATACATGGGATTTTTCTATCCTCTTTATTTAATTCAACCAGAAAGGGCTGTTAAAGGTGCTATGCTTGTTGTTCTTGTATCCTACCAGCAGGGTTGGTCATGAGACATGGTTTGAAATTGAATTTCATTAATAGCTCAGCAGCCTATTAGTATCCCCCTCTGTATGAAGGCATGCCAGATTCATAGAGAACAAGCAGGGATCTGCCTTAGTTTGATCTCACAGACACTATCCCTTCTAAAATAAGGTAAAATGCTTAATCAAACCACAAGCCTTGATGCATCCTCGTTTCTGAAGACCCATACCCCAGGCATGTGGGTTTGTCTCATTTTTAGATACACATAATAAAACGGTCATTCTGAAAGTTCATTCATGTGTGCCTGATACAACTGCTGACACAGTGGGCTTCCATTCTTTTAAAACATGGGGCACAGTGGGTGTTTGCAACAGGCTCTATTTGCTAGTCAGCTCTCACAATGGATCACAGTCTAAGTCCTTTCACCCTAGGTTTCAAAATTGAAACATGAACCCTCTGAGAAAGCTTTCATGTATTTCCTTTAAACTGGGCTGCAAAAATAATGAGCAATTAGCTCTTGTAATGATGCACTGCTGTTTAGATGGACGACTTGTAGATATTTCAAGTAGCCCATTTGGATCCTGGAGAAAAGAAAAGAAGTCTATCCAGGATGAGCCTTCCTATTTAGTCTTCAAAGTCCGAGGTTGCTCACCACCAAGCTGAGTTTCTGAATAAAATGGTTGCTTTTCGTCTCTATAAAATGTTGGCACCCTGTTAGAATCATGGTTTTCAAGTTTCTTTCCTAGTGCCAAATGTTCATGCTATGTAACTCTCTAGGTAGCCTCCAAGAAAAGTTGAAGCTTTATATATGTATAAAAGATATTACTTTTCTACAGATTTAGTTTGATTAAACAGATTTGTTTGTAACTCTTGCCATATGTAGGACTTTCATTTTTAAAAAATTAAACATCAATCCTTGATCCTTTTTGTTGAAATCTAGTCATGAGCACATCCGGCAGCTGATGTTTGTTGTTGGTTTGTTTTCTTATCAATATGTTAAAAAAAAAAAAAAGGGACTCAGATTATGTTAGATTGAAGATATGTAAGACACTTTTTCTCAATTTATATTGCTTGGTAATCCATAATTGATGAGCTGAATTTACTTTGAAATTTTTCTCTCTTATAAATACTGTGAACACTTCTAGAAAGCTCTAAAATTCCAATATTAGCATTTAATCAGTTTAGGTTTGGAGAGCCTCAGAGGGAAACTTTTTTCAGGAATGAGTACTAATACTGTATTGCAAAGAAAGAAATTTCTTATGGTGAGTCATGCTGTTCCATTTCTAATGTTGAATTAGTAGCTCTTCAATTTAGGGTCTTACGACAAACGAGCAAAAGAGCTCTCTACTGACTATACTTTTATCATATTAGTTACTTCTTTAGGTTACATTATTTGTAATAATAAAACACGTTAATTTGATGAGGCAAACTTTAGTACTACCACTTATTAACTGTAAGTTAGATTAGTTTATCAAGTCCTGAGAATATTATAGAAAAATAAGTACTTATAATATGGGGCATGAGAGACCAGCTATGATTAGTGTTCCCTTAATAGATTAACAGGAATCAGAAAACGGAGCCTCTCTAGAGACATCAAGCTCTTTGCAACAGAATCTGATTTTTTTCACCTTTACCTAACATACAATGCTACATCATTCATTTTATTGCACTTAGCACTTAACCAGAACTCAAACTTTGCTGGGGGAAAAAATAATAATGCATTTGGATGATGGAGTGATGAGTATTCTGTTAAAGTGCATTGGGTGATAGTGGGGTACAGAAAGTAGAATGGAAAAAAAAAGAAGCGTTTTTTCCCAATCATATTAGTTCAGAGACAAATTCTGGTCTATGACTTTCTTTCTGTAACTATAAGAAAAACAAAGGCCTCTTTTTAATATCTGCCAAATTCTCTCTAGAATCTTATTCTGTTTGAACCAGAAACCATTTCAGTACTTGCTGTTTCCGAATTGCTGAGGACAGCAGATTGCTGGGTGCAGAAAGTCCTGTTTGAAGCCCTCCCCAGCCCAGGACAGGAGGGAGGGCGTGGTCAGAGATGCTAATGGCTGCAAAGAAGCAGAGTGGGAGTTGTAGAGAAAAAACGTTCCTTACACATCAGACTCCATGTTCTCTGTACATCAGTTTATCCTCTCCAGGAAAGGATTCAGTATGATGACATAATTTGGATTTCTGCAAGGCAAGAATATCTTTTTAGTGAAGGATTAAGGACTGAGAAAATTAGAAACACTCCAGGACCTGAAGAGAGTGGGAGGTTAATAGATGGCTAGTAACAGATCAAAACAAAGGTCCTGAAGGAGATTATGAGCCTAAAGACTACTTCATATAAATTTGAAGTGAGGAAAACCTATCAGGTAGGAAAGCAATGAGACTGTTTATTCAGCTCACAAAAGAAACTTAAGATGATTTTTATGAGGGAGGCACCTGTGGCTCAGTGAGTAGGGTGCCAGCCCCATATACAGAGGGTGGCAGGTTCAAACCCAGCCCTGGCCAAACTGTAACAACAACAACATATATATATATGTGTGTGTGTGTGTGTGTATGTCTGGCACAGCAAAAGTTGAACATGTAAGGAATCAAAGAGAATAGTAAATCCAACATTTTTTCCGTACGGCAGGACTTTAATGTTAGAAAATTAGAAAATTTCCCGACAAAGAAGGGCACAGGGCCTATAGGCACTTTCGGCTATCCCTAAGGAATGATCTCATTCAATCCAGAGCTACCAGCACTTGGAAGCACAAAATGCTTACACCGAGAAACACCGAGAAAATAGCTTTCTGCATTGTCTAACAGAAATCTAACCAGATAAAACCTGTCACCTGGCTCACCACATCCTCTCCTTGTCCAACATTTCCAAAGGATCGAATGAGTCAGAGAAAAGCAAAATTAGATGCTTTTCTATTTCTTCTTTTCCTGAGCCATGAATCTGGACCATAATCTGGGAGGGTGAAATTGTAATGCTCTTACTCCCTAATCTTTAACCTTGTTCCTCCTGACCGCTGACCCACTAGCTTACGCTTGTCTTTGACCATCTGTCTCTTCCAAGACCCTGAATTTTTATTGCATCTCATAGGAAAAACCGGATAATTGTGATCTAAATATGAATAACTCTGCCTGACAGTCAAGCCACTCCAAGCTAAGCTTTTTTTTTCTTTTTTCTTCTTATGTAAAGAAGAAAACAATAATAGTGATTTGATAAAGGCACTATCTTTTGGGAATCTGAACACTCAAATTAAATGCACAGAATTCACTCTTAAAAGAGTCTTAAACACTTTTTCTTTTAAGTGATTGAGAAATAAATCTTTATGTTATTTTATTTTTATTGCAGGTTTTGGCCGGGGCTGAGGTATGTACCCGCCACCTTTGGCATATGGGGCCAGCGCCCTACTCTTTTGAGCCACAGGCGCCATCCTGAGAAATAAATCTTATTCAATTTCATTACAATTATCATTAGCCTTTGTCATTTAATTAGAGTCAATTTTAAAATGACCATCTGAACCTCACAAGGACTACCTGGAAACAGAAATAGCTCTCCAGCTACCATTGAAGTTAGATTCTACATGCTTAGTTATGGCAAAATTTCTTGAAAAGAAAACTTAAAATCGAAGTCAGTAAGGATTCTGTAATGACGTCTTTAATGATCTCTAAGAGCAACAGATGAAAGAGAAAACGGATGAAGGTGACTGATAAAAAACAGAAATGTCTATTTTATCTATTAAAGTCCGCTTTCTGCAAATTCATATGAGTACAGCTTCATTTTCCGAAATGATGTACAAGACATTGAGAGAGAGGTGCCATTGAGCCAACTGAGGACAAACACATTTTTTTTTCTTTTCATTTTTCACTAGTCTGAAGTCAGACTGACATTTTCCCCCTCTGGCTTTTACCTTTACCCTTTTCTATCTCCTGAGGAGTGGTTCTAATTTTAATGATTAACTTTCTTTTTTTTTTTACAAAATTGCAAGTGTTTACAAGAAAGGGATCTTGAATTCCAAATGAGAATGTCTCATACCTAAGGACAAAGAAGTCAAATTCCCTCATCAGATTGGGATCATCCTGTCTATCTCAGTGCTTCCTTTATCTTTCTACACTGTGGTCTCTAAGCAGAAGCAGCTCTGCCTATTAAAATCCCTCCAAACAGCGTGACAAACAGGAATTTGATTGAAAGCACAGGATGAGATTTCAATCTCTCAAGGGCCACTGTCTGCTAAAACCTTTTTTTACTTTTGCACAAACTATATTATAAACCTCTTCAATGTTTTTATTTTTTATTTCCCTCTTTTCTGATCATGAAGGTCTTATTTGCTTGCTAAATCATGGCCTTTTTATATTTTGGAATACTAGGAAATTCAATAATAAGACAAATCCCAGCTCTCACGCTGTCCTCTCTAATTGCCTCCTTTCCTTTCTCTGATTGTGGACACCGGTAAGTTGTCCTCGGGCTTCCTTTAAGTGCCTCCACTATGCCAGGGTGGGGTGCTGTCTAAGAGCAGAGGCTTTGGGGTACAAGCACCCCGCTCGCCTTGTAGATCACTGATTGGAGGTTTTGTTGTGTGACACTGAACAACCAGTTCTTCTCTATCTGTTTTTTTAATCATTAATTTGTAAATAATAATAATAAAGGCTCATCTCATAGTGATGTGAACATGAACTAAGCTTGCTGAATTAAACTCCTTACCGTAGTTTGTGGCACCTGTGAAATACTAAATGATGAATTTTGCTAGTAAGTTTGAAGTATGGGCAAATAGTATTGATGCAGAGTTGGAGGTGCTAAAGTAGTGGGTTCTTTATATATATATGTAAAAAAATGTATATATTATGTATACCATACAATATATATCTGTTACCTACACACATATGTAATAAATTATAGCCAATGCATCTTATCTGAGGTAAAGCCAGCCTAGAGAAGAGAGGCTAGGCAGTCACATGGTGCCCAAAGCCTCTGTGTAAGAAGTTTGGGTCACATGGTTTGGAAATAATTAGTTAAAAATAAGCCTCATAAAGGTTAAAGAAAAATAATTACCATGTCCAGATCACTTAGTTGTACTCGTGGTGGGCTACAATATTATACACTGCAGGTAATGGTTCAAACATATTATAAGAATAAGTTGTATTTATGGTTTTCTTCTTAGGTCCTAGGTACTCTTACAAAATTACACTGTAATTTTTATAATATTGTTTCTGTCTGCATTTAAATAATCTCAGAGGAAGATATTATCTACTCACAGATAAGAATTCTATGGCACAGAGTTGCAATTCTAATATGAAGAAATTAGAGTAGATTTAGAATTGAAATTCAGTTGAACTGAAATTTGAGTCAAGGCAATTGCTTGCCTGGGACTCCATTAATTAGAAATACCATGCTTCACACAATCAGTTATATTTCTTAAATCTATACAAGTTGATTTACTAAACATTTATTTGATATTTAATATGGGCATGTGCACTTTTATACTACACAGACGGGATTATATAAAATAATTTACCATGTAATGGGATAAGAGGGGTATAGTATTAAGTTTAATGCAAGGGATGATAAATTGAGATAATTAAAATTGCTTTGTATGTTAAGAAGTTAACATGGCTAATATCTGTGCAGTATAACACTTGGCTTAAATTACATGATCATATAAACATATTAGATCAAAGATCCCTGAGCATTACAAGTACAGCGTGCCCAAAATCACAAAGCTAGTATGAGGCAGAGCTGTATCTAAATTTATCTAGTCTAACTCAAAAACTTGCTTTCGTCAATGCTTGTGAATCTACCTCCACATCCAGGTAGGGGAGAGATTAAAGGCCTGATGATAATTGGTAGCATTTACAATGAGTTTTAAAAAATGAATAGTTTTTCTTTTAGCCATAGAACTTTACAGGTAAGCAGGATTTTTCTGATATTCTCTACTTCCACCCCTTTATTGTATAGATAAAAGTTATAAAGAGAATTGTGACAAGCAGAGACTTGTGAAAGAAAGCGATAAAAAGTGTATTCGTGTAGAGGAAGTAGCATGAATAACTGCATAGATCTGTTAGAGAAGGTTGGCATTTTGAATTCAAGCTGGGTATATCATTTTGGCTGGAATACGGTCTATGTATATGCAATGACTGGGATGTGAAACTGGAAAAGATGGTTGTAGGTAGACATTAAATGGTGTAAATGGAGATTAGCAATCATTCAGTAGGAGATAAGAAACCATGAACAAGCTGGAATATAGGGAATTAGCAGAGGTGGAGTTGTAGTTTGGAAAGTTTCCTATAGTGATCACATGCAGGACAGAAAAGGTTAGGAGACTGTGTAAGACTCTTCACGTGTAGTACATAAAGATAGATGACTGAAACAGGTTGTTAATTTGAAAAATGAAACATGAAATTTCATGGGATTACATAGTGGTATGTTATTACTGGTAAGGAATAAACAGTGCTTGTTTAGCACTGGGATGCATGACGGAAGGGAAGGAAAGTGCCCCTGAAAGGTAAGAGTATTCACTCAAGTGCAAATGTACTTACGTAATATGGTTTTCTTTTTTCTTCTAGGTAGACTGCCAGTATTGCAGGCTCAAAGGGATTCTCCTTCCTTCCTTCCTAAAAGGCTCTATTAGTTTTCAATCCCACTAGTGATGTAAAAGTCTGTCCTTCTTTCCGCACCTATGCCTGCATCTGAAGCTTGGGGCTTTGTAATATGGGCTATTCTCACTGGGGGTCGGTGATATACGAAGCTGATTTTGATTTGCATATCTCTAATGCTTAAGGATGATGAGCAGTTTTTCATGGGTTTGGTGACCATTCTTCTGTCCTCTTGAGAGAAGGTTCTATTCATTTATCTCGCCCAGTGATTAATTGGGCTGTTTGCGCTTTTGTTGATTTGCTTGTGTTCTCTGCACATTTGGTTATTCGCCCTTTGTCAGATTAGTGACATGCAAATATCTTCTTCTATTCTGGAGGCTGTCTATTGGCTTCATTTATTGTATCCTTAGCTGTGCAGAAGCTTTTGATTCACAATCACAAAGACACAGAGACAACACAAGTGCCCATCAATCTGTGAATATATGTATACCATGGAATGCTGTCCAACCATAAAAAGATGGAGACTTTATATCTTTTGTATTTACCTGGGTGGAGATGAAGAAGATTCTTTTTAGTAAGGTATCTCAAGAATGGAAAACAATAGTCTCGTATAGTAAATACTAATTTGAAACTAGTAGATGAACAACTATAGGCTCACATGAGAGGAAAAACAATTAAATTCAAGTAGTGGGGAGAGGGGCAGGGGAAAAGGGATACAGAAAGCTCCAACCCAAAGGGTACGATGTAGGGGTGAATGGCACATCTCCTTGGTGAAAGACTCAGACTTTTCCTATAACAAATGTAAACAATGTAACCTAACCGTATGTACTCTACTATTAGATAGAAAAAAAGTTTGAATATTCAATGAGTAAAAGAAGGGGGATATCACTAATAGAAAATTAGCAGGTCTGCCATCTTCAATAAGATCTCCTGCCATTTATTAAGAGCTATTATTATGCTCTTTCTAAGCTAAGCTCTTTATGTTCTCTGTCTCAAGGAATGATAATAAAAACTAATAAGTAAGTATACCATAACTATTTTATAATAACTACAGTCAAGCACACAGAGGATAAACACAGTTTCTCAAATCAGAGAGCTAACAAATGATAGAGTCAAAATTTGAGTACAGAACTACTGATTCCCAAGTTTCATTATAATGTATTTTGGGAGAATATGATGAGTATGGTGCCAATATTTTGAGTTTATGTTACCAGCACAATATTTAAGTTGCAATCAATGAAAGCTTTAAATGTAGTAAAAGCAGAAAGCTTAATACAGGCCATAGATTCATGAGTAAATACAGATGCTATTTGAAGTTGTAGGAGCTTTTAGGAATTGGAAATAATGTTGGAAGAGAATAATGCTGGGAAACGAACTTAAAGAAATGTTTTATTAGAGGAAGAAAACAAAATACAAGGTGGAAGAGTAGAAGGAAAAGGAAAAAGAAAAAATACCTGTGACAAGATAAGGAAGAAAAACGTGAGAAATAGGTGGGGGGTCAGAGAGAATGGAATTTTATTACAAACAAAACAAATTAAAAGTGAATCTGCAAATCTGGATGCGATGTAATGCTCATAGGCTGTATTCTGTTATGTGGTCACTGATACTGGAATTTCACTCTTTAGTAGGTACTTGGTCTCAGGGATTTGAAGAATGAACCCATGGACCACGGATCTGTGGTAAGATAGGATTTTTATTAGAAGTTAGAAAGGAATACAGAAGAAGTAAAAAGGACCAGAGCTTCTGGAAGGGGGAAAGAAGTGAACTAACTGGAGAGTCTCTAGTCAACTCCTTATCTAAGGGTCTTAGGTCTTGAGAATTACATGTGGCCAGGAGTTGATAGATGGAGAAACATCTTTTCAAAGTTAGTGATACCATTAACAAATGAATGAGTGAATGTAGTTCCTTCTCCACTACGGTGAGGTTATCAGCTTCTTTACAGTCTCCTACGAAGGGATTAGGGTGTGTTCTCCTACTCAAGGTGGAACCACCCCTAAACCACCTCAGGCTGCTTTGTTCCTGACCTTATCAAAGCCCAGGGTATGTCGCAAAAAAGGCAGTCTGCTCGTGCCTGGCAATGGGGGTCTGACCTTTGAGCTCACTTGGGCCTAAAGAATGCGGGGCTCCTTGTCTAGCCCTGAGTGGTGGAATCCTGTACCAGTCACTATTCTAGTTTTTCTGGTAGATCTAAATTAAATTGCAATAGCTATGTGGCTTGTAAGTTCAACTAACGTTATTTTTAATGTACCATGTGTCAGAGTGTGTGGTGGAATCTGGAGATAAGAGGAGGAACGTGGCACAATCCCAAACCTTTACTCCTTCACTCTTTATAGAAATATGAAACTGGAATGGTAGACAAGAGCTGGAACATTGATGGCATTTTGAATTGTATTCAGAGTTCAACTTTAATTCTACATGGGGGGAAAAATCCATGGAATGGATTTAAATAGAACTTGACAGAAACAAATTGACATTTTTGGAAAGATCACTTTGCAGGCACAGTTAGGTCAGATCAGATGTAAATGATACCAGGAGTTGAAAGGCAAGAAGCAGCACAGGCTGTTGTCCCTGTCACAGGTGAGGGAAGTAGAAACTCAGGACTGTACCAATGACACTAGAAATGTTAAAAATCTAAAAATGCACTATAATTACAGAAGCTTACTATTTATCAAAATCGACTTCAACCTAACATACAAACACGATAGCTTGCAGATATGAATTAGAGTGTTGGATATGTGTGTTAAGTACTCTATTCACGTATATTGTCAAGCAAATATTAGTCAGAAATGATTAAATCTCTATCCAGGGCACCTACTTAAAAAGTATATTTATAACATCTCAAACGTTATTCTTGTAGGAAATATATCCAGGCTGACTTATATATAAACTAATTTAAGTAAGAATGACTTTACAACTCTCTGGGAATGCCCAAGGTGTTACTGGAGTTAAATTCTGTTTGATTGTGGTATTTTGAGCCTCCTTATTCAGAGTTGAGATTGATGGACTCTCTCTCTCTCTCTCTTTATCTCTCTCTTAAACTAACCGAACATGAGATTAAATGGGAATGGAGAAACTAACTTATTACACAAATAACACATATTGCTGCAATGAATTTAAAAATATTTGTACCAATAGTTGTGAGGTAGTATAACTGCATGTTAAATGCAACATTTTTTACTGAAGTTCAACACTTCGTGAAGGTCAGTTTGACATTCCAGAGTCAGTGCTTTTGATTCAATTTAATAAAAACTCATTGATCTCTTTGTATGTGCCAATCATTTCACTAATGCTGGGACAGTAAAGGGGTCATGGGAGAAGTTAAGACTCAGCAAATTATATACAGGATGTAAACCAATTCATTAAATTAAAATAGATTGGGGAGATGCATAGTGTACCTTTCTCTACAGAAAAAGGATGCCAAGTACCAAGCCTAGAGATGATTTCAACATCTAATTATAAACCAGAATTAATAATTATATTAATAATAATACAGAGCTTCTAGGAGAAAGGGATTCTAGTAGAAAATGTTCATATTTATTAATGTGAAATATGTTATTTGGTATGGTAAATGAGTATGAATATATTTTCATTTCAAAATTAAAGCTTGCTATAGTAAATAGTTTGTGACTGAGTACCACATTTTAGCCAAATGTATATTGTCATATTTTATTTGTATTTTTTGTCAATGCAAACTATTCATCCTTCTTAATGTTCAGACTGAAGAATATGCGTAATACACAGTGTTTAGCAGTGCAATAATTGAAATAACCCTGATCGGGGGGTTGTAAGGTCTCCATGTATCCTGTTTAGCTTCTTTTTTATGCCTTCTAACTTTAAAGAGATCGAAAAATCCACAGAAATACTGAGGTGAATGGAATTAGAATTATTTCTCTGACACTGTTGCCTGTCGAGGAGATCAAATCCATTCAGCTAACCTGTAATTTCTCAATGCTAAGAAGTGGGAAAGTATTTTTTTACAAAGTTTTAATTCATACTGCCACAATGCAAAAAAAAAAAAAAAAAAAATCCACAAAGCTTTGTTAGTCCTTTGCAAACAACAGTAAAATTGAAAACGTGTCGAGCTGAGAGCAGCACGCCCTAGTCACAGATCAGGAGTCATTTCCGTGGAAGACTGTGTTTGCTCTCTCCAGGAGATGTCACCAAAGAGAATGGCAAGGACAAGCTTCGCCTATGTGTGGCGAAAATATAACTAGGGGTGGTTGCAGTGTAGGAGACACGTAAAGCTTCACTCTTACCGAAAATAATTTAACTGCATTTTTTTCCTTTGAGTAAAGAAATATATTTAAAAAGTAAAAAAAGCCTGTATTTTGGCTTATAAAATTTCCTTTTTGTACTCATTCATTAAGGAAGACCAGTTTTATCTACATTAACGAGCATGTTGCTGTTGAAAAGAGAAGTCCTTGGTGGCCGCATTTTGAAATGTAAACATTTCCTTTGTTCTAAAGAGAAGCCATATCAACTGACAAGAGTTTTAAGACTGGTCTTGAGGTTTTCATTAAATGTCTTTACTTCCTCTATTACAAGGAGAAGAAATAAAAAGATCAAGGACTATCAAATTAATGGATCAAAATTGTTAACACATGTGAATTAGACAGCACAGATTTTGTCTCTAACTCATATTTCCTTAATTACTTGAATGCAGATATTGTCATAAGAAAAGTTTGTGTGCAATAGATTATAATAAAAAATGTCAGAATCAAACATTATATTATCCTTTGATGTTCTGTATTGATTTTATTGGCTCAATCTAATCTTCTCAAAAATTTAGAAATACTTCCAGTGTTCCCTTTTCTTTTAGTATTTTCTGAAAAGATGTCGGTAATTAAGATTATCAATTTAGATCTATCTAAATGCAACTGAATTATATAAAGTACAAAATTATTTAATGCCTTACTATATCTATATTTTTTCAGTACTCTACATTGGTAACTATCATAGTGCCTGATGCAATATGGGGGCTCAATAAATATTTATTTATCAAGTAAATGAATAAATAGGGTATATAATCAGCTGTGTGGAAATTTAATTTAACCCATTCATTCCCATCTCATAAACTTCATAAGAGCTACAATAAAAAAACTGATGTCAAGGAAAATTTTTTCCAAATAAAATTATTTAAAAAAAACAATGACTTTTTATAGGAGCACACCACCTTATCTGTCACTCACTATTATTCATATCAATTCCTCTTTCAAAGGGAGGGAAGTACACTAATAATAACTAGCTTGAGTAATTTCTCTTGTTAAGTGTAAGTAAATCTTGGCCATTTTGGCAATAAGACCTTTTTATTTTTGTTTTGGTTGTGTTCAGGAATTTAGTTATTTTATAATGGATAAGTCATTTTATATTTAATAAATCCTTTAACATACAAATATCATGATACTGTTCTTCATAGGTGTATGTGGTATTCTGTAAGTAACATTTTTCAGTGATCAAAAAATTATCTCTGTATCTATTACATTTTAACTTTATTTCTGTAAATTAGTGCATATATATATATGATAGTCTAGCCAAGATTATATAGAAAACAATATCTTTTTATTTTTATTTATTTACTTTTTTTGAGACAGATTCTCAAGCTGTCACACTGTGTAGAGTGCCTTCAAGTCACAGCTCATAGGAACCCCAAAACCTTGGGCTCAAATGATTCTCCCACCTGAGCTACAGGCACCTGCCACAACGCTCAGCTACTTTTATTCTTTATTGTTGTTGCAATTGTCATCGTTGCTTTAGCTGTCCTGGCCCAGGTTCGAACTCACCAGCCTCCGTGTATGTGGCCAGCACCCTACCCACTGAAGCCACAGGTGCCACCAGAAAACAGTATCTTTACAATGAAATATGTCATAGATGTGTATAGGTGAGTTTAACTTAAGCAATGGTCATCATATGTGTCTGAGAAAAGAGATAGACATCAAGAAAGAAAGAGTCTATATACAGTGGACATGGAGACATATATTTAAATAGAATGCACACGTTCTGCCATGCAGTGTAGTGGGTATGAAGTGGAAGACAGGAAGCTTGTACATTGCGGAAATTTGAATTCTGCAAGTCTGGTTTGACCATCCGAGGATGTAGTGTGTAATTCACATTCAAATGTACAATACAGATTTTTCATATCACTTGATTGCTAATTTTATTTTCAGTTACTTTAAGAAACATCAATTTGTTCCAATGCCAGGAGAAAAACTTACTTTGAACCTAATAAATCAGGTACTTTGTGGTTGGTTGATGTGAGTGCCTTTTAGATAGATTTTGCTCATGCCAATTTGCCTCCCGAACTTGGTGTTTAATCTTTGCCTTTGCACATGGTTTAAATATATTTATAATTTCTAAGCTACCATCTAAACTGTGTATTTCTAATTATAAAATATCCTTATTTGTAAAACCAAGTCAGAGTAGTAGTATTATGCCCACTATATGGTGCAAGAAAATAGTACATGTTTATGCTGAGATGCAAACAGAGAGAAGCATTCTAACTAGCATCCTGATTATCAACCAACAAATTTCCATCGTGCTCTCTACATTTCTTTTCATCTCCTGACAAATTTGAGAAATATTCCACAGTACCCATTAAGGAAGGGTTTCTCAGATGGAAATCAGGCACTCTGAAGTGAACATTAGAACATGAAAGGGACAGATAACTATTGCTTGAGAAAAATAAAGCCTTTGCAAGTAATCATCACGCATTTTCATGAAAGCTGTCATAAAAATCATTCCCATAAGAAAGATTGATGCATTTGGCGAAGAATTACAGTTCGCACACGTGCACACGTGCACACACTCAGTGTCAGGGATAAGAATGACAAGAAAGAGGGAAGGAGGCATGATACAATTCGAGGCAAGGAAGCTCTTAAATCAATTGCTGAAAATATACAGCTAAGATAGGATAGGAAACAGTATCATTAAGGCGAAATTTTATCAGTGAAGATCGCACTCCTATCTCAATGTCTGTGGGAGGGTGGGGACCAGCTTTGGTGAGTTCCTTCCTAAAACTTCCTCCTTGCTTTGGGTTACATCATATAGCAAACAGATGACCTACAAACCTCTAGACTGCAGCTTTTAAAAACTTTCTTGCCCCTTATTTCAGTGAAGGGCACACAGTTCAGACTATACCCCGGTTGCTCTCTTGAACACTTATATTCAAGGTACTATTTCAACAAGTACCTTGAATATAAGTGTTTCTTACCTGGTTAACTTTTCCTGTGCAATTTTTGCTTTGACAGTCATTATGAAGTATTCTTGATAGCATACTTTGGTATATTAAAATCCCCAAAGAAATTTAAGCCTATATTAACCTCTGAATTCTGCTGAGAATAATAATTTAATTAAAGTTCCTCGATGTTACAAGTATTTGTATATTTACTAATGTTTTGATATTAGCAAATAATTATATTCATCTTTGATGATTTCAAAATCTTCAAATTTTATAGAATTCATCGAATATGCGCATCTCTGTAACAAGTGAAATAAGAAATATTTCATAAGAAATAATATTAATAAATCCTTTATTCTAAAACAGAAATTTTGCCTGATGGTGATCATATATTGCCCAATGAAATCTTTTTTCATCCATCTATGGGAAAGGCCATTATCATATCTCTAGAAAACTGACGCTTAGACTAGTTAAGAAAACCGACAGAGCTCACACTCTTGAAATGGTTAAACTGCATAAACTCAGAACCTGAGATTTTCTATTTTTGCTTATTTTATGTTAGGAGAAATTATGATATTTTACAATCATGTTATTTTTATCAGAATTACTGTAGTTCATATTATATGCCAGCTATACATTAATTAAACCTGTTTGTTTAGCCAAGGAATTATACTTTCTCAAATATTATTTCTGCAAATAATATATGTTTTAAGTTACATATTAACTTTAAACATTTGCTTTAATTGTTTACAAATAAAATCATACATGCTAAAATATTTTGTAAGAATAACAGAGTGAACTTTCTATTTAGTATGGATACACTTATATTGTTTTCCTATTTAATAATGTATGATATTTGATGCATATAATGAACTTTCCATTTAGTATAGATATATTATACTTATATTGTTTTCCTATTTAATAGTGTATGATATTTGATGCATATAGAGTGGTCTATTCCTCATATTAAATGGCTACCGACTGATCCAGATTTTGTTGTGCAACTTAATACATTTAATTTTTCTTCCTTGGGGTTTTCATACACACAGTCACACACAATGGTCCAGCCTTGAGTTTGCTATTTGGAACAACTAAGGTATGATTGAAAGAAACCAAACAGCCATTTTTTGTGTGTTTACAAAATAACCCTAAATTATACAGAATATTCAATAAGTACCCCCCGTTTAAAATGATCCATATACTTTTCTTCAGAAAAATACATTGTCAAGCTATCATATTTTTATAAATTATATATTTGAGCTATTCAGATCACTATAAACACCATTTTATAGTCATGTGTAGTCTTTTAAAGTCAAATGGAATTGAGCTTCAATTCCTTCCATAGCACATAGTACCAGGCCTCACATATTATCTCAAATAACAAAGAGTCATCTTCTGTATTTTATAATGGAAATAGTAATAAAATTTCTATACAATGAGATTAAGATTAATTTACCATGGCAATTCTATTCTCTGTTTTTATCTTAACTTAGTTACTTCTGCTTTTGGTTCACTCGGAATTTGTATGGTAATCAAATATATCTTGTATATCCAGACCTATTTCAATTCTAATTAATGGAAATCCACTTCTAAGTAGCTGAAACAACAGAGGAAAAATTTATTTCTTAATTTAAAAAAAATGATGTCAGTCTTAGAACTGGCTAGACAAAAGGTTTTAATGAAATCAGGAATTTTATCTTATCTTATTTTTCTTTATAACTCTGATCTCAGTCTAGCTACATTCATGGCTGTCTGCTTATCCAGGTTTATTTACATCCTTAAAGTTCTATGATCAAAGAAGTAAAGAAACTACTTCATCCTCAAAACAATTTGAAAGTTCCTAAAAAGGAACACAAATGGACCTGGATTATGTGACATACCTGTACCTTGAATCAATGTTATTAAGAAGGAGTTAACACGTATTCACCTTTATGGCGGGGATGGAATAATATGATTTTGTAGTTGCTGATTGCAACTAACTCATCAGTCAAAAATAGCAGCTCAGAATTTCATGTCATGATAACAGAAATAACCAACTAGGACATATGTCAAACAACTAAATTTGAAATTTCCTCTGAAAATTATGGCTGTGCTTAATGTCTATCTTCTTTATCAGGAATTAACATTTCATATACATCATTGTTAATTGCAAATAAAATAACATCACCATTGAGTAATACAAATGCCATGGGCTAGCTTCATTAGATTAATGAGCCAATGACTCCAACCTTGATGTCTCTTCTAATTATGTACCTTGCACTGTTTCTTTCAAAAGGAGGCATCTAATTAATTAGATACAAATGTCATCTATAGGTCGTTGACAGCTAAGATCATCACTGATGATTCACTTTAGTCCAAGGCAACTTAATACTCCTCTGGGATGTCCAGAAAATGTCATCTTTGAATGAAAAACTTTTCCTGCAGCTGAAGGATTGTAAAAAAGAAAAATAACCTCTAAATCTATACCTTTTTCATGCATAACTTTTATCAAAACCAAATGATAAATGCAACCTTTCAGACAAATACACATGTGAAAATTTCCTGTTAGTCATGTGAAGTAACTAGCTCTTTGAAATAAGCATCTGCTTGAAGAAGAAAATATTTATTATTGCCAATATTTAAAATGTTCTTTTTCTTCAGAAAAAGAAATATCAAATTAAATTTATAAAAATACATTTTGTTATGACACAATAATCTTTTATAAATTTTGATTATGTTCCCCTATAAACATATTACAAATAATGTATCAATTAATATTCTAAGAAGAGTTTTTAAATTAGTACTTTTCTGAAGTAATCAAATATTTGTTCATCAATTGAGTATTTAGAAGTAGTATATTGTTGTGAACAAGTCACAAAAATTCCTTAAACATTATATTATTTAAAGAGATAGCATGGAAAGATTAAAATTAGAAATAGAATAGAAGTTTTCCATTCTTCCCACAATATTCATGACAATTTTCCAAATAGCATGATTTCAGATATTAGATGTGACTAAAAATATCATAACTATTTTTGTATTGAAAGTTCACCCAAAATATATTATTAGAAGTTTTGAATTCTTATGGTATCTTGCAAATTTTGACAAGTCAATGAGTCTTTATAAAATTAGTTATTTCACAAATGCATTTTTACTAAAACACACTTTATAAAACCAAACTTCAGAATTGAGATTGCTCATAATAGATTGAATTATGGCAAATGGATAATTTCAGTTCCCCAAATGTTTTTTTAATATTATATAAGAATACAGCTTTCTTATGTTATTTGTAGAATTGTATTTTTAAAATCAGAAATGTGGTGTATATGTGTTTTGTGCTAATTTTATAAATTCTCATTTAGTAAAGATGTGATGGACTCATTTTTTTTTTTTTGCTTTTCTAAAATATGATTTAACTAAATTTTGTTTTCCTGGTCTTTGTTCCTTCAAAAATTTGATCATATTACTCTCTATACACATTGATAATTCATGAATTTGAAGAATACACTCCGATAAGACAACATTGCTATATATGTCAGCTATATAGGTCATTCAGGGATTTGTGTATTTTAGGTAGAATCAGCAAGTATTTATTGTTTAAAAAGATTTTTATCAACCATCTAGCTGTATAAAACATTAAGGAGATAAGTCCTTAAAAGTAATACAGGAGATATAGAAATATTTTAAAAAGACTTTCATAAAAGTTATAGTCTAAAAGGGTCAGTAGGCATAAATATAAGTAATTAAGTACCAGACAGAAGCTTTTCAAAGTACTATCAATGTTACTAGCTCCTGGTATCAGAGAAGATATATTCAAGAAATAGTGTCATTTGTCTTAGGACTTGATGAGAGGTTCTTATCACTTGGTATAGCATATGGAGAATAATCTAGAGAGTTGGAAGCCTGAGTAAAGACACACAATGCAAATGAGAGGTGACATTTCTAGTAAAAGGCAAGCATTACAAATTTTATTGGTGTCTAGAATGTGTACATAAGATACAAAGTTTTAAAATAGAGCATAAAATTAATAATTCTGCTCTATAAATGGCTGTTGAAAAGCAAATGAGCAAAGGACTCAGTGGGAAAACTTTTGTAGATTCATCTCACATTCATTTCAGATGGTAATTTAGCATGAAATAGATACACTGTAAGTATCAACATTTTAAATCTATGCCCCCCCCAATTTGAATTAATTACAAACACTCATGGATTTCTTTCTTTTATATGACTAATCTTCATTTAAAATGAAATGTAAAACATACACTATAATAAAAAATAAGTAAATAAGAAAAATTATATACACATGAAAGTTAAAATTTAACCAGTTATTATAGGCCTTGATACTTTGTACTAATGCAGACACTTAAAATATTATTTCAATTCATATGAATGTTACTTATTTTAACAATTTACGTTTTTACAATTCAATATATGTACTATGCGCATTTTATATTGTTGTGAGCTCCTGTCCCCCTGGTTGCCCCTGCCTTCTCTCATTTCACAAAACTCACCCAAGTTCCCAATAGATGAATGATGGTGGGAGCCTGCCTGCCTAAATTGTAACCATTGTTACTTAAACTGTATCCA
>NW_003852435.1:9278940-9313734 GCF_000181295.1 Otolemur garnettii
TTAAACTGTATCCACAACCTAAACTGTAACCATTGTTACTTAAACTGTATCCACAACCTAAACTGTAACCATTGTTACTTAAACTGTATCCACAACCTAAACTGTAACCATTGTTACTTAAACTGTATCTATAACCTAAACTGTAACCACTGTTACTTAAACTGTATCCGTGACTACCCAAGCTATAACCCCAGCACCCTAAGCTAACCAGCCACATCTCACGTCTGTAACCTGCTTGCTCAAAAATTATATAAGGCAACTTGCCCACTACTGGGACAGAACTGTCTCTCAGGACAGCCCCTGCACAGATTCAATAAATTTCTAATTGATTGCACTTAAGTGGGGTCCAAGCCAACATTTGCAGTTTGCTGGGGTGCAACAATATATACACTATAGAAAATTTATTGTATATATTAAATGTTTTAATAATTTAATTTAATATGCATAGTTCATACATTAATATGTACATAAAAATCTGGATGGTGAGATCCAGCAACCTGTGTCTTACCATGCCATCCAGGCAATTCCTACTTGTAGTTAAGTTTGAGAATACCTATGTAATACATACTTGTATGCTTGAGTTTTATCTCAGGATAAAGTTCTTATGCAGGATACTATTCATACAAGTAGTATGATCAGTAAAATTATCAAATGATACACTCTTGATATTTATGGTCCACAATTTCTAAATTATATATTTTGATTTTATTAATGAATTAATGATTTTGAAATCCTAGATTTTAAATTATAATTTAAATTTCATACTAAAAGTTATCCAACACAGATTCTATCCATTCAGTTATTGTGTGGTATATTTCAACATTGGTGGCAACTGATAGAATCACTGATGTCTCAGAAACTATAAAGATGAATGATAATACTAAATAAGGAAAATAATATTGGTCAGTATCTTGGAAGAAGAAACAAAAAATATTAGACATATATATGTTCTAATATTCTATAAGAGATAGGAGAAACCTCTGCGAGGAAATTGTAGTGAAGCTTACACCTAAAGAAGTTGTTCTTAAGACGTGATGATGTGCAGTGGGTTTGAGAACTAATGATCTAGACTCCTAGAGAAAGAGAAAGGGTTGAGCAGGAAAGGAACAGGATTGGAATGCTCCAGGCATTAATTTCAGGAATAAAGGGTGGTGGTGGCAGAAAAGGTGATCTGTTCAAGGAACTTATTAAGACCAGACACAGAAGGGTCCTCAAACTTTTTAAACAGGGGGCCAGTTCACTGTCCCTCAGACCGTTGGAGGGCCGGACTGCGGCCCCTGGACGAGTCTGCTGCTAAGTAGGACAGGCGGTGGCAAAAACACCAGGCGAGACAGATAAATGTCCTAGGCCGGCCGCATGTGGCCTGCGGGCCATAGTTTGAGGACGCCTGAGTGAGGTGGAATGAAGCTGGGCATGTAGTCAGGGAGTCAAATTATGTAGAACTTTATTTGTACTTTATTTTAGAAAAGATTCAATCACATATTCAGAGTATATCACTTTATATAATGTCACACATTTTTATTCCTTACAGTATCAATAAAAATAAGGAGATTATTAAGTTTACATACCATTATTACTATGGCACTAAGACATGATACCCTTCTATTTTTTTTTTCTCCTGTTAAACTCTCCTTAGTTCATTTTTTCACATTTATGTTGCTAATAAAAACAGTTAAGCCTAGATAAGAATTAAAATTAATCTATTTTCAACTATATTGTGCCACTGACTTAAAGAAACAGATATGTATAGGAATAAACATGTAAATAAAACAATTATTTCCACACTTAAATTATTTTATACCATCAGGCACTTTAAATTTTGGAACGCATTTTTGCATATACTATTGAAATAACGACTTCTGTATTTTTATAATGTCTATTTCACAAATATGGATTTAAAAATGCTTATGCAGGATTCCATACTAAGTAGTATCTATACTGGAGCATAAGCTCCACAAGATTAAATGTATTTTAACTGTTTTCTTTTCTGATGGTAAAGAAAACCATCTTCCAGGTATCTCAAGCACCCAGAAGAGGGCATATGTCATAGATAAGTACTCCATAAATACGTGTGTAGGTTGAATATTTTAAAAAGTAATTATTCCACTATCAGTATTATTAATTACTATTAGTCCACTATCAGTAATTATTTCAGCTATCAGTATTTATAGATTGTATGTGTCAAATATTTCTTTGGTCATAAATCTTTAAATCTTCCATTAGGCTACATGAATCAATATGTAGAATGATTTACATACGTGCATTCTTCATTTAAAGGGACATATAGAACATGTTTAACTTTCTCATTTCTTATCATCTGACCCTTATACAAGTTGTAGCTGAAGAGGTGAAAGAGCACTCAAATTTTTTTCTTAATAGCTACTGTGTCTATATAAATATAACTTGTTTGGGGTAGTCATGCAAAGTGAAAGATCATTTGTCTTCTGCATACAAATCAAGCCCTGAGTAGTCATTGTGACAATACATAAAAACAACTATTTGTTCATCTTTTCAACCATGGCAAAGAGCGGAATTAAAAAGAGAAGAGCAAGGATGCACATTTTTCCATTATATGTTTTTATATAGCTCCAAACAGGATTGTTGCAGCTCGTTTTTCTTAAATGTACTTTTCCAATATGCTCCCTTTCTATTAAAATGTATGACTGCCGTGCCAACCTGCTACATATTTATATCCCATTTCCATTGGGTTCACAAAATGCGCATAAACAATAAAGCACAGTAATGCGCTGGATGAGGTCAGTGAACAGAAGTAATTGGCTAAGTTTGTACCATATTGAATGCATTTATATAGTTTATTTCTCTTTTTGTTCTAAAATAAGATGTATACATTTCACTGGAAAGAATGATAGAACACCAGCATGGGAAGTTGACATATAGGAAAATTAGATTATTGAAAAGCAAATTTCCATTTGACAATATTTTTCATAAATGCTAAAGAGACAAACTGAGCCCTTTACATTATGTACAAGGTTGGACAATTAAGCTCGTGAACTCATCCTAGAAAAAATGCTACATACCTCATTGCTGAATATTACTATAGTCGCCAAATGGCTGAGAAGGGTACTTTGCAGGTGACCATAGTGGTATTCAGCAATAAGGAATAGAGCACTGTTCCTTAGATGAGTGAGATGCATTCATGAACTTAATTGTCAGACCTCATATGACAATATCTCTGATGGTCATTTAAGAAGGATGGATGTGGAGCTGGTGTCAGTGCTTGGCTTCCTAAGGTGGGTTTGTAGGTGACCCTCCTGTTATTCATCAATGAGATATATAGTATTTTTTAAGGATGAGTTCCGAAACTTAATTGTCCAACCTTATGTATTTCTCTACATACACACACCCACCATCATCACAGGAAACCCCAAAACTTTTTGTCATAAAATAAGCATGTTTTCTAGAAAAAGAAACAAATATAAAACATACAACATGTTTTCATGTTGGGGGGCTTCTTCTATGGCACCAGAGTGAAAAACGTGTGTGCATCAGCAGATCACTTCCATAATAAGTAAATACAAGTTCATTCTAGTTCTGTGTTTGTCTTTAACAACGGAAATTCCAACCCACAGTGATAGAAAGTATGATTCTAAAGCACATTTATCTGAGTTCAATTGATTTGTCATGTCCCTCAGGTAACTTAGAGTAGACAAATAACTTCTTTCAATTTGGAATGCTGTATTCTGAGGAACAAATGAGTTGTAACATAATGCATAATATTACAATGCACTTTGCTCACATACAACATGTAATAAGTATTTGTTATCTTTCCTATTATATACACAGTAGAATAAGTACACTATATAAGGCATACTTATTTTTGTTCCTTTTGTTAACATTCATTAGATTCACTTTGTTTTCCTATGCCCATATTTACATTAAATTAAATTTATCAAATTATTTTTTATATGAACTTTTACTAGTAATGGAACAATAAATTGACGGGATTTTTATTGCACCCATATGGAAAATACCATTATGTAAATCTGTATGAATTATTTCTTTTTTATCTTTTATATCTCGAGGTTTTATGTGGTCCAATTTCCTTACCTTTGAAAAACTACATACTTTGCTTTTTTAAAACAAGATACTTTATATTTTTTCGAATTTAATAGTCCTCATTTGTAAGACTGTCATCACTGTGGAAGAAAACAAGTATATAAATAATAAAATACTATATGTTATCATAATCCTAAAATTCTTTTTAAAAATTGGTTGTTAATATTTTAAACATTTATTTTTCATTTTGCTGTAATCTATTAGTTATTGTTACCCACATTTTTCTGTGATTGGTTATTCACTTGTTCCCCCAAATTTTATTTTTTCATTCCTATTCTTTTGTTTCTATTGACCTGAGTGCCCTGATTAATTATCTGATGCCTAGTAATTTGCTATGTGGCTCCTCCCTTCTCTGTTTACCTCTGCTGGATTTTGTGGCATTCCTTGTTTCTAAAAGAAAAGCCATTGATTTGATAATGTTTAAAATTCATATTTCTGATGTTCTTAAGTCAAAGTACTTATCAGAAGTATAAATGGGATTCTGTTGATCTTTGTGACATTTTCTAAAACTGGAATCCTGTTGTGAAGTGTATTTATTGATCAGGTTCACGAAAGAGCAACAAATAAGTTGTTAAAAAGAAAAAAAAGCTGCCCTTCGTATTTTGTAATCTGTACAATGAATGCACTGACCAATTTCAAGATTTAGAAGAAAAGAATCAGAAATGATGGTGCATTTGTTTAGAAATGTGCAGAATGTGTTGGATAAACCAATCAATACCTAATTACTAGTCTGCAGCTTCTCTATGTTAACGCTCAGGCTTTCACAGAGATAAACCACCTGCTGTGTGACCTGATGTATTTGTTCTGACAGCACTTTTAAAGGGACTGCTCAAAACCTGGCAATAACTACATTATTCCAAGAGAAATAATTTTCCAAGAGACTTATTCCCACACACGTCCAAATAAATATAGAAAACCAAAGAAACTAACTCATGAGCAAATATATGTGAAAAGCCAAAACTCCCCTGTTCTATATAAAATAAGTGAAATACAATTTTAAAAGCATTTCTTTTCTATGATAATTAATAAAGAACTTTTAAGGATTTTAGTTATAACATACACTTCTATTTGCGAGTATATATAGACTGATTGATGAATTGAAAAATAGGCCTATTACAGTTGCATAAACCTCAGTATTGTGCATTCACACAGTGCTGAAGGCTTTCTGTAGTCCTCACAATGATTGCACTGAAGTATAATTTTAAAACAAACAAACAAAAATCTAGTCAAGTATCTTGGGTTGTTATCATTCATTTTAATTCATCAGAAGCCTAGTGCTCAGCTCTGAAAATAGCTTTTGTATTCTTAATCTGTGTCCTTTAGAATCTGCTAACCAAGATAAATATGTACTCAGAGCATTTGATTAGGAAACGGCATCTTCCTTATTCTTGAAATCTACAAAAAAAAAAAACCAGACATATTTTCTTCTTTTGTAGTATCATAAAAACAAATGCTTTAATTAAAAAAAATTAAGATGCATTTCATGAATGAATTTGAAACCAGAATGTATTTCATATTCTATCTAGATATTATTTCCAAATCTTGAACTATTTCTACTTTAAAAAGAAAATCTGGATGCATTTGAACAATGCTAGTATCACTGGTTTCTGTTACCCTCTTGGTAGCTAATACAATCTTTGCTATGGATTTATTTTCAAAAGGAAATGCCACCTACACTTTATATCTTCATAATATTATTCATTTCTATTTTTATTTTCCTTTCTTTTTTAACCATTTCATATATTTGTCCTTTACTTCAAAGAGAAATTTGTAATCCTTAACAGTCATTATAAATTTCACAGTATAAGTTTTGTCATTAATTGCCTCAAATACAAAAATTCATTGTACGACCTATTTTGGACTTATACAGAACTTTTAAAAATGAGTTTTTCTTTTGGAGTATCATAAAAACAAATGCTTTAATTAAAAAAAATTAAGATGCATTACTTTCAATTTAGTCAATTTAAACCCATGTTATGCAGTAGCACCCTGTCCTAGTCCAGAAAATTCACATCGTTTTTATTGAGAGTAAGAATGTGACTGCTCTTTGAAAGTTCCTCCTATTTAGTACAGCCATTCTCCTGACTAGTCATTTTGCACGAGAAGCCTCTGCGAGATAGACGTGTTCCATAGATACATGCTGCTTCTTTACCCCATTTTACTTATTTCTGAGTGAAGAGAGATTTAATCTGACCCAATCTCTAAATACTTGCACATGATGGGGAAGCTTCTTCTACGGTGAACTTAGAGTTTATATCTCAAAGTGTGAATTAAACTGGAGATTGGGTTTTTCACTGTCTAGTGTTTTGGGGAGCCACAAACACTGATCTGTTGCCAGTCTGGTGAAGGGTAGTGAAATGAGCTCTGTCCACTTTGTTTTAATTAATTTTGAAAGTTATATGAAATAGACAGGTATTTTATTAGTGTAGAATTTTAAAAATCATGTCAGTTCTGTATCTAACACACCAAGGAGAAAACACCCTCTGAATTCTTCCTGTCACTATAAATATTTGTAGATCCCCACCCTTTTTTTTTTTTTTTTTTTTTTTTTTGACCAGGGCTCAGATGGAACCCCCAGCTACTGGCATATGGGTCCGGCGCTCTACTCCTTTGAGCCACAGGTACCTCCCCTATAGATCACCTTTTAAGACAAAAAATTTACTTGCCTATTCTAAGTTATCAGAAACTAAACCTACCCTCCCCTGATTCCCATCTCTTTATAAAGCTTCAAGCCATAGCTTTACTTAGTATTCAGAAAAGAGAGTACGGTTGTATGAGGACAGTGTCTTTTACTCCATAGCCAATATTTTGACAAAGCATGCAGAAACAGGTGTGTGATGTAGGTACTAGAATAGCACAGCACGTACTTTCTAAATACAGGCATATGCTTTCCATAAGGTTCTGTATGTGTATACGCTATGTACAGAAACACATATATAGTTAATATATATACACTCAGGTATATATGTATGGATATGTATGAGTATTCCTGTATATTTATATGCACCTATAAGTGATCTATCTGTAAATATAATTTGTATTACACACAAAGACATGCATCTTCAGCATGTGTGGTGTATACACACACACACATATATGCATGTGTGTGTGTAAAATGTATTCCCTGACAGAGTGTATATTTTGCATGTGCATGAATTTGTGTGCACACATACAAACACATAATTGTGCATATGATTAGTCTGTTACACAATATGTGCATGAAGATTGTGCGTTTCTATTACAATCTGAACATGAACTTTACGGCCACCCTGATTTACTCCTGATATACTAAAGGAAATTTTCTCTCATGCTCAGAGTTTCATTTTTTTTAATAAAATCTATGCCTCTGCATTATAAATATGATGTGTACTTTATGTTGGTGGAAGCTTGAAGAATTGATGTTGTTCTGAATCAGGGATCACGGACACTCTTTGTATTTGCTTTCAGTCAGTTGCCTGTTCCAATGAACACAATAAAATATTTTCCTAATATACTGAATACTTACTTCCACATCTCTCTCCTAATTTTGATAGTGGCCATGTGCTTGGCAGAGTGAGCAAATGCTTAATATGAACTTTATGACAAGGATGAGTTTTAATAGGCTTTTCAATCATATTTCATCTGGACTCCAGGAGAAGTAGATTTAACACTCCAAGATCCCATATTTCTGGATTTTCTGTCGTCCCATATTTTCTGCTTGCAGATCACTTAATTTTCCTTTGCTCATCTTCTTCATATAAAATCCTACTCTAAGCAGCTAATAAGCTCCAACCCATACTGTTAGCCTCACTCTGTCTTGCTACTTCATCTGGAGCATCAGATACCATTGCACACGGGGGTCCATTGAAGTAATCACAGGCAAAATTTAGGAAATACTTTTCTATAGGAAATCATAATCAGACATCTCTCTTATGTTTGATTTCTACTGCCTTGCTGCCTGTCACCTTCACACCAAATCAATGACATATGCTTAAAGTATTTTTATGTCAATAATCTTGCATAATAATGAAGTTTTGTAGTAGAATAGAATACATGGAAGATGCAACACAAAAATGAAAGTGATTTAACACAATAGAAATGCATTTATTCTTGGCTGCTGTGACAATTTTACAAGTGTTCAACAGGCAGCTTTCCAACATGTAATTTCGGAAGCAATTCTCCCTCAACTTCATGGCTCATAGGCTCCCTAAGGACTGGGGTTTCTCTGTTTTTCTCCCTGCAGAGGATGAAACGAAGTGGGGATACTATGTGAAGGTCCATAGGGGGCAGGCCCGGAAGGGGCACCTATCCATTTGGCACACGTTTTCACTGGCCAGAAATCAGTCAGGTGTCCAAGGATCCCAGCAAGAGAGTCTTCACAAGGGTAGTCCAGCTGCATCACAAAGAGAAAAGTAAACAGATATGGTACTTCCTGTGGACATTATTATAGTATCATCCAGAAAGAGGAAATCACTTATGAAAGATCATGAAAGGAGACAATATGGTGAGATACAATGAGTGTTAGAGTGATCTAAAGCTCGTCGGGAAACATAACGTGACAAGATCTCATAAAATAATTGGGAAATCATTAGAAATTATGTTTTATCCTTCCTTTCATGCTACGTGCAAGCATATTCAGTCTGTGTATCTAGTCCGGTCTCTAGTCTTTATCCTGGTCAGTTTATTCAGCTTTATTTTGCATGTGGGCCCCTAGTAAAGCAACATTTGACAGTTTGTACGTGGACCCCTGATAAAGCAACTTTTTTTTGTCTCTTTTTCTTCCTACTGTGTATTCTTACTTAGGAAGAGAGACCAGCAAAGAGGCAATAAAGCTGATTTTTCTTCCCATACATATGCTTGCTATATACAAAACACACAAAACTTGATTTATATAAAATCATGCTTAGTAGTCTTGCCAAATGTTATCAAATTATTGTGCATTCACTAAAAATCAATGCATACTTCTCTAAATAGCTGTGCCTCAATTTAACCAAACCATTATACCCAGAAGAAAAATAAAGAGAATTATTAATGTAATGCCACTGTTTACACAGAGTCCTCAAACCGTGCAAGCTTGTAGAGCAATGCCTGGAAGTATTCTCCTGTTACAAAGGACCCAGAGCTCACCAGCCCCTAAATAGCATCATAATTATGTTTTCCAAGTATTGAAGTTCTCAAACCATTTACAGAGACATTTATTTGTAAAGCATCCTTTACCTTAGGTAATTTATATATCCGAATTTTCACATTCAATTCCCAATTTAGAAAAACCTCATTTATCTGTTTGTTTACATATTTATTTGATGAGTAAAGTGGGCAGCATAGAGAAATGGGAGAGTTATAATTCAGATGAGCAGTAGTAAGTGGAAGTTTGGGGGGATTTAAGAGTTATGAATACCCAGAGAAATTTCTATGAATTGTCCTGATTCCAAGCTATCAACCAGAGCATAATGTTCATCATTAAGAACATGCAATTTAGAATTGCTTTTATACTGCAGTATGCCAATTCTGATGTTTACTTTTCATTTTCAGATTGCGTACCATAAGAAGAGTTCTTTCTGTAATCGGGTCCCAACTTCTAAATACTGTTCTAAAATGCTTACATGTTACCCTCTTCAGTCCACAAATTAAGCAATTAACTGTCTCCCTCACATTACATATTTTTAACTTCAGGAAGAAGAAATTCCATTTATGGATCTGTCTGCTTAGGTAATGCCCAAGATAATCCCTCTTTTGACTAACTTAAAGTCAACTCATAAGTAACCTTCTTTAGATATGAAAAAAAGGTAACAAAACTTAAATGATATTCCATCATATTCATTAATCCTTGTCACATTTGAGGTAAGAGAATTGTACCAGGCATATACATTAGGGCAGGGGGATCTTCAAGTCTATCTTGGAATTCTGCCTGTTACTAACCATCCTCTGGCTCCTAATGATTTGTTTCCCTCAAAAATGGAAAATATCACTTTCAAATTTATTAAATCATTTTTCTAAATTTTAAATTAATATGAGGGTATAATTTTTTAGGTTACATTGTTCTCACTTCCAAGGTGAAGTTCAAGTTGTAGTTGAGCCCTTCACCCAGGGGGCCTGCTGAACACCCTTGCACTATGTACCTTAGGTGAGATCCAGATAATTGCCCTCCCTCCTCCCTCCAATCCTCTCCCTCCTCCCACTCCCCTCTTTTGTCTTCCCTCCTCCTTGCTAAACTACATTTGTGTTTTATCATTCCTGTGGATGTGCAATTGTTTATATATTGATTTCATATTAGTATTGAGTATAATGGATATATATTTTTTCCATTCTTGAGATACTTTACTAGGAAGAATGTGTTTCAACTCCATCCAGGTAAACACAAAAGATGTAAAGCCTTCAGCTTTTCTTATAGCTAGCTGTACAGTACTCCATGGTATACATACGCCACAGTTTGTTGATCCGTTCATGGGATGATGGCAATTTAGGTTGCTTCCATGACTTGGCAATTATAATGGGGCTGCAATAAACTTTCTGGTACAAATGTTTTCTAGAAAAATGATTTTTGTTCTTCAGGGTATATACCTACTAATGGAATTGTGGGTTCAAATGGAAAGTTGACTTTTAGTTCTTTAGTAATTCTCTGTATTTCTTTCCATAAAAGTTGCATTGGTTGCAATCCCGCCTTCAGTGCAAAAGTGTTCCTTACTCTCCGTATGCATACCAGCATCTGTGTAGTTCTGGGACTGTGTAATGTGAGTTAATCTTACTGGAGTTAGGTGATATCTCAGAATGCTTTTGATTAGTGTTTCTCTGACGATTAAACATGATGAATATTTTCTAATGTATTTGTTGGCCATTCATCTGTCATCTTCAGATGTTCAAGTCTCTTGCCCACTTATAAAGGGGATGGTTTGCTCTTTTCTTGTCGATTAATTGGAGTTCTCTGTAAATTCTAGTTACCAGGCCTTTGTCAGATTTGTAAAATGCAAAAATATCCTGAGGGTTGTCTGTGTGCCTTAGTTGTGGTACTTTTAGCTATGTGGAAGCTTTTTAGCTTGACCAAATCCCACTTATTTATTTTTGGTGGTGCTGCAATTACAAGGGAGCTCTTCCTCATAACATCTTTTCCTAAGCCAATATCTTCAAGTATTTTCTCCACACTCTCTTTTAGGGTTTTTATTGTTTTGAGTCTTAAATTTACATCTTTTATACAATGAGAGTCAATTTTTGTCAGTGGTGAGAAGTGTGGGTCCAGTTTCAGTCTTCTACATTTTTTTTTCCATTTGTTAACATCTTCTGCTATTTCTTTTCTCAGGGTTTCATAGTTATCCTCATAGAATTCTTTCACATCCATTGCTAGATGAATTCCCAGGTATTTTTTATCTTTTTTGGAACTACCATAAAGGGAATAAAGTCTATGATTTTCTTTTCAGCTTGATTGTTATTGGCATATATAAAGGCTACTGATTTGTGGGTATTGATTTTGTATCCTGAGATGCTGCTATATTTCACCATATCTATCAATTCTCTCAATAAATGTGAATGGCTTTTATTCTCCTCTCAAAAGGCACAGGTTGGCTAACTGGATACAAAATCTCAGTCCTGAAATTTATTGTCTGCAGGAAAGACTCCTAAACTGAAAAGATAAAAAAAAAAAAAACAAAAAAACAAACTCAATGCAAGGGGATAGAAAACAGTAATCCAGGCAAATGAAATCAGAAAAAAAGCAGAGGTTGCAATTTTATTTGCAGATACAATTTTGTTTAAACCAACAAGAATAAGGAAAAACAAGAATGGACATTACATACTCTTCAAGGGAAGCATGAAGTGATTTCTTATTTTGTTTATTTGTTTTATTTTGTTGAGTTTTTTTTTATTATATCATAAATGTGCACATTACTGCATTTAAGGGGTACAAAGTGAGGATTTTAAATAGAATTTGGAATGCTTACATCAAACTGGCTACCATAACCTTCACCTCACTTATTTGTTGTGTTAAGGCATTTATACTCCACATGAAAAAAGCTAATAATACCATGTATCAACGGGCAAGAGAGATGAATAGAACCTTCTCTAAGGAAGATATATGAATGGCTCACAAACATATGAAAAAATGCTCATTATCACTAATTATTAGAGAAATGCAAATCAAAACCACCCTGAGATATCATCTAATCCCCGTGAAAATGGCCCATATCACAAAGTCTCAAAACTGCAGATGCTGGCATAGATGTGGAGAGAAGGGAACACTTTTACACTGCTAGTGGGACTGCAAACTATAACAATCTTTTTGGAAGGAAGTATGGAGAACCCTCAAAGAACTCAAACAAGACCTCCCATTTGATGCTGCAATCCCATTACTGGGCATCTACCCAGAAGGAAAGAAATCATAAGGACATTTGCACTAGACTGTTAATCGCAGCTCAATTTACAATGGCCAAAATGTGGAAACAGCCTGAATGCCCACCAACCCAGGAATGGATTAACGAGCTGTGGTATATGTATATAGTGGAATACTACTCAGCCACTAAAAAAGACGGAGACTTTACATCTTTTATATTAACCTGTATCAAAGTGGAACACATCATTCTTAGGAAAGCATTACAAGAATGGAGAAATAAGAATCTTATGTACTCAATTATGATATAAGAACAATTAATGACCTAGCACATGATGGGGGTGGAGGATAGGGAGAGCAGAGAAAGGAAAGGAGGGAGGGGGTAGAGCAGGGTCAGAGATTTGTATACCTTTTAGAGGCGGAACACTACTGTGGAAGGGTCTTAATCTGACACAAGCAAAAAGAGTAAGAATTTTCTATCAACTTATCAATTCTGGATGAATATCATATCATATATATATATACCATAGATTTTTTTTGTGGTTGGTGACTTCCTTTTTGTTTTCTTAATGAGGAAAGTTCAAGGACAAAAGTTTTAAATGTTGAAGACCAACTTTGAAGTCCAATTTAATGAGTGTTGTTTTTGATAATTCGTTCTTACAGTTTAGTAAGTAAGATATCTTGATGACACTAAGGCAGGAAAACTGTTTTCTTGTTTTTTTATTCAATATTTAATAATTTTAGATTTTATGTTTCAATCATATACAATTTAGTGCTTATATCTGATGTGGTGTAAAGTTGGAGAGTTTCTTTTCACATGAGCCTGGAGTATGCCATTTTTTCTAGCACAACTTGTTAAAAATATATATTCTTTCCTTTGTTAAATTACCTTGTGAAATTGTAGAAAGTCATTCTTACTTATGTTCCAGAATCTCTTTCAACAGCCTTACTTTAGTTCTACTAATATGTCTTTCCATATATAGTGTCCAGTTTTCCTTGATTACGATAGCTTATACCTTTCACAATAAGGTGGTATAAATTATCCAAATTTGTTCTTCAGTCAAAACCTGTTTTGGCCATTCAATGTCATTTTCATCTTGACATAAATTATAGAATCAACTTGCCAAATTTCTCTAAAAATCTGTGATTGAAATTTTCTTGGAATTCTCAATCTATAGATCCTTTTGAAGAGAATAAATATTTTAGCAGTATTGAGTTGTCAGTCTACAAACATAGTATATATGTATGCCAAATTAGACCTTCATTAACATATCTCAGTGATATTTTATAGTGTTTGGTGATATTTTTAGTGTTTAGCAAAAGTCCTAAATGCTTTTGTTAAAATTATCCCTAATGATATAATATTTCATACTATGCTGATATTACTTTTAAACTCTATGTTCCAATTATTATTATTGTATAGAAGCAAGTTTGATTTTTTGTCATAGTCTTCTATCATATGACCTTATTAAATTTCTTTTTGTGTTCTAGTAACATTTCTATAAATTATTTAGGATTTTATCCATTTTCATATTATACCATTACTAAATAAAAATTATTTTGCTTTATCCTTTCCAATTGAGCTTTTTCTTACTTAATCCACTGGCTAGGATCTCCAGCATGTTGGTAATGGCATATAGAAATGAGGAAAGTGAATTTATTCCCCCCCTTTCCAGTTTTAGGAAGAGAACTTTAAGTTTTTCATTATGTTAGTAAATAATTATGGTGTGAACTGTGAGTTTGTCCATTAATGCCCTTTATTGAAAACTCCTCCTCCATTCCTATTAAATACTTTTCTCAGCTTTTCCATGAGTATGTAATTTTGCTAAAATATTTGTCTAAATTGAATAATATGGTCACATGGAATTTCTGTTATTCTATTAACATGGGGAGTTGCACTGAATTATTTTCAAATGTTAATCTTTTATTACTGAGATAAATCACAGGCTACTGTTGCCAAAATGATTTTCATTAGAGACTGACCAGTGATTCTTTAATATGTTGGCTTATTTTTTAAACAAATGGTTTCCAATATACTAATTTAAAATTATGAATTAAGCATAAATATGCAAATAATAGAAAATGAACATAGTTACAAATTATTAGCAAAAAATAATTAATGATCCCTGCATATTAATGGTCAATATTAAGTAAGCACTTTCAAAATGGTTTGACTCATGAAAGGTTAAGCAGATATGATAAAAATCTCTCACCAACAAAGAACTTCAAAATACTAGAAGAAATATATGACAACTGATTCAGACATTTGACAAAGGGGCCTAGAGAACTGTGGTTAGAGAGAAATAAGCTGCAGCCTAGGATAATCCTGGCTTCTGGGGCCACAGCACAGGAACATAGCATAATGGCCTTGCATAATTGAAGCAAAATTTCATTTGTGTTATGTGACACGGCTTGCCGTCTCTAAATCTGCAGTGCGTTTCCATGAGCCAACCAATGAACTAAGGAGAAGACAAGTATGGGAAATTTTTCAAGTTCCAAATAAGTATAGAGGAGACATAAGATTAGACACTACAAAAGAAAAGATCCATGCAGTATAACATAGAAAATAACTACAATCCAAAAAGATGCAGAAAGGGGAAAATAAAGTCTGACATAAACTAAAGGGTCTTTAGGATGTGTGGAACTACAGCAAGCTAGAGGGTGTTTATATTTTTTTCTTTTTCTGGTCTTGGAGATTTTTAAAAATAAAGTTGAACAATTTCCCTCAGGAGAAAAGAGAAGATTAAATTTGCCAAACATGAGCTGCATTGAATTATTTAATTTATTGTAATTTAATAATTTTTCTCCAAAACTATTTTAAAGTTTGGAAGGAATATATCTTGTGGTTTGGATTATTTATTTTTTGTTAACATCAGTTATCTAAATGGGTGAACACCTTTATTTAGGTTTCAAATTCTGAAAATAAGTTTTTAAAAGGCATCAACCAAAAGCACTTCATTATTTTAAAAATGCAGTTAGTTATTAATAGAGATGGTACCATTTTGATAGTTCTAATATAGCTGTCATTAATAAATAATGAAGACACAAAACATTCACTGGCCTTTATAAGAAATGTTTTTGACACCTTACCAGTGTTTGTCAAAACATTGTTACAATATTTATTATTACATTTGCAACCTTTTAAAAACATTAGTAATTTTAAAATAAAATGATATATATTCTGTATTCCTTGTTTTTAATTTCTCTTGACAACATGCTACTTGGTAAAGAAAATAGTCTCTTCTTATTTGTCAGTATTTTAGACTATCATTTAACAATTTTCACAAATTAAAATGTAACTTCAATACTTTGGGGATCCGAAAGAGTTCTATTATAAATAAATATTTCAGGTTCCAATATTTACATGCTAACAAGTTTGTAGTATAATATAATCCAAATTATCCTTACTTGTTCATTTATTGTTTCATCATACTTTATGATTCATCATTTTACGCTTTTAAACTCTTAAATTCATGTGTTAGTGAAAGTTAAGTTTACCTGGCACCTTATATCACTACAAACCAGTTTTGTAAAATAATTATGATATGAGCAGGAAATACTTTTAATATAATTTTTAAACTCTGTGTGATTTAATTTAGGACAACATTAAAGCTATTTTTGAAATTTTTTATGTTCCAATAAAATTATTTAACTTTCATTTTTTTTCTTCTTTTAATATTATGGTATTTGAGATGTTTCAATCTGGCTTTATTTTATTATCGGCAATTGAAACGATTATTTTCTATTTTACATAGCCTCTTGTAATATTCTTATAAAATTTTAATATTGATAACAGAATATATATCTGGGAACTTTTCATTTTGACTATTATTTTTCTTTCCTTTCTGCATTTTTCTTTTCTGTTCAGGAGGTTATGGAGAAGACTTTTTGAGTTAAAAAATAAATTTAAATTGGAGGAAAATAAACAATAAAAAGAAGCTTGGTCCATATTCATAATAAAAAGTGTGGTTTCAAATATTCAAAGCATACTATTTTGAAGTGCTATTTCTGAACGTGTTTAAATACTAACCCCCAAAGTGAGAGTATTAGATGGTAGCACCTGTGGGTAAGATTGGTCATGAGAGGAAAAGTTTCGTGAATGGGATTGGTGTTGCCATGGGTGAGAAAGGAGACCCCGAGAAAGCTCCCTTTTCCCTTTCACCTTGTAAGGACATATTATATTAAGCAGGCACCTTCCATAAAGTGAGGCTTTATCAGTAATCAAATCTGCAGGTGACCTTGGAACTTTCAGTTTTAAAAACATTATGAGCCACCCAGTTCATGGTATTTTATCATAGTAGCCAAATGGACAAAGAAAGCAATTGAGTGTTTTGTTATGAAACTTCAGCTTCTAAACTCAAGCTGATAAAGAATCAAAGAATTTCATCACAATTCATGGACTCATTCTAATGTACTGCTATAAAACAGTAAAAATAAAGGTTTCAAACAAAATTCATGATTGGATTTTTTTATTCAACTGTAATCAACTACTAAAGGAAAATAATAAGTTCAAGTCTAGGGATGTTTGTCCCTTTTATTAAAAAAAAAAAGGATACAGAAAAACATTGGTAAATATCACTTTTCTAATAAAATGCCTGTTATTCATCAATTAGTTAAAACTATATTATGATTAAGACATTATGTTTCAATAAGCCATTTTATAATACAATAGGCTTGTGGTTGCTACTACTTTGCGCTCCAAAAATAGCCGTAAAACTGCATTTGAATGTAAAAAAATCCTGAAAAGATTAATAGTGGCTTTTGTTTCTTATCTAAATTTTAAGAAAAAATAATCACTGACAGAATACTTTGAAAAATTGTCCATATTTGTTCACTGGAATTATATTAGTGTTTCACGTTCTTGGTTGACTTATATTTGAAATATGCATTTCCAGGAGTAAATCGGTATTAGCATACAGATAGAATTGAATATTATGTCAATAGTGATTGACAAAGTTGATTTGTACTGGTTGCCTCACTTTTGATTAGTTTTATTTTTTTTCTAGGAGGCAGAAAATGTAAAGTAGCATTTCCATTTTCCAATCCATTTAAATTTAGCAGAAAGTAATAATCTAGAGGAAAATAATAAAGGCTCTGCGCTTAGAATCTGATTGACATGTGGCTAAAGTCTGTTTCAGTTGTAAAGACAGGCCACTATCAATAAAGCTGTGTTGACTCAGTTGGTATCCGCAGGCTCTCTTCGCCCACATCTAATTGATTTTAAAGCTATGACTACAAAAGAAAAAAAAATAACACTTTGTTATGTCTATATGAATTTCCACTGACACAGCCTTGCTGTTTAATTTGAAATGCAGTTGAAGGGAAATGAAAATGTTAGCTAAAGCAAGTGTAACCAAATTTTCTTAAGCATTTCTTGTAATGGAAAATAAACTCTGAAACTTGTATTTCATTATAAGATAGACAAGGAATGCCTATGTATGTACACGTGCAATGAAATCATCAATAATCTATAATACAAATGATGTTTAAGCTTAATGTAAGTTTGTATATTAGAAAATTAATTATACATACTTATGAAAGAAAGTGGAGTAGAATTAAAAAAAGAGGAGGGACTCTGTACTACATGATGTAGAAAATAAAAGTAATCTGTACAGAGACCTCCTAGGTGAAGGTATTTAAGAAATATCGAAAACTTAGAACAGGAGAATAAACAACTGAGCTTCTGTATCAGGGTAAGACGTGGCTTGAAATAATGCATTAGGTATTTATTTAAAACTTAAATGAGTGGATCATAACTTTTATTATTTCGTTTTCTTTCTGAGCTACCAAAAGAGAGCCATAACCTATATCAATTCAAAACTCTTCATACACTGCGATGGTGACTTTTGTACGTATGAGAAAGCCATAAAAATAAAAGTAAACACTGAAATAATGTATAGTAATAAAAACATAAAGGCAAGATATAAATATCAGATTATATATTATTTTGACATTCCTCTGATTAATAGAATTCCAACTATGAATCAAGACCACAATTTCAAATGTGATGACAACAACAAATTTCTCTCATGTTGTGACAATATGTAACCCATAGGCTGAAACCCATTTTAAACTTATTCCAATTAAATCTTCTGGTGCCCCTCCTCTTTCTCCATGGTTATTGAGTTTTATATCACTTGGCTTAGGGTATCACTTAGAAAATGCTTGATTTTTTCCTTTATGCTTTTCACCCACACTGGGCTGCCTGCACACTCATAAGTCATTGGAGAATCAGGCGTTCAGGAAAGTGATTAATGAGAGCAGCTACTGTCCTTGAGCGATTTTGATCCCCACCAGAAATTTGGCATCTATCATATGCTGGCAACATTCAATTGTTCCTTGATGATTTAGTATCTCAAATCCTAGGTTCCACAAATGCTATCTGGAGTGGAAATTCTAAATATCTTATTAGATAGGGTGCAATGATTTCTATTTTTTCTAAGTATCAGTGAGCTCAAATGTAAACAGACTGTAAGTCATATCATACCATATTTTTCAATGAAAAAGAGAATATCATGACATTCACTTCCCTGTACATATTATAGTAGGCGACGCTAGCTTCTAAATAGAAAAAGTCTGCTTTGGGTATCAAATCACAGTGTGCGTGATGTATGAAGTGCTGTGTACATCAAATACTAGTCTGATCTAGAACATGCAATACAGTTTTGCATTTTCATTTCATTCCCATATTTTTGTTAATATTTGTCAAATTCCATTCTTCAAGTACTTCACAATGACAAATCAATGTATTTAAGTACTTTATTATTGGACTAGAAGTGTAAGTGGAAAGGCAGACAAAAATTTCAAATGTTTTAGGTGAAAGAATAGATTCAAAGTTAAGAAAAAAATCAATGTTATGACTAGATAATGAGAATACTTGTTTTTTTTTTTTTTTTTTTTTAGAAGAGATACTATCACATGTGTGAGGGTCTTGGTGTGATGAGAAGAGATCAGAAGCTTTATGAATAAGAAATGTCAATAAATAAGTCACAAGATAGAATAATCAGCTAACAAGATAAAGCAAATATAGCTATTTTATAAGATTTTCAAAACATTCTTTGTTTCAATTAATTTATTTTATCAATTCAATATTTATTGAATTTGCCATCCTTCACAGAGTGTTTGTTTCTCAATTGGTACGAAGGAAAATTATTTACATAACTTGTTAAGGTGAGTTTACAGGGAATATCCTCAGAGATTTTTAACTTGGGAAGTCGGGAGCCACCCATGGAATCTGCATCTTTAACGAATTCTCAAGTTTTGCTGATTCTTCCAGGTAGAGGTCTACACTTTTCATGGAACTGCTTTAGAATTCAAATAGAAATACATAAACAATCAGATGTTAGCATACAGAGAACTGGACTAGGAGAAAATCTAAATTGTAGTCTTGGCACATTTCTCTGAATCTTTCTTTGTCAGTGACTGGTAGTATATTGATCACAAGTCAGGCTACTGTGCCAGCTTCACTCTGGATATGACTTAGTATTTTTGTTACAAAACTTGTTTATCCCAGTGTCCAAAAAACTACTGTGATTCCTTCTTTATTAGTTTATTCTACTTGGCACATTGCTCTACAATTGCTTTACAAGTACAAGAATGTTAGACCTAAGTTCTGTCAGAAACAAATATTTTGTCTTCCTAAGTGTCCTGGTTTCCCAAGAGTGTAATTCATGCTTGTCACCTAGTAGGCATTCAATGAATGTGTCCAGAATAAATATAACCTTAAATACAGAGAAAGCCAAAACCAGTATATACATTTTAAGAAAGAAAACATCATTTAATTTATAATATTCAATTCACATTTGACTTCTAGGAGAGGTGCTTTAGATGATTTGTATTCACCTTTTAGTTTTTTTGGTTTTTTTTTGTTTGTTTTTTTGAGACAGAGCCTCAAGCTATCCCCCTGGGTAGAGTGCCATGGCGTCACAGCTCACAGCAACCTCCAACTCCTGGGCTCAAGAGAGTCTCCTGCCTCAGCCTCCCAAGTAGCTGGGACCACAGGCACCCGCCACAACACCTGGCTATTTTTTGGTTGCAGCCATCATTGTTATTTGGTGGGCCTGGGCTGGATTTGAACCCGTCACCTTAGGTGTATGTGGCTGGCGCCTTAGCCACTTGAGCCACAGGCACCGAGCCATCCTTTTGTTATTGGTATATATTGAGTATAACAATTTTAATACAGTCTTTTCTCTTCTTCAAATGTATATACATTTTTGGCAACCTCTGTATACTTCATAAGGCAAATAAATTGGTCTTTCCTCAATCCTGTCCTCAGTTTGGGGCAGTATCTTATAACTATCTGAGACTCAAATCATCAGTGGCAATTAGGACATAACTAATGACTAATTTTCACATTGTTCTCTCCCATTAAAATGTTTTTTTTGGAAACAGGTTTCTTGTTTACCTCTAGATTTTCAGTACCTGGAAAGAGATTGGCATATTGTTATGACCAGGTTTGAAAATGGTTATTGTACTCATGTATAAAGAGTGATTGCTCTAATTTTAATCTTGGGATGTTCAAGTATTCCATTAATTTTATTAAATTCTACTCAACTTCTATTTTCAACTCACATTCTCAGCTCAAAATCTGATTCTTTAAGTAAAGCTTTTCTTGATTTCCAAGTTATGTATTCCATTCTGTCTGCAAATAGTATTCCACTGTGTGATTGAGCACTTAATGCTGTTATACATTCATTTTGGTGATATTTGAAGTTAAAAAAGAAACTCCTTTACCATCCTAAAGATAAAAAAGTGTGTCTACTCTCATTTTTTCCTTTCTTCAAATGTATATACATTTCTGGCACCCTCTGTATAATTCATTTATAATAATTCATTTATTATTATATTGTATAAAACCTTATTAATGAAATGACTTGAAGCAATACAGTTAATTATCATAGGAATCCAATAATGTTATATTAATAATTCATATGAGTAAGAAAAAATTAGATAAATAGTAATAAATTTAGTTTTCTAATAATACTGTATGTTGCTAATCTTTTCTTTGCCTTTGTTCTAATCATTTATTTGTATGCAATCCAGAAGTAAATGTACTATTTGATTTAGAATTTCTAATAGTTTCTGAAGGAAAAGGTATTGAAATATTAGTGATACATCGTTCATATTGACATATTAAGCAAAATCATCCAAACTGAGGAACAGGTACTTTCTGTGGAGTTATGTGTCCTGAAGTTCCTCAGGGCAGTGTATTTGTTAAAAATAAACTCACAAATGTCTGGGAATCATCCCAGGTGACAGTCATGTTATTAGCTACTTGTTCATTTAGGAAATTTTAGGAATGTTTAGTATATTTCTGAACCTAGATATCATGTTTAATCCCAAGTACAGAAGTGTTTCTTCGTATAGTTTTATGTAGATCCATTAATTACTTTTATCCACATTAGAGTACCTCACACTATAATTTCTGTCCTAATTCTTCAGAGATGTTACTATATTTTCAATTTCTTTTTGAAATAAAAAAAATAGATTTAACATCTTGTTAACAAAAAAATTACATGTTTTTGTAAATTGGTATTAGAACTTCCAAACAGTATTACTGACATGAATGAAAAAACAAACTAAAAAATATACTTACATAAAAGCATGTTACTTTGTGTCACAGAAACAGTGTCTTAAAGAGCAGCAAGCTGTACAGCCTTGACAAGCCTTATGTGGAAAGACACATACAAATTAAACCACGGGTCCCTCATGTCTCCTTCTATGATTACCCAAAAAAGATAAGAAGCCACAATATTTTTAATTTTAAAACACGGATAAGTTCACTCTCCGCTGTCAGAAATTTCGTAAGAAATTGTGTGTGTTATCCTCTGGCAAAAATAAAAATTCTGATTAAAACATTGAAAACAAACCTAGTTTTATTAGTGCAAGTGAAACTCACCAGGAAATAAAAATGGCAAATTATACTACAGTGCAGGCAACAGTGTAGTGATAACTCGAAACAATTAAAAATTCAAAATAATTACAGATTTTCCACAAAATAGAATATAATCAATGTGAAATATTCAGAAGTAGTTAGAAGAGAGAGAGATTAACCACTGTGGTTGAAAATCAAACATGCTCACCTCTTCATACAGAAGCTCTTTTGGTAAATGTTGCCTGAATGTATTTTAAGGGCCTTTTACCCAAAGAAATCTGCATTTGATGTTTCTTTATGAGTTGCATGCATGTGAACATCTAGGTTATTAATCATTATTTCGGAAGTATTGTGAAAAGGAAAGTGATAAAAGCAGACGAATAGTGTGTTCACAGACCAGGCAATAGTTTTATGTGCATGATACTAGGATAAAATATATAAAATTAGGTAAGATAAACACTAAATATTGATACACACACAGACACACACATATAAGTAGATATATATACACACACACACATACAGAGTCTGAGGGTGAGGTAGAGGCAAATGTAATCTTTGGTATCATCAGTGAAATACTTCCTAATGATTCAGGAGTTCATAAACATTATTATCATTATTATCTAGTTGAGAATCTATGCCATGATTTTTTTTTTTTTTTTTTTTTTGAGACAGAGCCTCAAGCTGTCTCCCTGGGTAGAGTGCCATGGCATCATAGCTCACAGCAACCTCCAACTCCTGGGCTCAAGCGAGTCTCTTGCCTCAGCCTCTCAAGCAGCTGGGACCACAGGCGCCCGCCACAATGCCTGGCTATTTTTTGGTTGCAGCTGTCATTGTTGTTTGGTGGGCCCGGGCTGGATTCGAACCCACCACCTTAGGTGTATGTGGCTGGCGCCTTAGCCACTTGAGCCACAGGCTCCAAGCCCATGCCATGATTTTGAGAAATGAAAGCTAATTTGCAAAACATGTATTTAAGGACTACTTGAATATGCATTTAATCATTTCTTGAAGCTCATCTAATTCATCATGGGGACTTATAATTGATTTATCCCCAATTCTCAATCCCTAATCCAAAGACATTGCCATGGTATACAACATGCAAATACACATAGCCCATTTAGAAAGTTATTCTCCATCAACTTATATCAGCTGAAGATTTCTTTGAATAATCATACTAAGACCCTCAAGACATTATCTTACTAATTCCCCTACCATTATTAAAAAATTTTATTTAGTAACTCTGGACTTTAAGAAGACAATGTGTTTCCCTCTCTAATAAACTGAGTAATTTATAAATAACATAAACCTATCTATCTCTGATAGATTTACAATTTAAAATTCCCCTGGACTTTTTTTTTTTTTTTTTTTTGGCCGGGGCTGGGTTTGAACCCGCCACCTCTGGCATATTGATTGGGGTGGCGCCTACTCCTTTGAGCCACAGGCATCACCCTAAAATTCCCCTTGACTTTTACTCAGTGCAATTGAAATACATTTAATAAAAGTATAATAATTTGCCACATATTAAAACATAAGAATATGAAGTCTAGTTATAATAAATCGAGTACATATTGTGACTAGCTGTGTAAGGCAAGCAACTCACTTATTTTGTCTGGTTGGTTTGAGGCATGAGAATCCTCAAATGGCTGGAAGATAAACTCAAATTTCAATATAATGTAAAAATTGCAAACCCACAAAATAGAAACTTTTCTTTGGGTACCAAGGCTTGTAAAATGCAGAGGACAAAGTTGCATGAATAGGAAGCAAATCTTTTATGTTTATAAGGTGGAAATAGTGTGTAGCACTACTCCTGGTTTCTGTCTGATTTTCTGAATTCAAGTACACTGGCTGTAGTGGAAACATCATCTGTTTAGTGTACTGGCTAATAACACGGCCAACAGCCTTCAGGACATCAATTTAAAACAATCAAACTCATCAGGTGATGTCTTTCATCTTGACATAAACTCAATGGTCATAGGTCAGAGGACTATTATTTGTGCTCAACTGTTTCAGATAATAAGTAAAAGTGAGGGATCAATTAATTCAGTAATTTTCAGCATAAAAAACGATTTTTTTGCCTTAGTATCATAAAATGTTCTATGGTCAAAAGCAGTGCTAGATGGGATAAGATGGAGAAGCTTGCACTACATTTCCAGATTATGATTCCAGTACAAGCATGAATTATGGTACTAGCAAAAGGTAAGTCAATATTCTATTCCAGTAAGATGAATCACTTTCATTTCTATAATAGTATGGGTCCAATGCAATCAATTTGCCACCAGTATATGCCTTTGGGAGCTAATAGTTGGTCACTATTATAGGCAAATAAGGAAGTCATCAGTGACAGTAGCCAGGATGTCAGTAGAGATAGTAGCCAGGATGATTTTTAGTGAGAAAACGTTTATATCCTTTTCATGATAAGTTAATTTCACATTTTTAAGCCTACTTTGTTCATATGACTGTCATGAATATTCTGATGACAGAGGAAAGAAGTCAACTGGCATCTACCACAAAGAGATCGTTTTCAGATAATTACCGAGACTTTCCCAGTCATACGTATTTACCTGAGACATTGAAAGTCTCACAATTTATAGATTATTTTAACACATTTACTTATATAATGTTCCCCAAAGTCAATTCTCCAATCTTTTACTCTAGTTTCTTATCCCCTAATCTATTCCTATAAATCCATGACCAGCCAAAACAATTATTAATAACAGCTCCTGAGTCAGCACAGATCTGTACTCAGATGATCTCTTCCTGTGGCCAAAGTTAACCATAACTATACTGCCTTATTTTACAAACATTCTTTAACTCTTTCCTTCAGAGTCTTCACTAAGTGGGGATCTGTATATATAATATCATGGTATTTCAACTAGGCAATGCCATCTGTGAGTCAGATTTGTTATTTTCCTCCAGAGTCAATTAGTTTTAAGAAACTCATCAATTCATAGTTATGAATTAAGGGAGAGATGGTGATGTGACAAGAGAAACCATCACTAAGTTCAGACACATGCACAATAGGATGCTTTTTCAGTCAAGTTACTTATATTTAAATTGAAATGATGCTGTCCATATTTATTTTGGCTATGAGTCAAATAACAGATAATTTATAATGGACATTTAGGTCACATAGTCATTCTTACCCATGTTCTTCTTTTTAATCTCAATGAGGATTAAATAATAAACCAGAGCACTTTGCTTAAAAAAGGTTAAATACTTTTTGAAAAGAGCATGATTTTGCACCAAACCATCTCTTGTATGGTTCCTATCAGAACTTGTTACTGGTTGATACCATGAATATCACTGTATTCCCTACGTGAGTACAGGCCAGACAGCCATTCTTTCTGGTGCCCCTACTCAAATCTAATAGTCTTCTGGGCAAAGCAATAAGTGAATTAGAGTTATGTATTTATTATAAATTTAAGGAGGCATAAGCATTGTGCCAATTTCTTTGTGTAGGTGATTCAAAAGGAACTAAATTTCATATCCTTATGGTAGAAATATCCCAACTTACCACAGAGTACAGTGTCCAAGATGACTTTACCAAAATGAGCATATCCTTACATTTGGTGGGATTTATCTCTTGAAGTTTGGTGCCAATATTTACCCAATGACACCGAGGGCATGTACTTCCTGGTCTTCCTATTATTTTGGCATGATATCTTAGTGTGGTGGATCTGAGTGATGTCCTGGGTGGGACAGGAGTTGATCAAAATTTCTATAGCATGAATAATTACCCAAGTCAGAAATATTATGGGTTTTGAAACTGTCAAATGTGGAAACTTGCCCAATATCCTTACTAAGTCTATATATTGGGATAACAAACACAAATCAATTACTACACATAAAATGCTAAAGCTGTAATTTTTATAAAGAAACCACATCAATTATAATAATTGCATCAAATAATTTAAATGAAGTAGTGATAAAAATATCATAATTCTTGCTTCTTGCAAATCCTTAATTTCACTAATTCTTTCAAAGCTCTATTGTTTCTTTAGCTTAATCATGTTGGTAGATAGGATGAGTTAACTACTTGTCTGTGTTCCAGACCCAAAAGGAGGGCTCTGCCAATGACTTCCTATCCCATTACAACTATAAATACAGAAAATTAGAAAGCAATCACATATCATATTTATAAAACTACTGGAATAATGATAATACTGGAGCAGGCAAAATTCAGTTTGTCCAAGAGCTCTTTGATATTATCAATATTTTCTTTAAATCATTAAAAGAAATTTTTTATTTGCAAAAATTTTATTTGCTCCCCCTCCCTTTTCTGGTACACTTACTCTGGTTGTGATACATTCTTAAAGTGGGTGTCAGGTGGGAAATTTATGAAATAATTTTTTGGTGGAAGTGTAGTGTACTTTTTCAAGTGTATTTCCTCAATATTTTATGGGGCTTTAATTCTTTAAAATGATAGAAAAATGAAAAATGTGTAGGAACCATACTTCTTTTATGGCGTAAAATTTGTTATTATTGTTACTTTGTATTTGATCTTGTTCTGTTTTTAAAATTTTTGATAAACAGAAAAAAGGGTGGAAAGTTTTATACCATCTTAATAGGAATGGTATGAGATTATCTATTTATTTTTGTCACAGGGCTACCATGACTGATTGGTCTACGTTGCAATTACCTATCAATTTACAATTCTGAAGATTGTTCTGAGCCTGCTGTCTATTGTAATAAACATACTAATGTCTCTGCGGGCCAAGAGCTGATGTTGTTCTGGTTCTCTGGGAGCTCATCATCGCCATTGAAATCAGATGATTCACTCTAGTAAAAAAAAAAAAAAAATCACCCTTTCATCCTAAGTAGAGATACAGAAGTCCTTTTCAATAGTAGTAATGCTCTGCTCGCTAATATATACTTTTGTATAAGAGTAAAAATTTCTCTTTTGTGTTTTGTTGTGGGACAAATTTAGGGTTGGCCATAGTTTAATTCAACATGATAAATCTACTCAACATTTCTATAACCTAAATATTTTAGTTCTATATTAATATCTACAAGTGTCTAAACTTTATTTATTACATATTTCTATTGAATCAAATTTTCAATATACAATTAAGTATATAATCAGAATTACCATTAGTAATGCAAGCTTGGTCAGAATCTCTGAAAGTTTCACATTTTTAATAATTACTGCCTCATCACAACATAGAACATGAAAAAGACATATGATCTTATGAAGATATCTAACCCTTTACAATTCAATGGAAATGGGTTTGATTCCAGATTCTTATACTTACTTGATCTGTTTCATTAAGTTATTGTATCTTTGTGATCATCATTATCATCAGAAAAATCAAGATAATGTATCCTGATAACACTATATTTCATATAATGTTCATTGTAAGGATTAAATGAGATGAGCATCTAATAAATGGAAATATAATAAAGCACTATATCATTGAAATATGATTAGAATACGTAAAATAATTTTAGTTCAATTCAAATATTCACATCTACCAGGTAGCTACACAGATATAACTAGATGAATTGAATCAGGCATATGATTTTTTTTAATAGTATGAGAGAAAAATTCTCCTATCTAAAACATGTAAGTTGTTTTTATTGTTAGTCATTAGTAGTGGCTAAAGTGTTTTTAAAACTGGGTTTAAAAATATATATACTGAAACAGTGCAGGTGCTCTGGCAATTGAAACACTGCTCTTTAACTTGAATTACTGCACACAAAGCAGTTCCATGTTGACAGGTAACTATTATTTATGAGAAGATGATATATTACTTTAAGTTCTCCTGACAGTCTTTATGTATATTTCTTTACCCAAGACAGTTGCAATTTAATAGTGCATTAAAAGACCATGTGCTATGCCATTTGTCATATGCTGTATTTATATAATCTATGCTATTTCCTGCTTGAGTCCTAATTAATCTAGCAAACACTTCATTACCTTTTTAAAAACATGACTCTATTTTAAGGTTCACTATAAGACTATTGCAGTTACTGACACATTAATATACATACATATATTTCTAATATCCAAAAAATTCACAGGTTATTGGGGAAACATTCTTACAATATCACTTTAGTCATGTTTAATTGTAGATTTTTCTTATGGTTTTGGCTTTAATCTCACACAGTATTTATTTTTTTAATATAGTATTGATTAGTAATTGAAAGGTAATAAAATGTGCTTAGTGAAAGGATAGCCATCTGAGAAAATATAAAAATATAATTATATATAAATTTTGTGTATACATATATAATCATTGTAATATTTTCTTTATCACACAAAAACTCACAGATCATCCTGATGCCAACACCTCATTGAAAAAAATTCACCCTCTTAGGGAAGGGAGTGGGGAGGTTTGATAGAGGGAGGGTAAAAATTGGGACCACACCTATGGAGCATATTGCAAGGGTACAAGTTAAATCTGTCAAGTGTAGAACATAAATGTCTTAACACAATAATCAAGTAAATGAGGTGAAAGGTATGTTGATTGGTTGGATGTAAGCACGTCAGATTGTATAAAAAAAAATCAACACGTTGTACCCCACATATGCATAAATGTATTTATGATCTATGTGTATTTGACATAATAACAAAAATTTAAAAGTTCACCCTTCTACTCTCAGGATGGCTTCCTAACCTCTTGACTCTAACTTACAATTTTATAGAATCTGGTTCTGAGATATCCAGGCACAAACTACCAGGTATAAATAACCTCATAATCCTGATAACTGTGTACTACAAGACTCAGCAAACTGAAAATTTCTTTCCCAAGCATGCTATCTCAAAATTGCACAGAATAAGCAAAACAAAAATAAAAACAAAAAAACTTTAAAAACCCAATCAACCCACAAACAAACAAAAGCAATGACATCACATAAATCAGTGGTCATGAACTTTAGTATAAGAAAAATTAGTAACTTTTCTGGGTCTCCATTTTAAGAAGCAGTGATAAATCCCAGAAATCTCCATAGTCAATAATCCTTGGAAGGATTTTCTTGAACTTAGGTTGAAAACAAGTTCTGAAATCTCTGTGCTATTTTTTTTTTCTTCTAGGTATCTATTATAGCAACGAAATGAAAACAATCCTGTATTTGTTTTGAAAACATACCAGATATTTGCTGAAGAACAACATTTTATAAATTTACAATTTTACTGCTCCTCCTACAATTTGGAGGAAGACTAATACTCTTCTTTTTTTCTTTGGAACAAGTAGATTTCTTAAAACAATAGATAAGGAAGGAATCAGTCGTTTACCCCATGCACACAAATGACAGTTTGGAAAGTGCACATGCGTATGACAATAAGGAGGGCTATAAACAGAGCCACAGAATACCCGAAAGTTGAATGATTGAATATGTAGTTCTTGGCAATAAGAGACTTAGAAATATGTTGGCATTTGGGTAATAATTGGTTTCCTATGCTGTAAGGACTAAAACCTGAAATGTCAGTAGCTCATGAATTACCATCTAGGAGTGTCCTGTGATGGGCTTTCTTATTAGACTTCAATTTTAAGCTATAATAGAATTTCATAAAAGCACTTCCACTTGTATTTAATTTAGACTTTCAATAAGTACTGTATTTCAGGCAGAAAAAAAATATGTTTCTAAATGCAGTATTTTAAGGTCACATTAGTCCTGCTTGAGACAAAACCCTTTGCTAGTACAACTATCTAGGACAGAGAGAGACAAAAAGCGTTTCATTCTCAGTTAAAGAAAAAATAAGCCCCATAAAAGTGGTTATGTTTTGCTATATAACCAATTTCACTTGATATTTTGGGGGATTTGTGGTTTGCATCATTAACGCACACAAATAAGTATTTAATGAGGGCTCATTTCGTGCCCCAGAATCATTCAAAGTATTAAAGTAACAAGCATAATTAAACTCTTGCTCCATCAAAACCTTTGAAAAGGTGTCTGAGAAAGTAACTCATTCAGTGCGAATGTGTCCACAATCATTAATTTTAAAGGTATAAATAAGAGGTTAAACTGAGAACCTCACATATATATAAACTGAACATATATATAAACCAAATGAGAATAAGAAACATATATCAGCTTATTACAGGTAATAAATGAATGAAAATTATATAGATTATTTGTTTGCCACCTTGGACCTTACATAGTAAATGAAACTAATAAATAAGAATATAAGAATATAAATAAATACATAAGCTGTCACATTAAGCAGTAAAAAATGAGACTAGATTAAACTAGGATCATATGTAAGAGACAGATTTAAAAAAATGAATATATCCTTGGTTCAGAATGAAACATTAATGTATATGGTGACAGGAATAACTAAATAAAGAAAAAAATGATCTTAGTAGCTATCATTTAGGTGAGGATTATGAAAGAGTAGTTATCCTACAAGCCCTTCAAGAAACAGTAAGGACATAATAAGATTTGGGAAGAAAGTACCTATTATAAGAAAGTACTATTATAAGTAATCAGCATAAATTGTGAAAGAAAGTAAAAATTAAGTAGACATATTACAAGTAATCATGAGAATGAGCCAGAATATATGATAGCTTTAATTCCGTGGGGTAGTAGAAATTATAATTTAATTTTAAACATAATTTTTAAATAACATCAATTATGGGGCCATAGTTCTCATATAGGAAAGGTAATTGAGAATTTCCAGTAATAATCATTTAGTAGATTTAATGATTTGTCTCTAATAACAAAAAATGTTATAATCTACCCTTCCCCCTTTCCCCACTGGAGTCACAATATATACATAACAAACAGAGACATTGTAGAAAATGTCAGGGGTTTGCAGTAGTTAAAGAATTGGGGCTCGGCGCCTATAGCTCAACCGGCTAAGGCGCCAGCCACGTACACCTAAGGTGGCGGGTTCGAATCCCCAGCCCGGACCCGCCAAACAACAATGACGGCTGCAACCAAAAAATAGCCGGGCGTTGTGGCGGGCGCCTGTGGTCCCAGCTACTTGGGAGGCGGAGGCAGGAGACTCACTTGAGCCCAGGAGTTGGAGGTTGCTGTGAGCTGTAATTCCATGGCACTCTACCCAGGGGGACAGCTTGAGGCTCTGTCTCAAAAAAAAAAAAAAAAAAAAGAATTGGTGGCTCCTCACCTAGTGTGTATATTACAAGGGTACATGTCAAATTTATTAACTGTAGAGTATAAATGTCTTAACACAATAATTAAGTGAGGTGAAGGCTATGTTAACCTGTTTGATGTAAGCATTCCAAATTGTATATAAATTCAACACATTGTACCACATAAATGCATTAATGTATGATTTAATAAAAATCTTATGATTACACTTATGATTTAATAAAAAAAAAAGAAGCAATTATAATCATTAAAAGTTTCAAGAATTGGAGGACAGCCAAGTATTTGAGCAGTGACAGTAGAGAAGCTGTTTTGAATTGCTGGATGTCCGGGTGGTTACAAGGAACAGAACACCCCACTTTGAGAACTTTTTCTTTTTGCTTGACTCTCACTTTTAAAAGAGGTCGTGGACTATACAGAATGCAGGAAATGGCAATGAACAAGTGAAACTGGTATAACAGGACAATAAAAATGAACCAGAAGAAGCCACTGAAAAGATACATAAACTTTCCTCTTCCAAAATGTTGGCACTTTAGTGCATAAAAGAACATGTATGTGTATTGGGCTACTTAGTGGATAAGGCCTGATACTCATTCACATGAAACCTGAAAGAAAGAAATGAATGTATGTGACATGCCATTGGCGACAGAAGGAGGAATTAACAGAAAAAAGAAAGGTGGTTACTAGGCTGTGAATACAGAGAAGAAAGAGATATAAAGATAAAGATGTTTGCTGGTGCCAACAGTGGTTTGGGTTTGCCAAGCACAGTGCATTAAGCATGGGAACTGGACATGGTGATCAGAGAGAGCTACATTGTTGATGGAACATACTGTCCTATCATAGCGAAGCTTTGTCTTGCTATTTTACATTCCAATAATTTACAAAACAACAACAAGCTAATGAGAACATTCACAAGAAACTTTTCACAACTGTGCAACATGTCCATTCTGCCATGAGGAGAAATTAGCAGAATTGGCTACCTGGTTAATAGCATACAACATTGTTGGGAAAGTGGAGACAAAAACACACATGTACCCATTACAATACACTTCAGGTCATGTTCTTCTCATAGTCTATCCACTCTCTTAAGTTTTTATCCATCACTCAATTCGAAATAGAAACAAAATACAAAGTAGTACAGTTTTAGTTAGCTCATCGACTCTTCAAACTGTAATTGCCTACTAACTGATATAAAATTTTTCTAAGACATTTTATCCAGATATTTCCTCTCAGGGACAATTGTTCTTCAAGAGTTTTAATACCTTTCTGGCACTGAGTCTAGAAATTTCTTGGCAGTGATTTAAAATAAACAATCTGACCTACTTAAAAAAAATAACAGTCTCAAGTATAGTTTTATGACTGCAGAAATTGGAAAAACAAAATTCCATGTTTAACCCTTTTCAAATTTCACTAGAAGTTTTGTTAAAGTTCTCTTGAAATACACCATATGCATATCAAGTTCAAAACATTGTTATGATTTTGATTTTATATTCCAGATCTACTTCATTTTTAGTTTTGCAATTACCTTTGAGATCATTCCCTTCAGGGTAGGAAATACTTATTCAACCAAATTTAAAATGAAATTTTTCATCCAGTGTGATGAACTTGGAGAGTCTCTTTCTAGAAGGAAATCTGAGGTTTAATTCCATATTGCATTACTACTATATTATTAAACATTCTTGGCTACAACTACTAACTACTAAATATTGAGCATCCAAAGTTGTAAATCTAAATTTACCCTTTCTTTATTACTGATTCTAAAATTTAAAATACATTAAAATGAAGTTTGTGCCTTAGTCATTGTGTAGAATAATCAGCAAAACATTAGGTTTGCTTCAGTTACTCTCTTTTTTTTTTTTTTTTTTTTGAGACAGAGCCTCAAGCTGTCCCCCTGGGTAGAGTGCCATGGCATTACAGCTCACAGCAACCTCCAACTCCTGGGCTCAAGCGAGTCTCCTGCCTCCACCTCCCAAGTAGCTGGGACCACAGGCGCCCGCCACAACGCCCGGCTATTTTTTGGTTGCAGCCGTCATTGTTGTTTGGCGGGTCCGGGCTGGGGATTCGAACCCGCCACCTTAGGTGTACGTGGCTGGCGCCTTAGCCGGTTGAGCTATAGGCGCCGAGCCTTCAGTTACTCTCTAATTGAAAAAGAACTGACATTCACTCCCCACTATGTGCCAGTTGTAATTTGGCAACTCACTGTACGTTCCAAAGTTGCATAGTGGTACAGACACTGGCATACGATTTTTCTAGCTTACCTCTATGGAGGAGATTGGCAAGTGATACACATGACAGTATTAGATTAAAAAGTCTGCAAGGTGCATTGTCAGTGCAATTAGACAGTAAGAAGGATGTGCCACGCTCCAAGATCCCAAATCATAGCATCTATTGATAATACAATGTACAGGTGTTCTATGAACTTTCAGAAATATGATACGGCAAAAGACTGTAGAAAGTTGTTGTTAAGGTGAATGTGGTGCCTGGTTAAAATTTCTCTATGCTAAGAAGAAGCCCCAAATCAACATGGATTACCTTAATATAATTAAATAAAGCTCTTCCAAGAGGACAGTTGTAAAAGTATGACCTTTATTTGCCGTTATACTTATGCACGATTTGGAAAAAAAAATGGAGGTATTTTTATTTTAATATCTTCAATTTACATTTGATATAGAGAAAAGCTTATTTTCTTTCTCCCTGGAATAACATTTTTTTGCAGGTTGCTTTGCTTTATAAATTGGTTAGTACTTTTAGTAAAGTGAGAAAAGCATAAATTATATTTATTACCTACATAAACAGTGAATTTGTAGATTTTTATACATATCTCTGCTTTAAAATATTTTCAACATCAAACTTCAGAACGTTCAATGTTTATACCTTCACCTCACTTTCCTTCTGAAAAGTAAACCTGAGACTTAAGGATCAGGTAGTAAAATAGAAGCTCACAAAATGTTCTTTTTTTAACCTACCATATTATTTATTAGAGGTATCAATTTTTTACACTAATCTTTGTTCAAAATTTAAAAGTGGGGAATATAACCTGTTAGATATCTTCATGTGGGAAATATATGTTTCAAGCACAAGTACACTAATGTTATTAACACTAATAACTAGTGTTATTCTCCCTCGTCCACATTTCCCCTGACAACATGCAATTTCACGGGTGGTATAATTGGTAACAGATTCTATCTCCTAACATTCCTTTCTTAGATCTAGAGAGAAAACAGTTCCAGTGTATTGTTAACATAGTATCTTTGAAAATGCATATGCTACTCTTTCTGCAAGAGTTTATGTTTAAGTTGTTGGTCCACTTAAACAAATAACGAGTATCATATTTTTATGATGACTTTGCTGAAACACTTTGTAGGATTTGCATTAAACATCACTAATTCACAGCATAAGGCTATGTTGCCTATGCATACAGATATAGCATCTTGAACTATTTCATACCATATTTTTATATGAGCCAGATTACCAAACAATATGGATAAATTATAAT
>NW_003852435.1:9315201-9317256 GCF_000181295.1 Otolemur garnettii
CCAGGCAGAAAGTATAAGTTAAAAATAAATAATCAAACAAAACATTCATGTTAGCATTGTGTTACTTTTCTGTCTTGATATTAGAAAAGGAACAACAGGACAATAATTCCCAAATGAGGAAATCAGCCACAGTGAGTCTCTCTTGAGAAAATTGAAGAACTTAGAGAACATATTGTCAATGAAATACATCAGAGCCTAGTTTTGAGAAAAAGTTTACATTGTAAAAATAATTTTTAAAAATTTAAACAGCACAATAGTTATGATTTGGACAAAGAGGACAAATTGAGAAGACTAGTTAACAATGACGACTTAATACATATTTAAACATGAGTTTCATTATTTATATATAAATTCCATTAATAATGGAATACACATGTAATTCCAACTTATAAATAAATACATATATAAATACTGTATATATTTATCAACTTATTTTAAATATAAATAAAATAAATAAAAACTGTCTAGGAAATTCTGATACATATTATGAATAAGAGCTCTAAAAACAAGAGAATGATTCCCTAAAGGAAAGTCATATAAGTATTACACTGACCCAGCAAATCCTAATTGGAATGAAAATGGGAACATGTAACACGAGTACTCAACTATAAAGTTAAATTAATAATACTAATTAGAATAGCTATTATGCTAAAGGAAAGTTCATAAAAGCCTTCCACTAAATGGGAGGCTGTTACGTTACCTTAACATGTGGAATGCTAAAAAAACAAAACACGTAGAATGCCGGCTACATTACATTCATAAGAAATACACTGATTTAATGAAATTTTGAAAATCATAGTAAAAAGAATTTTGTACTGCGTCATAGTTTTAATTAAAATATTTCCATAATTTAATATTTGTAAAATTTGTATCTCAAAATATTCTGTAAAATAGTAGTGCGATGTGTGACTTCATTGTTTCACTGACTCTACATAAAACCAACACTTATCTTAATCGTTTCATATACATTTATTTCCCAATGTTAGCAACTATGCTACAGGGACACATTTTGCAGATGTGAAATCTCATGAGTATCTTGTTAAGGTCACATGACTCTATGTACCAAAACTGAGATTCCTAAGGTGCTCTGTGCTCTTTCTTTTAAACCACACCCGAGTACAAGTTACTTTAATAAAGCAATGATGAAACAGAAAACATAGCTCCTCCCCTCAAAAAGGTCTTGACATATTTCCCCTTTCAAAGTAAATGCCGATCGACTGATCTACGACCCCACCCTATTTCATGATGTCCTCGGAAACTCTGCTTGAGGTGCATGAACCATGTGAGGAGCTCTTTAGGGTTGTCGGAACTGTTCAGCCAAAGTCAAATTCAGCTTGAGTCTGAAAGTTTCTATTTTCTTGATTGAATTAAATGTAGAGTGCTCATGTATATGCACAAACACTGGCTTTCCGCAGTGCCCTCATTACCATGCTGAGAAGTGTGGATTCAAATTAGAGCTGCATGTTAGACAAGGGCTTGCATGAGCTGAGGCTTGTTAAACAATGTTAATGAGCCCCCATTGTATTGAGCGGCTTCACTTTTAGAACTTTCATATTTGTTCACAGGAGGCCTGGGAAGATGCTGAACTGATTAAGTCTGAAATAGGGTGGGAAGCTCTCTGCAGAGCCACTAAGGTGAAGGAAATTAGAAAAATCAAGAACAAAGCTATATACAGTTTTCTTTAGATTCTAAGCCTGGTTATATAACTTCTCCTATCTGTCACAGTTTTTTCAGCTATATTTAGAAGAATCTGGTCAAGCGAAGGATACGTAAGAGGTAACCTAAAAGTTACCTTCATTAATACTTTCTAGTATAATCTGGACAAGGCATGCTAACGCTTTTCTGACTTATTTGCTTCTTCTACAATTATTTTCTTAACCGTGAAAACTTTTTTGTAAGGCCGGGTAAGATCTGTTCTTAGTTAGACAAAAAAATTAATAAAGATTGATGGTGAACTTGCCCTTCTGGTTGTTCTCAACATGTTACTTCATGACTCATGCAATTAGAAGTAAAGACATGAAAATACATTTTAAAGTTAGTATAGTCAATCTTGGC
>NW_003852435.1:9317678-9323219 GCF_000181295.1 Otolemur garnettii
AAAACATAACATGTGCTTTGAAACATTGATAACGTTGTTGATAAGACGGTATTTAGTGTTATCAAGGTTAAACTTTTTTCAAGATTATAGGTGTCAGAAATTTGACATTGATTAGAAAATTATAATACTGGTCATGTAGAATTTACAAACTCTAAAATATATTCTGAATCACCCCACTCAGGATGATGGGAGCCATTGTTTAAAGTATGTCAATTCTTGCCCCACTCTTCATAGATAGCAGTTGTCAATCATTCTGGAGTTCTTGAGAGGTTATACCATTTTGAATAACTGTAAATTGAAAGAGGTACTTACATAACATATGAATTAGGAATTTCTCAGCTAATCAAGGAGCATGGTAGAAATGATCTTCCATGGATTTACAGAAGGCTCCAAACTTTCACGGGATTTTACTCTTCCCAGTTCTATCACATTATTGTGAGATATAAATAAAAGGAATCTAAATACATTCTCATTAACTGTGATAAATTGTGGGACTGTTACATAGTCACAGCATGAACTGATAAATAAGGATGGATGAAACCACCCTTAGAAGAGGAATTGCATATCTCTTTCTTTACTGTTGCTTACTATTGAGAACTTTGTGGTGTACACAATACAGAGCAGGCAGGTAAAACTGAATGAAAGCTGGTTAATGAAGAGCATAACACTGTCTCTTAAAGAATGTATTTATTTGTTACAATACTGGACTGGAGAGCTATTTTCCCAACATTTTGGGAAAAAATGCAAATTATTTTCTAAAAGTTGAAGTCTCAGGATTCATTAATATTAAACATTAAAATTTAATATTCTGTCCCATTTATTTATTTTTGGTGTTGTTGCAATTGTCGATAGGATCTTTATAAAATCATTTCCCAGGCCAATATTGTCAAGAGTTTTTCTTCTAGAGTTGGTATTGTTTTTGTGCTTTATCACAGCTCAATTTACAATCACCAAGATGTGGAATCAACCTGAGCACCCATCAATCCATGAATAGATTAATAAACTGTAGGATATGAGTTCCATAGGAAAAAAGATGGAGACTTTCCATCTTTTGTATTCACCTAGATGGAGTAGAAGAATGTTCTCCTTAGTAAAATATCGTAAGAATGAAAAATCAAGTATCCAATGTACTCAATACTAATACGAACCCAGTAGATGAATAATTACATGCTCACAGGAGAGAGAAACAGTTGAATTCAATTAGGGGGAGAGGGGCGAAGGGATGGGTATTAGGGGGATTAAGGTCAACACACAGAGGTGATCAACATAAGGAACTAGGCCTACTGTAGTGATACGTTTATGTGGTATATGGTTGGTCTATAAGAATTAGGCCAGGTTAAGAAGGTGGTCAACTGTGGAGGTGCTACGTATTTCCTGGAATGGAAGAAGAACTAGAAGGAATACTTATGGAAAGAAACAATCATTAGGAAATAAAAGACAGGAATTATTTGATTTTGTTTAGTGTATTAAAGGTTAACCATGTAAAAACTATGTTGAAGTAGGAAATTCCAAACAAGGCCCTGAAGACTACAACAGCACTTGTTACACGCAGCATCTAAAGGTCAGCAAATGCTTCATGAAAGCCTTTGATGACAGCTGTCATTACAACTTTACTACAAAGTAAGCTACTGTTACCAAAGCACTCATGGGGAATGGTAGGCACTTTGAGACCAAAGGTTTACTGCTGAAGCTGTGTTTATGTCAGCTCTGCTTACAAATACAGCAGTAAGCAAGACAAACGGAAAGCGTGCTCCTCAAACTTGGTGGACAATGACGGTGTGGCTTTGGTTGAAAAATTTTCAATTTATCAGTTGAATTGCTGAGCTTATTCCAGGTGAGCCACTGAACACGAAGAAGGAGATATAAATCCACAAAAAATCTATTACGTCCTTTATTAATAATCATCTCCAAAATGTAGATCAATTTAAAATCTTAAGCCCTGATAGAGTGAAGAGATGGATTGTTAGGTTTGTAAGAGTCAAATACTGGCAGCATTTCTATCTTGTGTTTTCTGTGTATGGCAGAAAATCGTCGTGCTTAATAGGAAAACAACATTTGGCCTTTACAGAGTTAGTAACTTTGGTTTTTATAGCTTGAGAATTCCCATAGTCAAATAAAAATAAGAATGTAATAGAAAGAAACCATGCTAAAGAAGTACAACTCAAGCACATTATTCTGCAGAGCTGGACCTGGCATCAAGAGGTTAAGTGATTTGTCAAAGGTTGCAGAATTGTATGTGTACAAGGGGGGTCGTAATTTCTGCTAGGAGGATAGGATCATATGAGATGATAGTTCTCAGCAAAGCATTAGCCAGATAAACTGACTTGATGGTTTTCTCTGATATGAAAGTTCCTGACAGTGTGTCAAGGCTTTTATTATGATTGATTTTAAAAATTCCTATCCTCATGTGCCATATTAAAAAAAATTGTTCAATTGACAATAAAAACTTATACTTCTGAACTTTCTCTTCTATGCATTTCAAAGTAAGACAGGTGAGGTAAGCTGACATGACACACTTCATGAGTTTAAAACTGCGTGGGTGAGGAGGAAAATACTTTGGTTATAGCTGATGTCTGCATAATTTTCAAGCCTGGGCTCTCCAGTAAGCACCAGTTCTGGCATCAGCTATTATTTCTTCCTTGGTCTGTGTTCCCAAACTCCACTGAACTGAAGAGGCAATGTGTTTCCTTAGCTCTGAAATCACCTACACCCAAATGGAAATATCAGGGGTTACTCAGAATACAACCCATAGCTCAGATACTAAAAGGAAGATAAGAGGAACAAAATTATTTGCAAAATATATCAGTCGGACATGATGAAGTCCTCAATTTTAAGCTCAGAGAAATTTACTCAAGTTAACCTAAAAAATATTCTGTCCCTCATTTGCAATCAGTCTTTCCCAAATTGCAAAACCCATGAAGATACCATAAGTCCTTCTTAATTCCTTCTTAGAAATCTTCCTCTAGGGCTTCCGATGTGTCCATGTATCACTTCTCTAGAGATGTCAAACATATCTCAATAATGGAAGTAGTTTGATGCAGCTCCCATAGCTTGCCATTACCCTGTCTTTGCTTCAGATGTCTTCCTGTTTAACATACCACCTGTAAACACCTCTTCACTCATAACCTTCCCATTCATTTCTGGATTTATCTACATGATTATTTGCTAGTGATTATCCTGAAGATCTTTGTTTAAATGAAATCTTCTTAAGTCGGTTCTAAAATTTGTTCCGTTTAACACAGAAATCACCTTTTGGTATTTGTGTACTGACCTACTGTTTTTAGAGCCCTGTATATTGTGTGCCTCTCCTTAAACTTCCTGGCATGCACCAGTAATTTTCATGGTGCAGAAAACTTGAGAGATGAAGATTTGAAACATCATTGTAAAACTATGAATGCCACTAGGAAAAGCAAGGTAAACCTGCCCCAAGGCAGAAGAATCAGGCCTTGTGGGGTGGGCTCTGGAATTAAGAAACAAAGAATAGCCTAAATGTAGTTAAAGAATCAGTTATTTTATTTTATACACACACACTCATGAAGGAGAGCAAAACATAGACAGAAGTTAGAGACCAGTTTAGGCACGTCTGTGCCAAGTCAGCTGAGGATCATTTGCTTATAGGAGCTCCTCACAGGGCCATGCTTTCCTCTTCATCCTTGAGTTGCTATAAGCCCTAGTGGTTTGCAGAAAGGCTGCCTAGGTCATTAGATGGAGTTCAAAGAGTACAGTGAAGTCAGACTACAAATTGCTGTAAGAGTTGTAAGTTTCAAAAACTGGCTGTTTTTATGCCAGTTCTGGTCAGGTTTCTGAGAAGCCTCGAACTCTGGCCACATGTCACCTGGAAATTTTTCATGTCATCCACACTCAGGCTCATGCAGCAGCTAAGTTTCTAAAGACACACTCAAGGATCACTGAAAATTTCCTTATCATGAGAAAGGACATAACTTTCTAATTCATAGCTCTAGAAATAATTATAAGAAATCTGTTGTGAAAAAATTTATATTTTACTTTAAAAAAATTTTTGACCACTTAATGGTGTTATTATTAAGGGTCTTATAAAAAGAAGTCATTTTTGATCCATAGGAAGACACGCTGAGGATATTTCTTGTTAATTTGCTTCTTATCATGCAGTTTTAGCTCAATTCATATTATATTATTGTTACGAACAGGAAATTGTAATACAGCAACGCTCTTCTCAATGTTGAAAGCATGCTCTTAAAAACAACAGAATAAAGAATGAGATAAACATTTTACTGTGGCCTAGCATGGTAGCTTATAACTATAATCCTAGCACTCTGGGAGGCCGGTGGGAGAATTGCTCAAGGTCAGGAGTTTGAGACCAGACTGAGAAAGAGCAAGACCACATCTCTATAAACAGAAAAATTAGCTGGGCATGATGACACGTGCCTATAGTCCCAGCTACTCAGGAGGCTAAGGCAGGGGAATTGCTTGACCCCAGGATTTTGAGGCTGCAGTGAGTTATAACAGATACCATTACACTCTATGCATGGTGACAGAGTGAAACTCTGTCTTAAAAAAAAAAAAATTACTGAACACTTATTTTACTCATTTTAAGCAAAGATATTTAATGTTCCCTAAACTGTCAAACCTGAACCACTGATTTTAAACAAAATGCATATATAAAGTATTAATAGTAGCTTCTTTCCCCTAACAATATGTTAGGATATTTGGCTTAATTCTGCTTTCATCTTTGACAACTAGTATGCTTCTCAGGTAATTGCTGAATTTCCAATTCTGCAGAAATTGAAACTTAACTGAATTCTAGCTGTAAATCATCCTTAAATAACTAAAGCTTGAGTAACTGTGAAACTAAGCACTTAAGAAACCAAAACGTATAATCTCTTAGTTATTTAATCAAGAATCCTCATAAATACTGCTGCCTTTCCATAATCCACTAACAAAGGAAACTTGTCAACGCAGTAGATACTGTTCTGTTGTAGGTTCAAACAGTTTTCAGATGTCAAAAGAGGAGAAGGACGGGCTTGAAAGACAAGGAATTTTTTCCGAGCTTCTCAATGTAATAAACTTGCAAACAGAAAGGAAAATCTTCAAATTTGTACTGCTTATAAATTTCCTAATTCTTAAACCAAAGAAGTTATTTTTAGGCATATTTATATAATTATAAAAGCATACAATTATATGTTCTATAATAAAATATGTATTTATTTTCACATGAATACAATTTTATATGCATATTATATAACTTGTATATACATACATCACAAGTTTATTTATATTGAATACATTAATTTATATGTATAATTTTACTTTTATGCTTTATATAATGTATTTATATATTGTATATTATTAAAAATTTTTACTTTTGAACAGGTACCTACCTTCCACCCTTCTTATTGCATAGTTAAATAAGTAATAAATAATCATATTTGGAAGTAAGATTGAAATTCTTTGTTTGGGGAAAAATGTTGATATTTTTACCAATCAATGTAATTTGAAATAAAGCTTTTGAAGCAAAAAACATTTTACTACAGAAATGTAAGGCTCGGCGCCTATAGCTCAACC
>NW_003852435.1:9323498-9325574 GCF_000181295.1 Otolemur garnettii
AAAAAAAAAAAAAAAAAAAAGAAATGTAAAAACATATATAACTTTTTATTAGAAAACAAAAATATTTATTTCAATACAAAAAGTGAAATATTATAAATTTTGTGGTTAGGTTATTTCTTAATTATCCTAGACAGATTTGTTTACAAGCAGGGATAGAGAATTTTAAAATTTCACTAATTCATATTGTTCTTTCTAACTTAGAACTACTCTATTTCATAGCATTCACTGTTACAACATAAGATTATGTAGAAGCAAAGTATATATTTTTTGGATGGATTTGATAGACAGAAAAAGATATTCCTAGTTTCCACAATGAGACCAATTATGCGAGAGTATAAGAGGAAAAGATCTTATTTATCTAGGTGTAAGATGAGTTATAATTTTCGTATTAGCTGATATTTTTCTTCCTCACTTACCCTATTTTCTTCCCAGTCTTAATGTTCTATGCCCACCTTCATTCATACACCGATATCTAAGGTCTCTAGCTAACCAGCTTCGGACACATGAACATCAACTTGATTGAGAGTAATTATGCAGGCTATCTGACTCTATGAAGTAGGTATCGCTGCTGGTCCCACTTTATAAACAAGGAAACTGAGTCTCAGAGAGTTAAAGTGACTTGCTTAAAGACAAGTAATTTTTAAATGGTAGAAATTAGATTTACACTCAGATTTTACTACCTCTAAAATTTTCAGAATTAACTATTAAATGGTATTGCCTGTTGGAAGAATTTCTACACAGACACCAGTTACTTTAGCAGGTTGCCAACAATCTTTTGAAAGCTAACCGTCTTCGTACCCAGACATAATTCTGCTAAGTTAATTTTAGTAGCTCTATCCAAGAAAACAATCATATTTCAAAAGGCTCTATTATCCATATTTATATCATATTTTTTTCTCAACCCAAATAGATACAAATGTGTTCTTATATGCAAGATCTTTGAATAGACCTGGAGAATACATGAGCAAAGACTTGGTTTCTGTCTGTACAAAGAGATTGCTCCCTCCTCACTGATCTTTTCATTTCTCTTCAACTCCCAAATCACAGAATCTTAAAAAAACACATTATAAGTAGAATACGGCCATTAGTGGCTAAAGGAGGAGAGAAGTGAAATCTTCATTTAATGAGTATCAAATTTTCAATTGCAACATGAAAATATTTTGGAGATTTATTTCCAAACAATGTGAATGTACTAGGCAATACTGAGCTGCACTTTTTTTAAAATTAAATCATAAACACATAGATCATGTATACATTAATGCATTTATGGGGCACAATGTGCTGATTTCATATAGAATTAGGAACGCTTACATCACACTGGTTAGTATATACCTCATCTCATACTTAGTTATTGTGTTAAGACATTTATACTCTACACTAATAAACCTGACATACACCCTTGCATTATGCACCTTAGGTGTGATCTCACCATTAACCCTCCCTCAATCTGACCTCCCTCCTCCTCACTCATTCATCTTGGGCCATAGTTGGGATCTATTCTTCAAATGAAAGTGTGAGTGATTGTAAATTGGTTTTATAATAATACTGAGTACATTGGATATTTTTTCTTCCATTCTTGAGATACTTTACTAAGTAGGATATGTTCTAGCTCCATCCATGTAAACTGAGCTGCACATTTAAAAATGATAAGATTATAAATGTTATATTATACATTTATGCTACAAGGTAATAACATGATACTTCAATACATGTTTACTGGAGATATACCATATGTATTATACTAATATATTTACTTATTCTTAATAAACAAATAACTTATTATTTACTTAATATTTACTTTTTCTTAAACCATATATTTTAGCATACCCTTGCCCTCTCAACCAGTACCATGTAACGTATGATTCATATAACATGTGATTCTCTCATTTAACTCCTCTTTTGCTTCTAAGCAGGCGGCTTCCCATGGGTGACAGTTGGCTGTATCACGCAATATTTGACAGCAGGGTTATCAGGTCAGGTAAGGAGCATTCAAAGCACACAGTGTCAGTTTTTGGTCATGTGACTTTGGGCAAGATACTTTCTCTGACTTCAGTTTTCCTGTTTGTTAAATATTTC
>NW_003852435.1:9327391-9347817 GCF_000181295.1 Otolemur garnettii
TAATGTCATCTGCAGAGCAATATGTTTTTCCTAATCTAGTTACTAATGGAAATGCTCAAAACAACGAAGATAACACCAGGAAAAAGAATTAGAAAATGTGGAATACCAGATGTATAAAAACATAGCAAGCTATCACTTCTAGGTCAAAGAGTATGAAGTAATCAACCTTCCCAAGAACAGGGCAGTCAGAATGTCAGAACTGATTAAAGTTAAAGCTGACTGAAGAAAAGGTTGTTGAAATTGTTCAAGTCAGGGGACATGTAACAGAATGAAAAAAAGGTGACTCTTTTTCTGTTAAAGGGAATTGTAGAAATAAGCGCACAATTTGTAAAGACAGATGACTATGAGAGAAAAATTTTGATAGAAAACTAGACTGTATTTCTGGAAGTCAAAGAAAAATAATTTATTTTCAAGCATCATGTGGAAATAAATGCCGAGTTATTTGGGAAAATAGGCATGAGGGATCTAATTGAAAGTAACTCATAAATCTAAAATTACTTCATATAATATAAATTACTTTATATAACAATCACTTCTGATTACTGTACATTTTACCGTCTGTTATCTTGGATTCTGCCAAGTGTTGTAATTATTATTACTGTTTAGTTTTCCATCCTCAATCCAAGTTTATTAAACTTAGCTCTAAGAAATCAGTTTCTTACGGGTTATCTTCTAAGAGCCTGGAACTTGTGAAAACAAACTTATGCATTATTTATATGATCTTCTGTGTTTTTTATTTTTCTGTTATCTTTCATTTGGGGAAAAGACTCAAAGATTTTTTTCACATTCTTCTTCTTTTTTTATTTTATTGTTGAGGATTCATTGAGGGTACACAGATTCACGTTACATTGATTGCTTTTGTTAGATAAGGAATCTCTTACATTTGTGTCCCACCCCCAAAAGGTGTGCCATAACCTTAGACTGCCCCACCCCCTCCTTCCTTCCCTTTCACATTCTTAGAAAGATCTGTAGTGTACCCATTCTGAATAAAAAATTAATAAATTTAATAATTTACTTCAACTTACTGGTTTGGAAAAAAAGACTCAAAATAAGTTATAGGAAAAGAAAATTTAAGCCATGTTGCTATGTAGGTATAAAGAGAAAAAATAAAGCTCCTGGTATTGGTGTAGGCAGCATTCTCTCTGAGTGTAGTTAGAACATCGACAATGATCCCATTGCATTGTGGGAGGATTGAGTCTTTTTTGTCTGTAAGTGAAAGAAAAAAGTAAAATTAGTTGTCCTTTGTCCCCAAAGGATTAAGACTCAATGCTATTTGCTTAAACAATTGCACTAGGTTAGAGTTATGACACAATAGCTAAATGATACACACATAGTTTTCCTATTCAAAAAGCAGGATGCAGCAAATGTATAATTTTTTTATTGTTCCAGGTTCATTGAGGGTACAAAACATTAGGTTACACTGATTGTGGCTCTTTGGTAAAGTCTCTTTTGTAATTCTGTCTTGCCCCCAAGAGGTTTGCCATACACCATGACCCCCCCATCCCTCTCCATCCTCCCCTCTCCCTGATCCCTCATTTCCTTACCCCACCTCTTGTATTAGATCATCTACGGCCTTCATATTAGAATTGAGTACATTGAATTCTTGCCTTTTCATTCTTGTGATTCTTTACCAAGAACGTGTTCTACCTCCATCCAGGTTAATACAAAAGATGTAAAGTCTCCATCTCTTTCAATGGCTGAACAGTATTTCATGGTATACGTATACTACAGCTTGCTCATCCATTCCTGGGTTGGTGGGCATTTGGGTTGTTTTGACATTTTGGTGATTATAAATTGAGCTGTGATAAACAGTCTAGTGCAAATGTCCTTATGGTAAAAGGATTTTTCCCCCTCCGGGTAGATGCCTAGTAATAGGCTTGCAGGATCAAATGAGATGTCTAATTTGAGTTCTGCACAGCTAAGGACAACACAAGTAAAGCAAAAAGAGAAACTTCAGAATGGAAAAAGATATTTGCAGGGTATCAATCTGACAAAGGGATGATAACTAGAATCTACAGAGAACTCAAATTAATCAACAGAAAGAGTAAACAATCCCATCTACCTCTGGACAAGAGATATGAAGAGAACCTTCTCTGACAAAGACAGACAAATGGCTAACAAACATTTGAAAAAATGCTTATCATTCCTGATCATCAGAGAAATGCAAATTAAAACCACTCTGAGATATCACCTAAACCCAATCAGAATAGCCCACATCACAAAGTCTCAAAGGTGCCAATGCTGGCGAGGATATGAAAAGAAGGGAACACTTTTATACCGCTGGTGGGATTGCAAACTAATACAACCTCCTTGGAAAGAAGTATGGAGAATACTTGAATATTTGATATTTAAATAGCCTTCCTTTCTGGGCTCTTAATATGATCAAAATATTCAACCATTGTATTTATTTAAATTGATACCCCACTAAATTAAAACACATTAACATACATAATTAACAATTTAAAATCTTACATCATTCTGCATGGTGAGCCTATAAGAGCGGAGATGTATCATTTTGTATGAAACAGTGCAGTGGAACTTATGGGCTGTCTTCAACACTTCTAATTCCCCTTCCTGGACACGCAGTGGCAGTATGAACATATACTCCTACTTCATTAAGGAAAAATGACTATTTATTCTAAGGAAATGTGTAATGTAAATTATCTTTGAATTTATCATGTCTCGTCCCCTCTTTTTTTGCTTTTGCAAACCAAAGGTTCTGAGATAGAGACAGCCCACTTCGAGAGAATATTGGACTCCTGCATCATCACTTGAGGAAGACCCCCCCAGGAAAGTTTTGCCTGTGTTCATTCCAAGTAGCCAAATTTATATAACTTGCGACTATGGAACAAATAGTAAAACAGGGCAGTGCCTGTGGTTCCGTGAGTAGGACACTGGCCCCATATACCGAGGGTGGTGGGTTCAAACACAGCCCGGGCCAAAACAGCAACAACAACAAAAAAAATAGCTGGGTGTTGTGGTGGGCGCCTGTAGTCCCAGCTACTTGGGAGGCTGAGGCAAGAGAATCGCCTAAACCCAAGAGCTGGAGATTGCTATGAGCTGTGATGCCACAGCACTCTACTGAGGGTGACAAAGTGAGACTCTCTTTTAAAAAAACAATAAAAAAGTAGTAAAACAGAGAGTGCAACCAGGAGCAAATAAAAATAAGTAAAATTTATGTTTAATATAAAAGGAAAGAGTGGCCATGTGAGGATCAGGGAACAGCAGGGAACTTCATCTCAATATAGCCACAGAACTCAGAATCTGCACTGGGCAGACCACAGTGGCATAGAGAAAACTCACATGTAAGTATATTGAAACTGCCAGTAATATGGCATAATCGGAGAGAAGAATCATTTCTAAATCCTATAAGAAATTTCAGAAAGTGAACAAGACTCTCCTGGAGTCTTGGAATCAGCTACAAGCAGCAGGAAGAATGTTACTGATGGCATGTGTTGACTAATCAGTATAACTCAAACTTGCTACAGCAACAAAATTACCTGGAGTGGTTGTTAATAATTTCATTTCCTAAATTCTACTTCAGATCAACTGAATTAGGTTCTCCAAAGGAGACTAAGAATCTGTACTTTTTTTTTTTTTTTTTTGCAGTTTTTTGCAGTTTGGGGCCTGGGTTTGAACCCACCATCTCCAGCATATGGGGCCAGTGCCCTACTCCTTTTAGCCACAGGCGCCACCCGGAATCTGTACTTTTTAATTTAATTTTCATGTTGATAGATAAAATTACATGTAATAATTTTTACTATGAACAACACGATGTTATGAAGTGACGTTGTTGAGTGACTAAATATAGCTAGTCAACATCTGTTTTACCACACACCGATTATCATTTCTATAGAGAGAATACTTTACATCCACTCCTGATATTTTTCAAGAATATAGTATTTTATTGTCTATAGTCAATGTCTTGAACAATAAATCTCTTGAACTTACTCTTCCTGCCTAAATGAAATTTTGACAAACATCCTTGACAAACATCTCCCTAACCTCAACCAGGCTAGTCCTGGCAACCAACATTCTACTCTCTACTTCCATAAAATCAACTTTTTTAGATTCCACGTATGAATGAGACCATGTGTAATTTGTTTGTGTAGAGCTCAGCATAATGTCCTCCAGGTTTATCCATGTTGCTGCAAATGGCAAAATTTTATTCTTTCTTATAGCTCCATAGCATTCCATTGTGTATGAACACACCGTTTGTTTAATCCATTCATCCAGGATGAACACTCAGGTTGATTCCATATCTTGGCTATGGTGAATATTGCAACAACAAACATGGTTGTGCAGATATTTCTTGCACATGCTGATTTCATTTTCTTTGGATATATACCCTTACGTGGGATTATTTGACAATATGGTAGTTGCATTTTAAATTTCTTATTAAACTCCAAAATATCAGTGGGGTAAAAATGTTGTGTTACATGGATACCTTTTATAATTCTTGGGGATTTTAGTGTTCCCAAAGCCAAATAGTGTTCATTATAATAGGTAGGTTTTAACTCTCCCTCTTTCCATTCCCCTTTTGAATTCCTGTGATCTTTGTATCTCATTGTGCCCTTGTGCGCCCATTCATTGGCTCCCAATTTTTCCAGAGTACATGTGATGCTTTTATTTCCTATTCCTGAATTATTACATTTAGCATAGTGGTCTCTGATTCCATCCAAGGTCCTGCAAAAGACAATACTATATCCCTTTTTATGGTTGAGATTACTCCATTGTGTGTGTGTGTATACATATATATATATACACACACCACATTTTTAAAATCCATTCATGTATTGATGAGCACTTAGTATGATTCCCCATCTTTGCTACTGTGATTTGTGCTGCAATAAACATTGGAGTGAAAGTGTCTTTTTAATGAAATGACTTATTTTCCTATGGGTAGATACCCTACAGTGGAATATCTGGAGTGAATAGTAAATTGACCTTTATTTCTTTGAAGAATCTCCATGCTGTTTTCCGCAGAAGTTGTTATCATTTGAAGTCCCATGTTCTTTGAATTCACACCAGGATCTATTGTTATTTGATTTTTAATAATGGCTATTCTGACAGAGATAAGGCAATATCTCAATTTGCATTTCCCTGAAGATTGGTGATGTTGAGCATGTCTTCATGCTTTTTTGGCCATTTGTCTATCTTCTGTTAAAAAATTATGTCCACCTATTTTTCCCACTCCAAAAGTGAATATAGCAACAATAAAAATAAACAAATGGGACTTGATTAAATTACAATTTCTGCACAGCAAAGAAAATAATCAACTGAGTAAATAGTCAATCGACAGAATTGGGGAAAATATTTGCAAACTATACATGTGATAAAGGGCTAATATCCAGAATCTATAATAAGGCAAACAAAGCAGCCAGAAGGGAAACCCAAACAACCCCATTAAAAAGTGAGCAAAAAACACAAATGGAAGTTTTTCTATTTTTGACTTCTTAAGAAAGTTTCATAATCTTTTTCTTAATGACTTATTCATATTCCCCAGTGTACAAGGGTTCCCTTTCATCCACATACTTGCCAACACTTGTATTTTGTATTTTTTTATGACTGCCAGAGTTTTGACATTTTTAACCCAAAGCAATTGTAGATTAGCCTCATTACCAAACTAGTTTGATTCCATTGGTGTGCACTAAAGGGGTCAATCTTGGGAGCATTACTGGAACTATGACAAGTCAGTCATTCCATTAGAGCAGCCATCCCCATCTTTTTCGGCGCACAGGAACCAGTTTCATGCGAGACAATTTTTCCACAGACTGGGGATGGGAGGATGGTTCGAGATGATTCAAGTATGTTACATTACATTTATTGTGTACTCTATTCTATTCTATTCTATTCTAATATGTAATAAAATAATTATACAACTCACCATAATGCAGACTCAGTTGACCCCTGAGCTTGTTTGTCTGCAAATAGACAGTCCCATCTATTTGGGGGGTGACGAGAGACAGTGATACCTGAAGCTTAAGTCCATCTACTTCCTAGCCTTATTTTGGTTGCTGTCACTGCAGAAAACCCTACTTCACAAATACAATACAAGATGCGGGAAATAGAAGCAGGCTTTTCAGTACTTCTGTGGCCATTTCAGGATACATGGCCTTGGTTTTAATCCAAAAGGTATGGAAGTTTGAAATTGTCTCAAACACATTTTTAGTGCCACTGTCATTTGTGACCTCAAGTAGTGGATTCTTTTCTAGCAGGTCAATTCACCTGATTTTTGCACAAATGGGTCATGGATCCACTTCTTCCAAGTTCAAAGATCTGTCATGGTTGGGGAGTAATGCTCAAACTCCTCTGAAAGCTGAAACAGATGATCATGCACCACCTGGAAGGAAGAAATCCCCAGCTCAGTCTCTTTCAAAATCTGTGCTAATATTTGAAACATCAAAATCACTCATTGCCCCTATAATTCTGGCTTGACTTTGAATGCAGCCAACTTTATCTACTGACTTGAACACAGTTCTCTCCTGAAATGACAGATTGAGTCTGGTGAGCAAAGTGAATATGTCACACAAGTAAGCAGGTTTTGTGACCCATTCTGTGTCACTGAAACGTGCTGCCAGTGGTGACTGTTTTTCTAAAAGAAATCTGTAGAGGTTCTCTCATAACTCAAAAACTCTATCCAGCAATCTACCTGTATAAAGCCGTTTCACTTCTGGGTGTAAGAGAAGATGTGTGTGCTCTGTGTCCATCTTGTCACAGAGCTGTGCAAACAGACACAAGTTAAAGTTATGTACCTTAATGAGGTTGATCGTTTTAGTAATATTCTGCAAGCATTATTTAGTTCAAGTGACATTTTCAGCTGATCAAATTTCTCTGTGGATAACACAGTGCACAGACTCACATTGAGAAGCAACATTCTTGGCTCAAGTAGTTTATCTAGGAAGCTGTGCAGTCATAGCAGCCACTCTCTGTATATACCAACAACACAAAATGACCAATTTAATTTTCCTTATATGTAATCATTCAAAGACTTGAACAGTTCTGCAGCTGTGGTGTGGGTTGTTAAGAAAAGTGCACACAAATTATCCTCATACATAGCCTTTTGAAACTATATCACAGATAAACAAGCTTTGTTGCCTTGTCAACATGAGTGGACTCATCAAACTTGATTTTGGCCCTTGGTGACTCATTAATCATCTCTATCAATCCTGTCTCAGCATCTTCTGCTAGTTCATCAATTCTTCTAGCATTGGTGCTAACATGTGCTTCTTTTTGAATTGCAGCCTCTTCTACATGTTCATGACAGATGTCCTTAGCCGCAGGCAGGATCAAGTCTTCACCAATGGTAAAGAGAAATTTAGCTTTGGTGATGTAGTTACCCACTGAGAAAGATGCTCTTGGTGCAGACGCGTTTAATGAAGTGGTGACCTTCAATGACTGATTCTGTTCCTTATAGTCACGATTTTTGTTTTCATTTGAAAAATTCCAAAGGCTTATTATTTTTTTTTTTTTGGTTGCAGTTTGACTGGTGCCGGGTTTGAACCCACCACTCTCGATATATGGGGCCAGCGCCCTACTCACTGAGCCACAGTCGCCACACTAAAGGCTTATTTTTTAATGGAGAGTGCTTGATCGCCATACAATAAAGCAGTTCTGAAGGTTTCGTAGCTTGCTTGGATGGCCAGTAGCCACCCAGTACAAAGTAGGCTTGGAGAATGTGAATCACCTCTTGCAATGAACCTGTAATTTAAGTACGGCTCTTGGTCTTTTCTTTTAGATGCAGCTTTCATTTTGTTGGCAGTCTTAGGGTCTTCTGCTACCCCATCAGTAGGTCTTTCCCTGTTTTCAAAGACACTCTCCAGTTACATTTGTCTTTTACTCACTTTGCTAGGGTTAGCTTGTGGGCTTAACTAAACCATGACTGAAACAAGTGTGGAGTTTGAGAAAGAGGTGCAGATAGAATTGGTAAAGAAAATAATGGGTGGACCCCACATGGACTAAAATAAATGTCAGATTCAGACCTACAACCCAGATGTAACTGTACAATGGAAGTACATCAACTCACTTGCCTCTATAAAGCCTATTGCCAGAAGCAGCTTAATTTTCACTTGCCAAACTACTGATAGGGTTTTGTTAAAAGTCTGCAAGCAATTGATTCATTATGGTCTCTATGTAGTCAAACCTCTCTACCAGTGATAATCTCTGTTTGCAGCCGCTGCCGCCGGCCAGCTTTACTGCCACTGCTCTACCTCACGCTATCAGGTATTAGATTCTCAGAGGAGTGAACAACTTATATCCCTCACATGAGCAATTTGCAGCAGGGTTTGCACTCCAGTAAGAATCTAATGCTGCTGATGACCTGACAGGAGGTGGAGCTCAGGCGGTGATGCAAGTGACAGGGAGCAACTGTAAATACAGATGAAGCATGGCGTACTTGCCTGCCACTCATGTCCTGCTGTGCAGCCTGGTTCCTAACAGTCCCCAGACTGGTATTGGTCACAGTCCAGGTGTTGGGGACCACAGCACTGGAGATTTCCTGGAGTCCTGGATATCAATCCTATCTGTTTCTTTCCCTGCCCTATAGAAATACATCATCAGGACTTATTTACCAAGTCCTTGTAATTTAAATGTTTCACTCTCTGCCGATTGAAATTCAAGCTTTCACTCTGAAGAGGTTAAACTTTCTAAACATATAAGTTCCTTCTGACAATGGGTGCATTTTGAAGCACAAAGTGACAGCTGTGCAAATAATTCACTATTCAGGCTTACTCACCTGTAAATGGTAAGTTTATTTGGCCTATTAACTTCTCATCATGCTGTCAGTGGACATGAGACCAAAACACAATCTTTCTCAAATGTCAGGCTTTATACTCCCTGTAGAGAGAGATTCATTCTCACTTCGTTGGAACACTTAACTCAAGGGAACATTTAAAGAGGAAAAAAGCCCAAACAACAACAAATCTAATGAGTATCTAAATTTAAAATCACCTACAAAGCATTTTCCAGATTAATTTATAAAATTTTATTCTTGTTTGGTTGATTACATATACTACCTCAGTGTAGTAAAAGTGTATGCTATTTTTCAAGGTCAAAATTAAAAATTTGGAAACACGTTTCTAAAAGTCAGCTTAATGCTTCTCTGGTGCTAGTTTCAGTGGGTGAGTCACTACTGACTCTAAAGCAATCCTTAGTGTCTCCCGAGGAATAAAACCATGTCAGGAAGCACATAAATGCCACCCTACAAGTGGGACACTGCCTAATGGAACTTATAATTCTCAGCATATTTTTCCCTTTGGAGCATTGATGCATTTTTAAAATTTGCTGTTAAGAGTAAATTGTAGTTTTTTATTTGCCATTATAGCAACAGAAAATGCAACAGTGGGTTTAGATATGTAACCCTCGGGATTTCAAGATTAAAAACAAAACAAAACAGAACCAACACCGAAAACAGCAAAAAATTTTTCTATTAGGATAATATTTTAGTATTATGTTTTAAGCTTTTAAATAGTAAAGAAAATGTCATGGTAGTTATTTAAATAATAGATGTAGAGGGAAAGACTAAGACATCTTTGTTGAAAGTGAGAAATTGCTCATTTTATTTGTTAAGAAAATGTGGTTTCTTAGATGTGTATTCTCAACTAGTTACTTTTGTACTTTTCATTGATTAGAGATAAAAACTAAATATTGTGAAAAAATAAAACCAGGACATTTTTTACCAGTCATCTGAATCTCATGCAACCCTTTAGGTCTTCTCAGATATACCAAAGTTTGTTTAATAATAAGTACATGTTAATAGTCGGGTGTTGTGGTGGGGGCCTGTAGTCCCAGCTACTCGGGAGGCTGAGGCAAGAGAATCGACTAAGCCCAAGAGTTGGAGGTTGCTGTGAGCTGTGGCATAACAGCACTCTACCAAGGGCAATAAAGTGAGACTCTGTCTCTAAAAAAAAAATAATAAGAAGAAATACATGTTATAGTTATATATAACAAATAATAAAAGTGTAATAATTATAATTATAGGAGGCATATTATAATTACAATAGAACAAATATCCAAGATGATAACTTATGGTTATAATAGAGCAAATATTCAAGATCATAACTTACGGTTATTTGTTTACGAGTACAGGTTCATGTTAAAAGGTATTCAAGAATACTTGATAATTGATGCTGTGTACATTTCATTGTATCTCATCAGGAAGCACATACAACTGGTTTATTCCCTTACTGACAATGCTAAATAGATGGCTTCTTAAAATGCCATCTTCCACATCTCTCTATTTTAAAGCAAACCTTTTCATTCAAATTAAAAATAAAGTAATTGGAGGATAATTTGAAAGCCAATAACCTTTTCTTCCATGATTACCTGTGTCTCATAAATAAAATTTTAAAGTGCATTTAAATATATGTGAACATATTTAAAGTATACAATGTGATGATTCAGTGTATATTCAATATATATACATGTATAATTATGAAATTCTTATCCAATAAAGCTAAAGATATTTGTATAACTTCACATAGCTACCTCTGTGTGTGTGTGTGTGATGAGAACAGGAAAGATTTATTCTCTTTGCAAATATTAAGTATTTCAAGTACACAATACACTATTATTAATTATGGTCAACAAACTATGCAATAGATCTCCAGATCTTATTCATCTTGTATCTGAAATTTTGTATACTTTGATCAACATTTTCTCTTTTTCCCTACATCCTGGTCCCTAGTAACCACCATTATATTCTCTGCCTCTATGAGTTAATGCTTTTTATTCCACATATAAGTGATATCATGCACTATTCAGTGTTCTCCATGTAGCTTAGCTCCTTTAGCATACTGTTTTCCAGGTTCTTCCATGTTGTTCCATATGGGACTTATTTCCATCTTTTTAAAGGATGAATAATATTTCATGTTATATGTTATTCCCATATATATTACATATGTAATCACTATCATTTATATCTATCCATCTAACATTATCTTCATTCATTAATCCATCAATGGGCACTTAGTTTATTTCCATATCTTGGTTATTTTGAATAATGATTCCATTAACATCAGAATGAAGATATCCATGATATTGTTTTCATTTCTTTAATTTTTAAATCAGTGGTTTTCTCATCTATTAATTATCTTTGCCTGAATAGAATGCTATATTGGGAGTTATAATTTGTGGTTGTATAATTTTTTCATTTTCCTATATATATTGTGTATATATATATGTTTACTTGCATTTTTGTAAAGAAGTGCTTTGTCATTTTGTTCCTTTTATCTCTTTCTCTGATCTTATTTTGTATATTTCTACAGATGCATAGATTTCTTTTAACTCAAATTTACAGAATAAATAACATATCCTTCCTTTCTATTTGGTTTAAAAGTTAGAGTGGTAGAGGAGATACCCTGATTTGAATCATGTGTATACTAAAGAAACGAAATATAAAAATTAATTATTAGATAAAATCAGGCACTAGGGTTCTATGGTTAATGATTCACCTGAAGTTTAAATGCAATTCTTATGACTCAGAAACGTATCCTAGAAGAAATCATTGTGCGTAGTTTCACATTATTGGTGATGACTGTAAAAACAACTAAGTATGTTTTCAATTGAGGTGGCATTACTCTCAGAAATGAAGGAAAAATCATAGTTAGAAAATACAAAAAGGCGTTTGTGTAGGAAATGGATACTGCTAATGAGAAAGTACAAAACAAGTGTTTCTTAACTCCATTGCTATATTTAGGTAAAGAAATTTGCAAAAGTAGGGAGGTGCCTGTGGCTCAAGGAGTAGGCTGCTGGCCCCATATGCCAGAGGTGGTGGGTTCAAACCAGCCCTGGCCAAAAAAAAAAAAAAAATTGCAGAAGTTGAAGGTTAACTTTTCATCAAACTGCTCAGGTTTAACAATTTGAGAGACATTTTCATAGGTCTTAAAGAAATGCTATTAATAAATTTTAAATTGTAGTATTAAAGTCAAATGCCTACTGTCTGGCATTTAACATATTACTGACAACTAAGTCACAACAGTAATCAATAACAGAGTGCTAGGCCTGGGGAAAGAAATATTATGTATATATACTCTTTTAATCCTTACACTAAGGCATAAGAATTGAGGTTATTATTTCCCTTCTTACACTGGAGAAATACACTGGATAAATCTGATAGATTTGAGAATTTAAATAACTAAAATTTTCAGAGATATTTATATTATAATATCATATATGTAATGGATACTCAATCCTAATCCATGGAGTCTTAGTCTTTCAACCATACTCATAAACCCAATACTGCTATGACATTGATCAAAACAACCTGCCTGCTCATTTCATTGGTTCCTTTGTGGATCAATCCATCTACCACTCAGTCACTCACACATTTTTTATGACTTCTGTACCTCAATCCTTGAAAACAATGGGTATTCAAGCCTCTTCTGTCTATCCCCAAAATGTCAAATGAGTCTACCCATATTCCCTTTTCTTATTTGCTTGAACTATTTGAGCCATAATTAAAAACACAAAACTCGTGGCACTCGTGGCTCAAACCAACCCCATATGCTGGAAGTGGCAGGTTCAAACACAGCCCCAGCCAAAAACTGCAAAAAACAAAAACAAAACAAAACAAACATGTCCGTGTATACCACATATCTTCTCCCATTGAAACCTTATAAAGGAGGCACTTGAATACTACATATCAAAACTGCCATTCAGCTCAGTGTCACCTTTTCCATTGGGCACATCAATCACATGCCTTTGCGCTCAACAGACATGACACATACCCTTACCCAGTCCTGACGTGCTCCATGCCACTGCATCTACCTGGACTATTCTTTCACTTTCACATCTGGTGAATTCCTACTCATGCTTTAAAATCTTACTTAAATGTTGCCTCAAGAATATGTTCCAGAGTTCCTTAGCTGTACTTCATCTCCACAACTTCACGTACTATGGGAAAATTGTCTCCTAACATGGGTATCTCTTCCAATTAGACCGTGAACTTTACATAAGTTAAAATCATATATTGCAATCATAAACTGTGTTCATTATATCTTCATATTCCTGGTACTCGGTATTTACCACAGAGAAACCACTAAGAAAATATGTGCCGTACATTTTATTGTAAATTGTATTTTATCTAAGAGTTTCTATTTCATGTTACCTATCTGAGAAAAAAAAATCTTTCAAAGTCAATTGTTAAGAGTTACCATTTTGTAAAATGCAAGCATAAATTCGATCAGTTCTAACATCACTTGATTCTTTTAATTTTTTATGGAGCGGGCACTGAGAAAACCTCTTCACTTTTATTCTCCAGTGGCTTTGTCGTTACACTTTCAGAAATGTTTAACTATTTTTCCACTCCCCTCAATAAACAATATTTGGAATTAACAATTAGAAAGAAAGTTCTGAACACAGAATACATATTTTTTTCTAACATTTTATATAGCCATGTGTACTTGGTTGTTCCTGGAAGTAAGTGAAAAATATGTTTTGTTTTCTCTTCCACTTTAATAGATACATAAATGCCATGTGAGTTTAGACTGCACCTATTGGACAATTCAAATTTAGATGATTTAGAAATGTTACAAATTATATTACTTAATATTAAATATTATCAATTTAAAATTCAGAAATTAAAAAGAATTACATATTTACTATTGAAGTTACTTTCTGTAACATCAATATAATTAGAACATGACCCTATGGGTCATAAAAAGTAACATAGAATTCAATTAATTGATGGGTATTCATCAACATCTACCTGTGGCAGGCCTATGGAAAGCTATTTATAGGAATACAAAGGCCATTCAGGAGACATGGAGTGTGCTCCTGATTGAAACAGTGAAGTAGGTAAAAATCAAAATCTTCTGTCTATGCTATTTTAATTTTGTCTTTGCTTCTATTTTCATTCCACTCCTCAACGCCTGAATCAGAGATACTGCCAGCAATTTGATTCTACAGAATAAAAATAAATAAATAAATAAAAAAATCACTGAGTTGTATGTTTAAAAAATTCTAAGTGTATAAATACTCCTACAGTGAGTTTCAAACGACAAATGTGGAGTTAGTAAGAAATGATGAAATCCACTTTCACAACTCAGCAAAATTGCTCCAATTCACAAGTACATGCCCTTCACAGAGGTGTTCCTTAACCCACAGATACACAAAACCCTGAGTCTATCTTCTATTTTCATCAATGGATATTCTATTAATCACTAACATATTAACATGAATTCTAGTCATTATATTAACTCTCCTAACCAAAGACACCCATTTTTAAAATGTATCCCCATATTTATCTCCACAGTTTTACCTAAATGTAATAACTGTAGCCCCAAACGCAGCTTGGAATTAGTAGGAATCATACGTGAATATGAAGTCTAGTCTTCATAGGTTGCTTGGGTATTTGCTAAAATAATTGAGTTAAAGACTTAGATAAAGATGACTTTGAAATTTACAATGAATATCACTCAATATTAAAGATTACCACTTAAAAATGCATGCATAAATTTTTGATACAAATAGAAGGTACATAAGCTTTATTACACTTTCAACATTATTATTCAAAATAAAATGCCTAAATATCTTTAGGAAAATATTTCAAAGTAAAATTCATATGTGGGGTGGTGCCTGTGGCTTAAAGAGGTAGGGCATCAACCCCATATGCCGGAGGTGGTGGCTTCAAACCCAGCCCTGGCCAAAAACTGCAAAAAAAAAAAAAAAAAAATTCATATATGTTACATTATTTAAATTATAATAACAATGAAATATACTATGAAACGGTACTTACCAAATTGTCAGTTACAATATGCATTAAATTCAAAAACCAGAAATTGGGTATTAATTCGTCATTTAGAGTCTGAAAGTTGATGTGTAGTCGTCCTTGAGAAAAATACATTATAATAACTTTCACAGACTTTGCAAAATAAAAATGCCTTTAAGTGACTGTCATCAAAATAGATACGAGAAAAATTAAATAGCTAGTAATTGTTGGTTTTTCAGATGAATCACCTTTGTCGAGTGCAAGACATCCGACGCTTTTCTGCCGGGGGCAATTGAATTAATTGTATATTTTAATATAAATTCTTCCTGACTGAAAATTACTTTCATCATTTCACATACAAAATATTAAGTTCTTTGAGAGAAGGTGTGAGGAAAATTCTCCAAAACATCTTTCTAATTTTTAATATCAATTTACCTTCAAATAAACTTCTATCAGTTTCCTGGTAGAGTATTACATATCCACATTTGCAGTGGTACCCAAATTATTTCATGTGTTCCATATTTTTAATTACCTACAATCATACCAAAATTATAAAGAACTTATATTTCTGAGAAACTCATTGCTTTTCTTAAATGATCTAAAATTATTTTTCTCCATCATTTGATACAGTATAAACTTCCTGTTTCAAACATGGTAATCGCTGACTCAGAAAAGAGTCTGTAATCAATATTAACCAAATATAGAATTGGAATTGTGCTTGAATTTTGGAAACCACATGTAGCTGTTCAAAGTTTGTCTTCTAAGGATTCATGAGTGTGTTATACTACCAACTTCTTCTGTTTAATCTATCTTCTTTGTCATTTTTTTTTTTTTTTTTTGAGACAGTCTCAAGCTGTCACCCTGGGTAGAATGTGGCAGCATCACAGCTCATAGCAACCTCCAACTCTTGGGCTTAATTGATTCCCTTGCCTCACCCTCCCAAGTAGCTGGGGCTACAGGTGCCTGCCACAACATCTGGCTATTTCTTTTTTTGGTTGCAGTTGTCATTGTTGTTTAGCTGGCCTGGGTCGGGTTTGAACCCACCACCCTCAGCGCATGTGGCTGGCGCCATTACCACTGTGCTACAGATGGTGATCCTTCTTTGTCTTTTGCATATTGCATGGTCCAGGATTTTGAAGCACCTGACTTGTGTATTAGCTTTAGCTTTTAGACACACAGAGGTAAGAATTCTGTGTGTGTGTGTGTGTGTGTGTGTGTGTGTGTGTGTAAATGGTGCTAGTCAAAACCATCTGTCCTCTTTCAAGGTTAACATTAAATAAAAATCTCTTATTAGTGGCCATAATGGCTTGTATCTATTTTTTATTAATTATGTAGTGTGCTCTGCAGTGTCCAAATTTTTCTTCTAGGATTACGTAATAGGTGAGTATAAATTTTAAAATAAATGCTTTTAGCTTTTTCTCTTACTTCTATTAGAAATACGTGAGTTGAAATAGGAGATCCCAATGTTCTTAAAACTTAACGTAGGAAAGGTGGGCTTCCTTTATCTTGCAGCTCATTGGGGCTCAGTGTTTCCAGTAAGAAGTTGGAGCAAACTGCTTATAAAGAAGAGACTGCTACGTTTTTCAGTAATAAAACACTCATCAAATTGTCATTTGCACTGAATTAGTGTGGACTGGGATTTTAACGTGCCTTCATTTCATTAAAATTCTTAGGACACAGTGTTTATATTTCAATATGAAAATACCTACAAAGTAAATCAAATGTTTTAGAAATTACTAAAAACGATTCCGTTATGCCAGAGGCAGAGTTTACAAATGCAAAAATACATGTCTTCTAGCATTATGGATTTGAAAAGGTTGCACCATGCAGTCCTTGAATTACCAATACATGTCTTCAGACATATTTTTTTCCTGCATGTATGGTATCTAATAAGAATAATTTTAAAAAGCAATGAATATAAGGTGAATCGCTGTGCTTAGTAGAAACAATGGTCATTCACTGCTTTATGGTTGTTAAAGTCATCTTTTATTCTCTTTTAATTCATCCTTCAATCTGTTAATAGGCCTCTAACACAAAAGAAATATTAACAGTAAACTTATTGCAAGACTGCATTAATAAAAAATATTAAGAGAAATCCTTTCCACTGTTGCCTCTGTTACTGGTTCCAAATATTCCCATTTTACTAGCACTGAAAGATTTCTATGAAAAAACAGTACAATAACTAAATTTAGAAAATGGTGCCTACTGGCCTAACTCGTGGAGAGTCTAAGCCCACAAAGAAGGGCCCTGAAAGATCTTACAGTGAAGCAAACTGTTTATCTTTGTTTATCCAAGCTTTTACAAGTGTGCTTGACTACAAAACAAGTTTTTAAATAACCGTTCTCTTAACCTATACACCTAGTATTCCACAGAAACTCCTGTGAAATGCTGTTCTGAGCCAAGTACTGAGCTGTATGTAACCTACGTTACTCTGTAACCTTCCTGCCCTTTCAGCAGAGACAGTAAAGCTAAATCCAAATCTATTCCACAGAGTATAGAAATTATCATAATTATATGAATTATCTCTCCAAACCTCCATCTAGCCACAGCACCTATTGTTATCCATACACAAGAGTTGCCTGTGTTCAGGAAAAACTCAATATTTTACCTAAAGGTGCCACTCAATTTTTATGCGTGTGAACTATACATGAGCGTCAGAGATGCACTTGGTATATCTAAGATCAACATGATAGGTTTGCCTATTTAACATATATATGTGATATGTGTGTGTATAAATGTTATATATATGTGCATACATATTATATGTGAGAATTGTTATATATGTGTGTGTTATATATATGAAAGAGAAAGAGAGAGGCAGTTCCTGAGTCACATACCAACGATTCCATTTATGGTATTTTATGGTATTCAAATACTTACAAATGGGCTCCCAATGTTCCCCACAAGTAAGACAGAAAACTGACAGGCATTGCTTAATTATGCAGGACAAGTTCCAACAAGTAAGGTGAAGTAGAAATCAACCTCTTCTTGACTTCACAGTTTCATTACACCCTCTTTACCATAAAATTACCTTAAAGGCATCTGAGGAAACCTCCTATTCCCGTCATGCACTTGATGCCATAACACTTCCTGTTCTGCCACACTTAGTCATAAAGAGGGTGTCCCCCTAATTCCAGGAACACATTGCCCTTTCCAAAAAATAAGTGTTCTTTCCTTTGTTTAGCCTAGGAGCTAAGATACAGGGGCTGCTTAGACATAGGGGCTGGAGGCACCAGGGCCCCATTTTCCTCTGTAAGGAGAACTGGCCTCTCCACAGCTCTGGAGCAGCTCTTCCCCATTTTCTGGACAAAACTTGCTTTCCCTTTATACTGTTGGCTCACAACTAAATTATTCCTTACACGAAGCCAAAGACACACTTGAACTTCAAGTGATTCCCAGCATTGCTGTGTCATAAGGAATGTTTATAATTAAATAATTAAATTTATCATTTGAGAATTATTTTCTTCTGCACATGTAAACAAACTGGCCTGGCATGAGCAGTTCGTTGTGGTATCTTTACATTCCTGGCTAGTCTCATTGTTTACATGGCCACTTACCCATAACATCACTTTTTTTCATTGATTTTGTGCATCTGTTTACTGTGCTTCTAAAGCAAAAGTCCACTGCAAGCCCAAGTGAGCCTGCAGCAAAGAGAAAGGTGATTATAACTGAAATGAAAGTGGAAATAATTGAGTGTTCAGAGAAAGGCCAGATGCCATCATTCACTGGGAAAGCATTAGGCTTCAGTCACTCCACTACTTATTGGAACAATTATAAAGGATAAAGTAAGAATAATGGAACATCTGAGAGGCATAGCTCCAATGAAAGCCTCATTATTGCTAAGAAGCTTGGTAGATTAATTATTGAAATAGAAAGTCTACTATTGATTTGGTTAGAAGATCAAAATAAGCATAACATTCCTATTAGCTTAGCATCGATGCAACATTAGGTGTTAACCTTTCATACTCTTTTCTGAAATTTCTTCTGTTTCCTACCTACACTTTTTGTGTGAGTTTGTTTGTATGTGCAGTTTGCTTGAATTAAAAGAAAGTGCACAATAACTTTTGTAACTCTTTAAAAATTTGAACTAATTGTAGTATAGCATATTACAATTGTAATTATTACAGTATCACACTATATTATAAGCACATAAGAGGCATTGTGCCATAATAGTATTGTTGTTGTCATTGTTGTTCCATGTGTTATTATTATATATGCATTGTTCTTCAGGAATAGACCTAAGGATGTTCTTAGGAATGTAGCTTGTCTGTCTCACAAGGACTGCCTCTCTGTGGGTATAAAATTTTCACACATGGGCAGAGATAATAGTACGAACTTGTGCACTAATCATCCCTAGGGTTAACATTTAGATTTCACTAAATGTAAAAATGATGATAATAGAGTATGTAATTCCTTACCCCCCAGTAACATTACAAGGTCGAATGTCCAAAGACTCTAGTAATCTTGCACCATATGCAACCCCCCGCAGCAGTCCCTAAACCACTGTAGGGAAAGGACACTCCTACCTATGAGAAGAAAAAAGAACCATTGTAAAACTCACCTAAATATGAAAGTACTACAGCCTTCTTTCTCTACCACAAGAAACCTAAGTTTATGTGATATGCATGACAATAAAATTTAACATAGATATTTTAGATAACTTATACTGAATTGTTTAGAGATGAAAACTCCCAAATGAAAATAAATAGCTTTAAAATGTTAGGTAGTGTAGACTCTTACATTATTGTTTCAAAGACAGAAGTAGTAACCCAGACCGGTTCCCTCTGTTACCTCTGTAGGTCTTAGACACTCATGCATTGACAGGCCCCCATGAAAACTCCTTCTCCTCTATATCTCTGTTTAGATTATAATGAAAACATCTGATTGCATGTAAAAAATAGATAAAAGAAAAATGGGAACCTATCAGTTGAGTGTAAATATATCTGAGGAGAAAAGAGGATGAACTATTCTAATACAGACGATAATCCATCCTCATTTTGTGAAGCAAAGCTCCTCAAGTTAAAAAGATTAATTTTTAGGAAAGTAAATCTTGCCCTTCTCACTCTGATTTTGTTGTTTCATGATTTATAAAATAAAAGAACAGTAGAGCAATTTTTAAAAATAACGTTATGTACCTTTCTGAGGCTCCTCCAGGGGTTCTCTGTGATATGCCTAGAAATTGGACAACATTTCCCTTTTTCTGTTTTAAAGTTCAAGAAGAAAGGGAAAAGGGGAAAGTACAATCTTTGAAAACTTTTTGGTTTGAAGTGTAGAGCGTTAAATCCATGTACATTCTTTAAAACAAAGTGTTTAGACTAAGCTATAGTAAGATGAAGAGGGAAGTCTCTATAAAACTAAGACAAAACCCCCAGTTCTGCCTGATCACTGCAGTATCTTCCCACGCTTCACCTTCAACCCTCGGGCAATGAAGCAGGCACGTGCAATCAATTTAAACCCCCCAAGTGATGGGTTTAAATTGATCCTCCACATATAAAAGAATCAATTATAGATTTGATAAGCCATTACCCATAAAACACTCTTCATAGGCAGCAGATAATATAGAAGAAGAAAAAATTGAAAACATTGCTTATCGGTTTTCAATTAAAAGTTCAAAAAAATGTCATTTACTTAGACTGAAAGCTAAGTAACATATCAACATAATAAAAGCAAGATAGAGTAAACTATCAGTACTTTCCCTAGAATTTTGAAGAGTATTTTT
>NW_003852435.1:9348158-9404648 GCF_000181295.1 Otolemur garnettii
GAATGTATGGACTTCAGTGATCTTTCCTGCTTTGCATTTACTCAACCTGTTTCTTTTTTCATAAACTCAACAGAGTTCTGTTTTTTTTTTTTTTTTTTTTGCTCTTAATAAATAGGCAATGTCTAAGTTCTTAGGCTTTTCTGTCTTAACTAATTATAACATCTTCTATTACAAAAGTAGCATTAATTTAAAAATCTGTCACATGAGTGTGTCTACCTAGAAATAAATAAGAGGCAGGAGGCTATTTTTTTCTTTCTCTTTTCGTCTGCTCCCAAGAAAAGTAGAGTATGCAGGAAGTGTGGTGCTGAGATTTTATTACACTGAGATTTAATTAGTCTTTAAAAAGATGAAAACAGAGAGAGAGGGGGCATTTTATTTTGAATTTAGGAAGTTGTTAGAATTCGGAAATAATTTTGTTTTTTCTTCTTGCCCCAGTTGTCTGTTTCTCTTAAAGACACGTGTCTTCTCTTATTTTTTTTTCTCCATGTACCTTTCAAAAGTTTCAAAATTCAATGATCTTGTCGCTAACTCCGCTTTATTCATATTTTCTTTTTATAGATAACTAGAGAATAGGTTTAAAATTAGAATATAATTTTAGGCAAAAGAAACTGATTAAAGAATTTTCATAAGGAACGTGTATTTTTAGCATCACTTCTTTCACTTGTGTGAACTTACGAGGGAAGCAAGTGGGATAATATTTCAGACTCCGAGAAGAGTTAAGTTTATTTGAAACTCCCATTGAGCGTAAGTGTGAATATATCACTGCATAATATACATTGATAGATTTAAATTCACTTTCCAAAATTCTTGTGTACCGATGCATACTAAGCGGTGGAAACTAAAAATAATAATTCTGTATTTTTAAAACAAAAGTTATGATTATTTAAACTTCTAAGTTAAATAGCATAGAATATTATACTAGGATAAATGTACACCGATGCCTATGCACACATACATATTTTCATCATTCTATTTAAAACTAATACATATATATTTTTAATAGGATATTCAATAAATTTATGCTACTTTGAGAGACTGGGCCATTGAAGTGTTGAAAAAATATTGGATTGAAATAAACAGAGCAACTATATGAATTAGAGTAAGGCTTATGAATATGAAAGCAGGAATTTTTAGGACATAAGTGATTAAAGATTCAACCTTGAACTCAGTAGATAAAATCCCTGGCATCAAATGTGTGATTTATACAATACCTTGAGTTCAACACTAGGTGGCAATATTTATCCACATTTATATTTATTATAGCTTTCTTCAGCTATTCAAAACCTATAGCAAGAGAAACTAAAGTTTCTGGTCCCCAAGGTTATTTGTGGGTCCCGAGACAGTGAGAAAAATCCTTTCCTTAAAATGTGTACTGGTTTCATTGTTTTTCACACAGAACAGAGTTCAGTAGCCTATCCTTGAAATATTGTTCTCAGTCCATTAAATGATTACAGCAAAGAGAGGCATGCTATAGATAATTAGCAGTGGATCCAGAAGAAAGAACAAAGAATTTCTAAGAAGATAGAAAAACAATAATACATAGCAACATGAAAAAATCTTAGAATATTTATTCTCATGTATTGAAAGTTGTGAAGTAGTAACAAGTTACTCATTGCTGAATCAAAAGCAGTTTTATAAAATTACTTTGTTGATATTCAGAAATACTTCATAATAGAGCAAGTCAGATTAAAAATTTAAAACATTATGATCAAAACACTGAAAACCAAATAAAACCTTTAATTTTATCTAACCACACTCCCTTTAAAAATACTTTATTATTATTATTATTATTTTTGGTATTATTGGGGATTCATTGAAGATACAAAGAACAAATTTACATTGATTGTATTTGTTAGGTTAGGTCCCTCTTAGAATTGTGTCCTGCCCCCAAAAGGTGTGTCACACACCGTGACCCTCCACCCCCCTCCCTCCTTCCCTCTCTCCTTTAGAAGTTCTTACATTCATATCCAGAGCTGGCTTTGGGCAAAGCTGATGAAGGAAGTTAAAATTGAGCACCTTCCTTTCTTCCTTTCCAGGGCTCACTTCCAACCTTGGATAGACAGAAATCACAAAGAGTACTTTGCTACAGACTTCCCAGCAGCCTTAGGAGATGGGTTATCTTGGCTTTCTGGTGAATACTTCCTGTCATTGGCATCAAAGGGATTAAATGGCAATGACATAGGAGTTGGCTGGGAAGATCAGAAGGACTCATTAAAGCTCTCCAGAGGGACTCTTAACTCAAAAATCATTGGATCCGTGAGAAATTCTACTTAAAGGATTTCAAAGTGCTTGTGCTACGTAGGGTTTGTGTTTCCAAGTATTAGTAACTTTAGTTTACACAAAGATATTTTTGAAAATTGTATCTTTTGACCTAGGAATAGGCTTTTTAATAATTTGATTTGATTATGTCCTCTGCGTTTATTTTTGTATTATTATGATATTTATTACCTTACTATAGCCATCTTTTATCCTTTGAAACAGGAAAAAAGAATGACAAGAAAAGAAAGATTTCAAACCTCTCTGTCAGAAATACACCAAAATACTAATGGGAAAGAATAAAGAAAAACATTTTCTTCTTGGTTAGTTTGAGGGAATTGCTGGCTACAGTGAATATACAGAGTGTGCCAAAAAATGTATACACATTTTAAGAAAAGAAGCAACCGTATTAGGATTGTAATACTCAATATATACACCTGTAACAAGAGATGCATACAAGTCATGATGAACACCTCTTGAATTGCAGAAGTCAGACATGGCTCAAGCATTACAAATGTAATAGTTTTTTTTTCCTTTCCTAAAATGTGTACACATATTTTTGGCACCCTCTATATGTATGCCACAATTCAATGGAAATAAGACAGAGGGACGTTCCCCACAGTGAATGACAATTGCTCTTCCATAAAGATAATGTGTTACTGAAGAGAAGGGAAGGAAGGGAGGGGGAGAGGTGGAGACAGGCAGGCAGCAAGCCCAGCTGAGTCAGAGCTTAATGCTCTATAGCTAATATAGATATAAATTTTAAAACGAAGCCATGAACGATAGAAAGAAATAGATGCAATTATTGAAATAGTCAAACTTTTCTAGTTATATGGCCTATGGAAAATATCATTAGCAAAAATGTCTAAACAAATAAAGTTAGAAAGAAATATACAGATTTTCACCTTCAGCCTTTGGTGAAACCATCTCACCACAAGTAGAAAGTAGACTGAATATAAAGCATAGAACTATTTTTTTTCTAGAATGCAAAAAATGGTGTTGGTATTTTAATGACAATTACATTAAATCTGTAAATCAGTTTCACAATATTGATTCTTTAGATCCATTAGCATGGTATACTACTCCGTCTGAATCTTCTTCCATTTCTTTTCTCAGTTTTTCATAATTGTCTGTACAGGTTTCTTAAGGATATTCATATGTATTTTATTTTTCTTATTGCCACTGAAGAAGATACCAAGTCTTTTGTTTGATTGTCACCTTGACTGTTATTGGCACATGTGAAAGCTACTGATTTGTGTACATTTATGTTGCAGCCTGAGATTTACTGAATTTATTTATCAATTCCAAGAGTCTCTTAGTTGAACCTTTGGTATTTTGCAGATATAAGATCATGTGATCAGCAAAGAGGGATAATGTGACCTCTTCTTTTGCTATTTGAATACTCTTGATTTCCTTATCTTGCCTGGTTCCTCTGGATGGACTTCTAGCACTATGTCGAACAGAGGAGAAGATAGTGAGCAACCTTGTCTGGTTCCAGTTCTAACTGGGAATGTTTTCAATTTTTCTCTATTCAATATGATGTTGGCTGTGCCTTTGTTTTATATGACCTTTATAATTTTGAGCTGAGTCCTATCTATGCCTATTTTGTTAAGTGTTCATATCATAAAAAAGGTGTTGAATTTTGTGGATGCAATTCTTATCTATTGAAAGAATCATACGGTTCTCATTTTTGCATTTTTTTGAGGTGGTAGAACCAAAAGAAACCCCAAATAGCCAAGGGAACATTATGTGATAAGAACGAAGCGGGAGGAATCCCTTTACCAGACTTCAAACTATATTACAAGTCTATAGTAACCAACGCAGCATGGTATTGGCACAAAAACAGACATAGACGTCTGGATCAGGACAGAGAACCCAGACATGAAATCATCTCATATTCTCATCTGGCTTTTGATAAAACAAAGAAAACATACACTGAGGAAAGGAATCCTTGTTCAATAAATGGGTCTGAGGAAACTGGATAGCCATATGCAAAAGATGAAAACGGAATCTGCACCTCTCTCAGCTCACAAAAATTAACTCACAAGTGATAAAAGACGTAAATTTAAGGCAAGAAACTATAATGATCCTAGAAGAAAATGTTGGAAAACTTTTCTGAATATTGGCCTAGACAGTGAATTCATGAAGAAGACCCCCAAAGCACTCACAGCAACTCTAAGAATAAATGAATGTGACCTGATCAAATTAACTTCTACACGCCCAAGGACACAATCTAAAGAGTAAACTGACATGCCACAGGATGTGAGAAAATACTCACATGCTATGTATCTGATAAAGAACTGATAACTAGAATATACAAAGAACTCAAGCAAACCAGCAAGAAACAACCAATCAACCCTATTAAAAGGTGGGCAAAAGTCATGACTAGAAACTTTTCAAGTGAGGTGTACTACTGGCCAACAAATTAATGAAAAAACAAAAAATGCTCAATCATAAGGGAGATAAATGTCAAAGCACAATGATATATCACCTAACTCCAGTGAGCATGGCTTATATTAAAAAGCCCCAAAATAGCAGATGCTGATGTGGATGGGGAAGGACGGGTACACTCAGTGTTGGTAGTACTGACAACTAGTGCAAATTCTATGGAAAATTGTATGGAGAGTTTGGGTGTCTAGTTGATCCCAACCTGGGGTAGTGGCCAACAGGGAGACAGCACTAAGGACAAAACAAAACTTGCACCAAACTTTCTGCACAAAACTGGAAGCCTGGAAGGGCGTACACTGTTCCATGTGCCTAGAGGAGCAGCATGAGAACAATGCAACAATGTCCTGTTTCCTGGAGTCTTTTTATTGGGCACATAACAGAGTATATGTGCAAGGATACACAGCAGTCATTAGTCAGCAGTCAAGGTTAAGAATTAGAGAGGGGGAAGTTACAGCCCCTGGGAAGGTTGAGTAAAGGTTAAGCAAAAACATAGGGTCATGGAACATCTGAAGCGGCCAGATAATAGTGGAATGGGAAGAGAGAGTGGGGAGAGAAAGTCTCATCTACTCATACAGACATCTCAACTTCTCTAGTCCAAGCTACTAGTTGATGGTCTCAGCTGCCTGCACTGCTGATTTCCCCATGCAGGGATAGTCACGGAGATATTCCCCTGACGGGACACCTTACCCTGAGATGGAAGGTCTATGAGAAATTCACCCTGTCCACTTCCCACATGAAGATTCCCCAAAGAACTTAGAGTAGACCTAATATTTGATCCAGCTAACCTACTGTTGGTTATATACCCAAAGGAAAAAAAAAACAATGGTCATTTTATAAAAAGGATCCCTGCATGGGAATGCTTATGGCAGCACAATTCACAATTGCAAAGATGTAGAAACTACCAAGTTCCCACCAATATATGAATGAATAAAATGAATTAATAAAATGTAGTATATGCATGCCATGGACTGGTACTCAGCCATAAAAAAATTGTAATTTCTCATTGTACTTGGGTAATAGTCAGATGTCGCTTATTGAATTTGCTTCTTCTTTTTTGATCCTTGTCCTCTCTGTATGGGATTATAAAGGAACAGACAGTAGATAATTTGACATTTTTCCACAGATTATTTTGCTTTGTTCATTTTTTACCAGTTCCTTTCCTTCCCTCTCTTTTTTAGTATCTTCTTTTGAATAGTTGTGATTTCCTATATACTTATATTTAGTATCTCATCTGCTATGTATTTCATTCAAAATATATTTTATGTCATATATTGATTTTTTATCTCTACTAGTTTAGTTTTAGTTATGTCTTTTGAATAGCTTTTACATTTTCTTCTTAAGTATTTGTTTTCCTTTGTTCAGTTGGACATACAAAGCACTTGTATAATTTATATATTATATGTGTAAATTTTATATACATTTTAATATACTTGTTGAAAATTGTAAAAGGAATTATATTTTATCCCATTTGCGAACGAACAACTTTCTTTGACAGTTTAATAGATGACTTCAGAAGACGTGATACTTGTGGAGCCTAAACAAGGGACAGCTTAGTATTCATGGAAATACCAGTAACCGGGGTATTTGTATTAGTATTTTCTTCTTGGCTATCAAATCCCCAGTGCCCACAGGCCAATGGAAAGAAAGTTGCAGGGTCTCTATACACAGAATAATTTGCATTATAGGAGAGGAACCCTGAATTAGGGAAACTGAATCTCTTAAAATGGACAGTAAGCCTCCCTGCCCTTAACTCCACAGGGAGACACTGTCTTTATTTTCTAGGCATTAAGGATTCCTGCATGTTGCTGTAAAGAAAGGCACTAACTCTTTCTTTTAAAGCTATAATCAGACCTACTAGTTTCTCTGAAAGGAGAAAACATCTCTTTCACCAAAGCTGTTCTCTATAGAAATATTCTTTAAAACAAAATAAGTCAGTGTGCCTTACTCAGAATACAGAGGCAAATGTAGGGGTCCCGTGGAGAAAAGGATTATCTCCCCAGAATTGCCTGCTAATTCCTTTTTCTCTATATTTTCTGGAATTATGCATTGATTTTTCTCCTTTCTCTGAGCCTTACTTTTGTGATTTCTTCAATGCCATGTGATTATTGATTACATGCCATAGATGTCAGATGCTAATTTTAATTGTAAGGTGAATGAGAGATTTTTTTTTTTTTTTTTGTCTATTTGTTTGTTTGTTTTAGCCATGTGGGACTCCATTTAGGTGCATACCTAATTTTCTTGGATCAGTTTGATGTTTTACAGACTTATTTATAAACTTTGCTAGACCTCCTCCATATCAAGCTTTCCTCCATAGAGACCCATCTGCTGAGGTAATAATCATTCAGACATTCTCCACAATGTTTTATGTGTTTAGACACCTTTCCATTTGAACTTGTGGTACATGAGCTATTCCCTCTTCTGTTTGAACTCAGGGAATTGCACAGGGCCTGCTCTCTGATGGCTATCTTCTGCCTTTAGATAGTTTCCTCTCATGCATAAACAGATTAGAACTCGGTTAACAGCTCAAGAGGAGTTCTCTGAAGATTTAAAAACCTTTGTTTTTTTTTTTTTGTTTGTTTGTTTTTGTGCACTTCCTTTCTTCCCAGGGCTCCACTCTGAAAATCATAAATGCCTTCACCTCCATGAACTCAGCTCTACCTCCTTAATCTGAATGCAGGTTCGGCCCGGTTTTTCTTTATTCTGTGTAGTGACCTGGAAGCAGCCTGCAGGCAGTGAGCTGATGCAATTTCAGAGCTCACCTCATCTGCCTCCCTGCTCTCCATGATCACAGCCCTCTATTATTTTCAATGTACAATAACGTTTGTTATATATATATATATAGTTTTTTCCAGCTATTTAAGGTAGGAAGGTAAATTTGGCCACTGCTATTCTATCATGGCCTGAACCAAAAATAACCATAAACATTCTGCTTGTCTCTTGTCTTTTAGTTAACCTCTTTATCTTGGACCAGGGTGATTCCTGTATCTATTGCCAACTGTGTAGATGCAAATATTTGGAATGGCTGACCCTGATTTTAAAAGTCAATTCATGAGCATAGCTATCCATAAAACAGGGAAGGCAGCCAGAGCTAGACTGAAAGGGTATTCAATATATATAACAGCAGCCTGGAAACAATATATTTAACACACAAACACACATGTATTTTTCCTGGTTGAATTATTATTTACACTGGAGAAATAATATCTATTTCACTACTATATTTATTCTAATTGCAAGTTAACGTTGTACAATTTAACTCATTTTTACTTATGTACCAAACATAATATTGACTTGCAAAAACTACCAATTCACTTTGTTGTTGCTCAAAAGTAAATTTTTCTATGTTTGGTAGTATATTTCTAAAACTTTTTGTTGTTGTTGCCGGTTTTTGGCTGGGGCTGGCTTTGAACCCACCACCTTTGGGATATGGGGCTGGTGCCCTACTCCTTGAGCCACAGGCACTGCCCATATATTTCTAAAACTTATAAGATCTGTGATTGTCAGCGATTATATCATTCTAAATTTTAACAATTTATAAGTATTTATGATTCTCTAAATAAAAAGATAATTCAAAGAGCACATATAGCATGTTTTTCCCACTGAAAAAAAATCAAGAAGCCCTATAAAATAAAAGCAATTAAAAATTTTTTTATCTGACAAGTTATATTCATCATTCTCAATAGTATCCCAGAGAAGGAAGGATTGACTATATGATTAAGTGATTGAATATGTATAGTAAATAATTTTCACAGACTTACCTCAGATTGTGGCGTAAGGCACAGGACACTATTAACATTCATTAATGGAAAGATTTTACATACTTGATACAAAGAAACATGAACTCATACTCTATGAAACATCTATGACTAATATAAAATTCAACAGGTTTGGCACCTGTAGCTCAAGCTGCTAAGGTGCCAGCCACATACACCAGAGCTGATGGGTTTGAATCCAGCCTGGGCCCACCAAACAACAATGACAACTACAACCAAAAAATAGCTGAGTGTTGGGGTGGGCACCTGTAGTCCCAGCTACTTGGGAGGCTGAGGCAAAAGACACTTAAACCAAGGAGTTGGAGGTTGCTGTGAGCTGCGACATCACATCACTCTACCCAGGGTGACAGCTTGAGGCTCTGTCTCAAAAACAAAGCAAAACAAACAAACAAACAACAACAACAAAATATATATATATATAAAATTCAACAGAGGAATTGTTGGTTGAGAAATTACATTTTAATCCTGCACACAATATTTTTGCTTTAATAAGATCACATTTGTCTTCTATTATATCAATTGTCATGATTATTAATTAAAATTGATGTCTCCCTGAAAGAAATTGCCCCCAAAGCATAACAATGGCTGAAAAACAAATTTTAGTGGTTTTGTTTTCCTTATTAACTTTGCCTCAAAAGCAGCAAGATCTTGAAAAACATCTGTAATAATGAAATCTTTAACTTTCTGTCACAACTGAAAGAAATAAAACCTAAGGGTACAGCCAATGACCACTTCGTCAAAGAAGCACTGAGGATCTGTCATACCATATGCTTTCTAGCACAAGTATCAGCAGTCATGATACCAAGCCTGGCAAGGGAGTCCTAATGTTGCACAGATTTTGTTTGATAAAATGTAGCTGAGAATATCATTTCCACTAAGATCATTTTACCTAGTAATTAATAGATTATTTTACATATTTACTTAAAAATGAATACCTATTTTTTTGGCACTGTTTTATAGAAACCTTTGGGGTTTTTTTATTTTATTTTAACATATACGTGTGTTTATTAGGTTTCTACTTTTTGCCTTCACAAAATTAAAAAGGCTTAAAATGTAACAACGATAACAATGTTTAAGATAAGGACTAGAAACAAAAACCTTAAGAATGAACGAAGATAAATACATACAGAAAACAAATCAGATGATTGCTGCAATGAAGTATTAAGCAATAATAATTAATAATAATGCAAAGAAAGTAGCATTCACATTGTCAAATAAGAGTATGTTTATTAGAGATTGCTTTGACTCTGAGGTTCAGTATGGTGTCATCAATTAACTCTTTCTTATTATTTTTTTTCCAAAGTCTCAAAAAACAGACAACTAATATTTATAAATAAAAATACAGATAATTTCAAAAAATAGATCATGCCAAATCTTATAGACAATAGAAAAAGAATAAATACTTCAAAATCATCCTGTTAATCTGGATACACCTGATATTAAAATTGGAAAAAATAAATTATTATAAAGGGAAAATTACAAACATAATTCACTTTTAAATGAGGATGTATCATCCTGTATCTTAAACAACATATTAACAAGGTGAAGTAAAAATTAATGTTTAAGTAATGTACTTTAGTTAAAATCAAATCAAATTTATGTGAGAATTAGTTACTATTTTCTTGTTTTTCTTTTTTTCTTTTCCTTACCTTCACCCTCTCCCCCTTCTCTGTCTGCTCACCCCTTCCCCTATACCCCACCATGTCATTAATTGTCATTAATTGTCCTCATGTCAAAGTTGAATACATAGGATTCACACTTCTCCATTCCTGTGATGCTTCACTAAGGATAATGTGTTCCACCTCCATCCAGGTTAGTACAAATGCTGCAAAATCTCCATTTTTTTGATGGCTGAATAGTATCCATGGCATACATATACCACAGCTTGCCAATTCATTCCTGAGTTGAACGTCATTTAGACTATTTCCACATTTTAGTGATTATAAATTGGGCTGTGATAAACAGCCTAGTACAAGTATAATAAAAGGTTTTTATTTCCCTTCTGGATAGATATCCAGTAATGGGATTGCAGGATCACATGGGAGGTCTACGTAAAGTTCTTTGACATTTCTCCATACTTCCTTCCAAAAAGGCTATATTAGTTTGCAGTCCCAGCAGCAGTGTAAAAGTGTTCCTTTCTCTCCACATCTGTGCCAGCATCTGCAGTTTTGAGATTTTGTGATATAGACCATTCTTGCTGGGGTTATATGTATCTCAGAGTGGTTTTAATTTGCATTTCTCTAATATCCAAATATCAAATATCCAAAATTAAATCAGAGGTTAATGAAATTGAAAAAAAAAAAAACAAGAATCATTCAGAAAATTAATGAAATAAGGAGTTGTTTTTTTTCAAAAAATAAATAAAATAGGTAAACCTTTGGCCAGACTAACTTGAAATAAAAAAGTAAAATCTCTAGTAACCTCAATCAGAAATGATAAAGGGGAAAGGGGAAATAACAGGGGATGCCACAGAGATATAAGAGATTATCTCTGAATATAGAAATCTTTGTAGAAATTTTTCATCTCCTTGGTTGAACATTTTCCTAAGTATTTATTTTCTTGGCAGCTATGGTAATTAGCTCTCAGCTTAACTATTATTAGTCTTTGGAAATGCTACTGATTTGTGTACTGATATATAACCTGAGACATTGCAGAATTTATTTGTCAATTCTAGGATTCTTGGTGGAGTCTTTGGGGTTTTCTTACCTATTATTTTTTACCTATATTTACTATTAAATTCTAATGTTGTAAGAGGTCTGGTTGATAAATTATAACTGAGGGAACAATTTCTATGAAGGTTATTTTTACTTATTAATACTATGCCAACATGTAAAGGGACTGAGAATTGATATAAGCACTAGAATAACCAGGGTTAAAGATGTTAATATTTAAAAGTGAAAAAAACAGATTATTTTACAATAGATTAAACAAAACAGATTATTCTTTTATCTTTTATGTTTTTCTTCTGTTTCTCTGTCAACTTTTTCACTTTCCTGGTTTCAGGTTGTATTATAAAGCTGCCTTAGTGGGAACAGTTTAGGCATAGTAGCTCCCCACTTAAAATTAAGATGACGTTTACGCTAATATCAAGTAGAACTGCGATTTCATGAGAGCTACGTCTGTAATAACATATTTCCTAATCAGCAAAATAATAATATAAAAACATGACATATTTATGAAATGATACTTATCTCTTCCTTAGAGAAGCACACCATCTTTATGAGTTCAAGTTCTTCTGCAAGGGGGTTTTAGAATTGATGTGATAAAGAACGTGTATGTCACCTATTGGCCAGCTTCCAAAAGGTTGAAAAAGTGCCATTTTTTTTTTCTTGATGATTTTACCACAGTCAAGAAAGTACATCTGAAACCAGCATGCTCAAAACATAATTTCATTAGGATACATGGAATGCGTACATCTTTCCAAACTCCTCTTGATCTAATTGCACTAAAATAACTGATGCATAAAATCAGAATTGCTTTTTGGCAATACAGTCATTCCAGCTATAATCCAATTCATGCATCCCCCCAAAATGTTCACAGCCCTAGCAAAAATTTAGTTTCTACCCTAGGAGCTAACTTGAGCTGCCTGAACAAGCAATTCAGCTTGGGTGGAGATGGTTATAATGAATATTTAAAATGCACAAAAACAATAGAGTGGAAATGCTTACACTGCTGCCATTACTACAGTGCTAGTAGATATTGCGATCACATAGAGGAAAGAGAAATTGTTTGCTTGTGGGACTGTCATTCGAATAGAGAGAGCTACAGATCAGGGTCTGAGAAATCAGTAGGGCTCCAGGTACTCCCTTCTGGGCAGGGAGTCCCAAGTGCTGATGTGTGGTTTGCATGTTCCTGGAATCAGCTATGTTACTATAGGAACTCCCACTGCCAGTGCCAGTGCCTAGTGTGGGTCTGTGTGTTCCTCTCTCCCTCTCCTCCTACCGTTCTGGCTTACCTTGTGTAAGGAGAAAAGTCACATAAGAACTAACACGACAACTCATCATCATGATATAGTTCTCCATTTGTGACCCATATATATTGTGTTATGCACACATGGTGTAGTAGAAAAGACTGAATAAAAATAAAAATAATCTCAAGCTAATAGGAATTTTTTCCCTGGGAGTGCATATGTATAATTCAAATGTTTTATAGCATCAAGCTAAAAAAATGATTTGTTCTCTGCAGTAGGCATTGCTCAGCAGTCAGGCATTATACACAATTTCATTGGTTTAAAAATTCATTTTGAAGTGTTATGTGAGCACTTTACAAGCTTTCCCCTATGACAACTTTATAATTTCAAAGCTCAAGAGCCCCAGATTACTTTGGTGCATTATTTCTTAGTATATCCTTGCCGTAATTTTGACATTTGACCCTCCAAACCTCAGGTTGAAATTAGATTGCCAGTGTGGGGTCTAGTGGGAGATGTTGGGTAATGGGACTGATTCTCTCATGAATAGATGAATGTGCTCCCTAAGGCGAGGGTGAGAGAGTCCTCCCTTTTAGTTCTAATAACAGCTCATTCTTAAGAAGAGCCTGGAACCCCTTCCTCCAACCTTTGGCTTTCTCTCCTTGTGATCTCTGCACAGACTGGCTTTCCTTTGCTTTCCAAGTGAGTGCAAGTACCCAAAAGCCCCCACCAGATACAAATGTCAGACCCATGCTTCTTGTATAATTCACAGAACCAATGGCCATGTAACCTTCTATTCTTTATAAATTACCCAACCTAAGGTTTTCCTTTATAGTGGCACAGAGTAAGACATTTCTAATACAACCACCATAGTTACAATCAAGATCTGATAATCTGACTATAATTTTATAATTTTAATTGAATGTGAGCATTTTATCTTTTATGCACTGGTTGATTGAAATTTTAACCCTAGATCAGGGTTTCTCAATTTTAACATTTTGGGCTGGAAAATTGTTAGCTGTGGACACTTCCTTGTAGCCATGTTGCTCTCCTCTTCCCACTGGATCTCAGATAACGTATTACAAGATTACCAGCAGCAACCCTCCTTAGTTATGACAATGAAAAATGTCTCCAGACATTGCTAAAATCCCCTGAGGGTCAAAAACTCCACCAGTTGAGACAACCATCCTAGATGAAATATTAATAGTGAATTAAGCTGCTATTTTTAACTCCACCTTGCCTCCTAACATAGGTATGTTATTAGTTCCTCCATATCCCCTATAGCCTCCAGGAGTAGGAAGAAATAGAGAGCAGATACTTTGTTCCCTCAACCAACACATCTTGTAAAGAACGGAAGAAATTCACAAACCAATTGCTAACTGTGTGTTAGTGAATTTTTACAAATTCCTACATCTGCATCCCTAGAGCAGAGACTTTATCCCTCTACCTGTACATTTTATAAAGAAAGGAAAATCAATTGATATAAGTTTGGGTTAGTATTCCTATTTCTATTCCTATTATTATTATTATTTTACTTTTTACAGTTGCATCCCTGCAATGTCAATTATCTCTTTAGTATTCAAGGTTTAGTTGTATTGATGTGCCCATGCTTGGGTTTTCTGTTCTGCTCAGAGTATGGTTTTGCTAGTGCTTGCCATCACTCATAGCATCAAACAGAATACTCTTGCAAGATTAAAAATATAGATGTGGGGGCAGAAAGCAGACATTGGACAGTGATCAACTTTGACGAAATGTCATTGTGATATTTTTCTGCAAGATGTAATACAGCTCTTATAGAAAGATAAAATAGTTCTGAGCAGTACTGTATCTTGGGGATGCTCAGTAAATGCTGTGAACTTCCATGAAGAATACTATTTAGCAGTTCTTAAATGGATGTTGTCAATGACTTTTGAAATATGAAATTATCTATAGGTATTTTTCATCATTCAAAGGTGATCATAAGAATTATTTAATGATTATGTATCTCCAACTGATTGCCTTGTATTGTTCTGTTCTCTGTAAAAGTAGCTAATGTATTTGAAGCAAAACAGCTTTGAGCTTTGTAGAATATACACAGTTCATTTGTAAATTTTATCTTTTCATTTTCTTATTTTTAATGTCTATGAATACATAATAGTTGTACGTATTGATAGGGCACATGTAATATTTTAATTCAAATATAAAATGTGTATATTTGATAAAATGTGTGTATTTGGGTATTTATCATCTCAAACATTTATTATTTCTATGTGTTGGGAACATTCCAAATCTTTTAGCTATTTTGAAATACACAATAAATTATTGTTAACTAGGGTTGCCCGATTGCGCTATTGAACACTATAACTGATACTTCTGTCAAACTGTATTTTAGTATTAATTAAATATATCCTCTTTATTCCTCCTCCCCAAAACATTCCCCATCTTTAGTAACCACCAATGCACTCATTATTTCCATGAAATGATATTTTTAACTTTTATATGTGTGTGAGAACATCCAATATTTGTCTTTCTGTGCCTGGCTTATCTCACTTAACATATCCTCCAGTTCTATCCCTATTGGACCAATGAGGGGATTTCATTGTCCTTTGTGGTTGAATAACATTCCCTTGTGCATATATGCTCCATTTTCTTTATTCATCCCTTGATGGATGGTTAGGTTGCTTCCACACTTTTGGCTAATGTGAATATTGGTGCAATAAATATGTGACTGCAGATAACCCTTCAATGTACTGATTTCCTTCTTTTTGCATATATACCCAATGGTAGAATTTTCAGATCTTATTATTCTATTTTTAGTTAATTAGGAACATCCATACAATTTTCCATAGTTACTATACAAATTAACATTCCTATCAACAGTATGCAAGGATTCCTCTTTCTCTACATTCCTCTGTATACATTTTTTATTATTACTTTAATTTTTTACAATAGCCATTTTCACCTAGAGTGAGATGATATCTCATTGTGGCTTTGGTTTGCATTTTTCTAATGATTAGTGATTTTAAGCATTTTTTCAAAAACTTATTGGCTATTATTATATCTTGAGGAATGTCTTTTTTCCCCAATTTTAATGAATTATTTGTGTTTTTGATATTGGGTTATTTAAATACTTTATATATTTTGGTTATTAACCCTTCTTTAGGATGAATAGCTTTCAAATATTTTCTCCTCTTCTATAGGTTGCCTTTTCAGTTTATTATTTTCTTTTCTGGACAGAAGATTTTAGCTTCCTACAATTCCATGTATCAATAATTATTAAAAACCAAGTCATTTTTAATTTGGTTACCAGTGTTTTGAGATATTAAAAAAAAATTTTGCCTAGGTTAATATACTGAAGTGCTCTCCCAAAGCTATAGTAACCAGAAAAGAATAGTATTGTCACAAAAAGAGACATATACAAAAATGAAACAGAACAAAGAACCCAGAAATAAATCCAATCATTTACAGTCAACTCATTTTTGATAAAGGCACCAAGAATATACATGGAGGAAAGGACAGTTTCTACAACAAATGGTAGTAGGAAAACTGGATGTCCAACCATATGCAAAATAAAAAAGGAAAACTAGACCTCTTTCTCTCATTCAGTGCTAAAATCAAATTAAAATGGATTAAATCTTTCAATATAAGACCCCAAACTATGAAGCTGCTATAAGTAAACAAATAACATCTTTTAGGCTTCAATTAATTTTGAAGATGTCTTTGCTCTATATGTTCCATTTGTGATTTACACACACCTTACTATCAGCATAGGGGTTACCAATTATTAGGTTGCTAGTTTTTAAACTTTTCTCTGCTTCAGTTTCTTCCTTTGTGAAGTAAATATAAAGTGAACTTCTTTCCATGGCTATATGAATGACTCAGGATTTGCTGAAAGTGAGTGGGTACTTGGAAGGCTCTATTACAAGGTATAGAAAAAAAAATTATAGTCAAATAAACTGGTCCAAATGCATTGTTTTCTGATTACTCTATTAAAAAAAGTATGTGTGTGTGTGTTTTAGAGTTCATAGAGAAAATCATTTCTATAGTTTAACATTAGTCACTTCATCTTTAGAAATATTAATGATGATATTTCAGGTGTGTTGAAAAAATTAAGTCAAATGATTCATGTAAAATTACTAATATACTTTCTGATACTTTTTTTTAAATTTCTTTTCCTCTATCATTCAACAAATTCATATTGCGTACTTAATATGTTCCAGGTTGTGGTTTGATCATGAGTAAATCAGTAGACAAAGAGCAAAGACCTCTGCCCTTGCATATCTTATTTAATTCTTAATGTTGACAGCTGGCTTTAACAGAGTGACTGAAACAGGGAATTACAACTTATCCAAAGTCTGAGCCTAGCAGACAGGTTTTGGTAGTTTTATGCAACAGAGAGAAAACTATCTTTGATGATAGGTAGAGCAGACTTGATACTTGATACTAGATATAGAAATAGCAGTGCCTAAGTTATTTAACTTTAATGAAGATCAGTTCCTTTGCTTCTAAAATTAGAGGAACATTATCTGTCTTGAAGGTTGTACTGGGACCTTCAGTTACAGATTTATGGTATTAGCCCAGAGCCAGATATTTAAAGAAACATTAGTTTCCCCTCATCCACAGTTCTCAAACTTTAGCAAGTAAGTTATCAGGACAGCTTGTTAAAACACAGACTGGATGAGCATTTTTGCACTTTTTGAGGGGCAGTCTTATCCAGACAGATCAGATGAAAATACAAAAATAGGCTCGGCGCCTGTGGCTCAAGCGGCTAAGGCGCCAGCCACATACACCTAAAGTGGCGGGTTCGAATCCCCAGCCCAGACCCACCAAACAACAATGATGGCTGCAACCAAAAAAAAAAAAAAAAAATAGTATCATAATAAGATAAAAGAACAAATTAAATACTTCTTATAGTATTTTTCACCTATTTTTCATTTTTCAATGTTTATAATGCATACATACTAGTTGCATATGTTAAACTGAAGAAGATAGATAGTAGAATTATGTTTACTAAATGCCGGAAAGAGTAGTGGGGATGTGGGAATGGTTAATGGGTAGAAGAATCCAGTTAGATGGAATGAATAAGATTCAGCATCTGATAGCAAAATAGGGTGACTATAGTTAACAATAATATTTTGCATATTTTAAAATATATAAAACAGTCTAACTAGAATGATCCTAACACCAAGGTATGATAAATCCTTGAGGTGATCAGGGATTCTGTAATTTCATTTTAATGTACTTATTGGACCCTGTGTCCTGAAATTTGTTCACTGTTAAAATAAAAACAGCATTTAACTTACATATCTCAAAAAGGCCTATACTTCTCAAGTTCTTCTTATTTTTCAGTTAATGTTTAGAACAATGTAAAATCTGAAATAAATTGTAGTAAAAAACTTCCATATCAATTCCAAATTTTACAATTATGCATTATTTTGTACCTTAAAGGATTTTGGACTTTAACAAAATTATGTATTTTATCTTTTAAAGTTACTGATTCCTTTGGTTTCACTGGGCAACTACATTTAATAATTTAGCTATAATTTTTTTCTTTGCTTTTTGTTTCTGTTTTTCAAAACAGAGTCTCACTCTGTCACCCATAATGGAGTACAATGGCATGATCATACTTCAATGCAGCCTCAGCTTTCTGGGTTGAACTCATCCTCCTGCCTCAGCCTCCTATGTTGCTAAAACTACAGGTTCATGCCATAGCACTTAGATATTGGTGTGTGCGAGGGCAGGTAAACAAGGTATCTCACTGTGGTGTCTAAGCTGGTCTCTAACTCTCGGTCTCAAGTGGTGCTTTGGCCTTAGCCTGACTAACTGCTAGCATTAGAGATGTGAACTACAGCACCCATACATAATTTTTATTTTAAGATATAATGAAGTTAACATGCTCTAGAATTAAAATAGAGCTACAGGAAAGCAGCTATCTAGTTAGGTATGAAGAACATTTCACTTTTCAGGTTTTTTTTTTTTTATTAAATCATAACTGTGTACATTAACGCAATCATGGGGTACAATGTGCTGGTTTTATATATAATTTGAAATGTTTTAATCAAACTGGTTAACATAGCCTTCACAGCATTTTCTTAGTTATTGTGTTAAGACATGTATATTCTACACCTAGTAAATTTCACATGTACCCTTGTGAGATGCACTGTAGGTGTGGTCCCACCAATTACTTTTCAGTTTTGTTGAATGACGAAGATAGCAATGTTTTGTCTTTGTACATCTCATCTCCCAGTGAGTTGCTGTCTTAGAAATAGTCCAACCTTTTTGTTAATGATAATCTAATTCTAATTAAATGAGAACATTTAATTTATCTGATGATCTAAACGTACATATCATTAGTACATGCTATCTGCAATTCTTGTATTATTAAATAATATAGAATCCAATTGTTTTGTTTTATTATCTTTAATTCACTTGAATATCACTGAAAACATCAGGATAGATTCAAACAGCATCATGTTAAAATTTATTTTAGCCTCACAGTTTAAAAAAATGCCTTTGATTCTACTTCAAGAGCAGATGATTTCTATCTTTCATAGAAAATTAGTTTATCGTTTTTGCTCTGATGTTATTTTCATGCATGTAAAATTGTAAGGAAAAATAATCAACAAGTTGAAGTCAGCACTCCATAACCAGATCACTAGCAAAGGAGACTTTTAAAGTAAGGAGGATGGTGGAGAATGAAACCAATGCCCTTCTGTGTTACTTGTCACATCCTCTCTTCTCTGTGACTGAAGAGGGAAGTAAGATGGAGGAGTTTCCTACAGGAAAAAGAAGTGTTGGAATCAAAATAACTCATAGTTATTTTACTTTAGGTAAGTAACTCATGCTTTTTATCACTTCTTTGAATTCCAGAGTCTATGTCTGAGCTGTGAAATTGGGAGTTTCATGCATTAGTAGTGATCAGTGCCATTGTTTTATTCAGTAAAACAATTCAGATAATTAATATACACCGAGCATATCTGCTGCTTATTTTACCATCCATATTCTCCTTTTCTTAGTAAAAAATAATGGAAAGTATCTATGTAAAATAATATTTTAATATTAGTATTTTAATCTATTCACAAGAAAGAATAAAATGCAACTAGCAATTTTTTCCTCATAAATGCAAGGCATCATGCTAAATAGAAATTTTTCAACGTCAATGTTTTTGAGTTTTTTCACATGTTTCCTTAAATCTCACAGATCTGCCAGGATTTGGTTAAGATATTTATTAGCTTTAATTCTAAAAACAAATAAACTCAAATAAAATAACAACAGCAAAAAATAAAAGCAGGCCACAAAAATAAGTCTGAGAGTCTGAAAGATCGATAAAATTTTAAGACAGTTGCATTTCCAGAGATTGGGCTAAGAATATTTACAGCAATACTAATAGTCATCAAGATCCTGATATCCAAGTTTTTCAGGGGTGTTGCTATAGTACCCGACTTTGTCTATCTGTTTCAAAAGGCCAAAAACAGGCTTTCTGCCAAAGTATTTTACTTTCAATTTGCATCTCACGTCGTCGTCAGTTTTAGTAGGATGGTCACTTCTTGAAAAACAACCTAAAGTTTGCAACTCTTTTGAAGCAACATACAAACTATATTTTTCACATTTTACCTATTTTTTGACTTTCCTGTCTTCATAATTTTGGAAGAAATGGTTTCAATGTCAATGGTTCATGGCAATGCAAATTTCAGTGATGCAAGATTTTTTAACATTCACACAGAGGTGGTAAATGATATGTTTCCTATTTGAAATAAAAGGTTAACTCACAGAAGAGAAGAAACAGTAAGAAATTCCAAATGGTTTTAGAAATTTTGAAATCACTAGATTGTGTTCTCACTCATCTTCAGTTTTTATGAGAAAAATGCAGAGGACATATAAAAATGATAGAGACATCACAAAAATCTTTCAGTTGTTTATACCTATAAAGTCAATGTAGTTCTTATTTACCTCTGCACCTACACCTGGAGTTTCGCACTGTCATTGATTTTCTCAAAAACCTGTCCTGTAGTTTATTACCTTCACTTATTCATGTCAGTTTTTCTGCCATGGCTAAGCCCTGTCATTTCTACCTGTTGAAATCCTATTTATCTGCCAAGTTTCAGCTGATGTGTCACCTACCACGAAGCATTTCACAATCTCCATCTCAGCTTGGTTTGCTTCCTTCTCTGAACTCATATAATATGTCACTCCCACAACACGTTACTATGCATTATAAGCATTTGCAACCCACAAAAACTGCATGCTACCTGAGGATAAATATTAAATGTCATTTTCAGTCTTCTCAAGACATTGAACAACTTTAAATGACCAGTAAATAGTTGGTAAATAAGAATGAGAAAAACTATGAGGCATTTCATATTTCCATTAGAATTCAAGAAAGAATAAATTATTCTCAGTGCATTTATTTAAAGACACAGATATTTGGCCAGGCACTATGGCCCATGCTTATAATCCTGGGTGCTTTAAAAGACCAAGGTGGGAGTCACTTGAGCCCATGAGTTTGAGAAGAGCCTGGACAGCATAATGAAACCCTGTCTCTACAAAAACTAAAAACATTGCCTGGTGTGGTGGCACATGCCCATAGTACATGTATTTGGGAGGCTGAGGCATGAGGATCACTTGAGCCCCGGCGGGTTGAGGAGCAATGAGTTATGACCAGGCCACTGCTCTCTAGCCCAAGCAACAGAGTGAGACCTTGCCCTTTAAAAAATAACATTAAATAACATAAAAATAAGGATGCTTTACAATTGCTTTACGTTTGTTGAACAACGTAATTCTTTTTGTGATTAAATCAATGCATTAATGCTTCATTCATGTTTACTTCCACAATTTTATCACTCACATTCCGTTCCATCTCCTGCCATAAACAGGATACTTGGATGGCTTGGCTCTGTTCCACATGTCTACTATCTCCTATCACATGGTCAGGAATGCCCTTCGCTGTGGCAAGCCCAGAGAAACTAACAGCCAACTGATCCATACCTTGGCATGTGAGGCGTTCAGCCAAGATGAAAAAATCCATCTGACAACAATTCCATATGTGCTTAGCAGTAAATAAGTTTCAGTGTATGCCGTTATTTCACCAGAGGCTTCCACAAAAGCCCTTGCAGCCACATGTAAGTATTTTGGTCTTAGGAAAGAAAGACTAACTTAGTGCTTCAAGAAACAGGACTATGCCTTGTACGTTTGGTTTAGACTTCCATGCATGGTCTGTAAGGTAAAATAACACTTCAACAACTTTGTGGCAATTCTAACAGACTGAGTTAGGACTTCCAGAACACGAATTGAGAAAAAGTCCTTTCTCTTTTTCCTTATGCTATCTATAATTTATACAAATTTATTAGTTTATGTTTGCAGTCCCAAAGACTGTTAGGAACCAAGCCCAACCCACAGCAGGAGGTGAGCAAAGCACTGGCTGGAGACTGAAGCTTCATTTGTATTTACAGCGGCTTCCCCCATTGCTCAGATCACTGACTGAGCTCTGCCTCTGTCAGGTCAGCAGTGGCATTAGATCCTCACAAGACTATGAACCCTTTTATAGACTGAGAATGCAAAGGATCTAGGTTTCGTGCTCCTTATGAAGCATGAATTCTAATGCCTGATGAAGTGAAGTGGAGTTAAAGCACTGATGCTTGTGCTGGAGAATGGTTGCAATCAGCAGGGAAGTTTGACTACCCAGAGAGCATAATAAAACAATTGCTCACATATTCATATCAAAACTATCCCTACTCCCTGGTCTGTGGAAAATCTATCTTCCATGAAAGTGGTCCTTGGTGCCAGAAATATTGAGGGCTCCTGACTTATGTTATTATTATCAGAAATTAAACATTTGCAAGTCATATATTTTTCTCCCTACCTGAGCCCTCTAGAATTCGGTAACTCATTAAATTTACTAACATAAGTTTAGCAAAAATATACCCTCCTTATTACCAGGACTTGATACATTAAATATGTAACCAAAGTCTTACCTGAAATGCCATATTTGAGAATGATGCTCATTTAAATAAGTCTGAGTAGACCCTTAAGGCACCATTGGCTTCATGGAACCAATTCTTAACAAAACCCTTTAGAAAACCTGGGGGAAAAATCTGACTTATAGTGTCTATAGTTAGGTTTTTCCAGCCTTACAGGTGAGTAAAAAATCTATCTTCCCGATAGATTCAGAAAACTTAAGATATTTTGAAGACTTCAAGAAGAGAGGAATTCACTCAAATTTAAGGGTAAAATAGGTGAAATTTGGTTGTCAGTACTTAGCTGAGCTTCCTAGCCTCCAAAGACTCTTAAAAGTCCAGTGTGAAATTCCGGCATAAGGATACTAGCACAGTAAACTAAAGAAGGCCAATAGGATAAGTTATCATTATTGCTACAAGTATGTAAATAATCTAGCCAATCTGATCAGACAAGTATCATTTTATAATCAATAATGATACTTTGTGAAATAAACCAGTCACAGAAAGAAAAATATTACATGATCTCACTCAGATGTGGTATTTTTTTTAAAAGTCAGAAGCAGAATTAGAGACCAAGGATGAGGGTTGGGGTGGAAATTAAGTAAACTGATTCGTAGGGTACAAACTTGGAATTATGTAGGATGAATAAATGGAGAGAGCTAATGAATAGCATGAAGATTATAGTTGATAATATTGTATTATACACTGAAAATTTGCTAAGAGATTTTAGGTACTCTTACGACAATAAAAGTAACTATGGAAAGTAATAGATATGTTAATTTGATCCACTGTAGTAATCATTTCACTCCATATATGTACATTGATATATCATGTTGTATAATTGAAATACATGCAATAACATTTGTTGGAGATTTATTACTTAGAAATTATTTTTTTATTTAAATGTGGAATATGACTGTAGAGAGAAATTTCATAATTCAGTAGAAAACTATGCATCATTTATAACACATCAGTCTGGAAGAGAGAGAGTTTTGGTACCAACTTGAATAGTTGACTAGCTTTCATTACCTTGCCTGAATTGTCAGTTCTTACTAAATTGCAATTTTATAGCCTCCTCCAGTACGTAACTAGGTTTCTCCAAATTAATGTTTTTAATTTTTTCTCCTATCACTTGATTGGCATAACCAAGAAGTAATTAGTAACTAGGCTGTTAGACCTGGAGGTTGCCTTGCAGGTGGCCTTTCCATCAGTATCTGATGAAGGCCTGGGAGCTAAAACTCAACTGTTAGATAATAAAGGATTCACCATTCAGCAGATTGACAACCGGCCAGATTTCTTTCTGGCTGATTCAGAACCTTGGCTGCTAAAGAAGTCCTGCAATTTATTCAGCAATATATGTCCTTAAAGAAAAAGAATGAACTAATAAGTTTCTGATATGAATGGAATGATAGGAAAAAATGTATGTTTTTGATATATTTCTATAATTTTTTACAGAACTAGAGAGTTTAAAAATAATCTGTTGCTGACTCTCAATAAACAATAGATTTTTTGAATTTTATTCAGATAATCTTCAAATATATCCTCACTATACAATCTCATAATATTTCCTAACAGCTCTAAGAAACAAGTGGCTTCAAATGATTAAATCAAAATAAAAAATGGTTTTAGGTTGCGAACCAAAATCTTCATGGGCAGATTGCTTCACAGGCTGAGTTAATAAACTTCTGATCTAACATGCTGACTTTTAGATTACAGTTTTCAGTAACTTTAATTATTATGGTGATTTGGCAGTTTCCTTAAATTGGAGTTTGATTTCCAGATTTCAGGTTCAAAATATGTTATTGCCAAAATAACATCATTAGAAGTTTTTTCTATGCACTAAATGGTGTATGTCTCTAGTTTGGAAAATCACTCCAGCCAAAGGAACTGTAAAGTCCCCAGTGGGAAAAGTAAATGATTACTTCAACATAATCAGAGTAGGGAGTGTGTGTGTGTGTGTGTGTGTGTGTGTGCATAATGTGTCATATATCCATATTTATGTCTATATCTATATAGAGAGACTGTTAGTTGTTGGAAGATAGATCAGCCTACGCCATGTTAATTGAGGATAACTCTTCTACAGAGTCTGCTTGTAAGGATTATCATAACTGAAAAATGACAGATGACTGAAGTTAGGAAAAATTACCATGTAGACACATAATGTGAACTTTTTCTGATAGAAAAAGCTTACAAATCACTCTGTTATCAAGTAAATTAGTAAGACTATTTCTAATTTCCACAAAGTATTATGAAAAACTATACCTTCAACCACATCAAAAGGTCTCTTGCTAGGTAGTACTCAGTATGGTTTGAGAATTCTTGAATATTTTTAATGTCTGAGATTCATGTGCTTGATATATTCTTTTCTAACCCTAAATTTATAATGTGTATGTACAGAAAAGAGCAGCATCCTTCAAGTGCTTAGAATTGTTCTTAGGTATCCATATGACCTAGTTTTCACACTAGTCTAAATAACACAAAGCCAGCAGTTCTGAATTACCTGGTCAATCTCTATGATAAACCTATGGATATGATTTATTTCTGAAGGAGAAAAGTAGCTTTTCATTTCCAGCAAAACACTTGAATGAAAAACACCATATCAGTTAATAGATTAGACTTTCCTAGGAGAGGAAAAATTCAATTTTAATGTTTATTCTTTCCTTGTTGTATGAAATTAAAACAAGTTATTTATCTTTCTAACGTGAATTTTTCTCATCAATCAAATTTGGATGTACATATTTAATTTTCAAAGATATTATAAGGATGCCTTCTGATAATGCAGTAATTTCAAACTTTTATCATTCATGTGTCACTCATACAAATGATGTCTTATCTTCATGCCATCTGCATTATTATTTAATATTTTTAAAATTAAATTTATATTTAAATGTGCAGAAATACAGGGAAACTTTACATCAAAGTAATTAGGGAAAATCCACTACCACATACTATAAAAGCAAGCAATCATAAAATTCCTTTAAAAGGCAACAATATATATAAATTATATTTAGATTCCTTTTCCTACTGAGGGCCTAATCAAGAGACTTACAATCTCTTTACATAAAATCACAAGAACTAATTCTTAGTAATAAAAACAAAGCTGGGGGCATCACCATACCAGATTTTAGACTGTACTACAAAGCCATAGTGGTCAAGACAGCACAAAAATAGAGACATAGACATTTGGAATCGAATAGAAAATCAGGAAATGAAACTGACATCTTACAACCACCTAATCTTTGATAAACCAAACAAGAACATACCTGGAGGGAAAGACTCCCTATTCAATAAATGGTGCTGGGAGAACTGGATATCCACATGTAAAAGAAGGAAACTGGACCCGCACCTTTCTCCACTCACAAAAATTGATTCAAGATGGATAAAGCACTTAAATTTAAGGCATGAAACAATAAAAATCCTCAAAGAAAGTATAAGAAAAACATTGGAAGATATTGGCCTGGGGAAAGACTTCATGAAGAAGACTGACTGCCGTGGAAATTGCATCAACAACAAAAATAAACAAATGGGACTTAATTAAATTGAAAAGCTTCTGTACAGCTAAGGAGACAACAATCAAAGCAAATAGACAACATACAATAGGAAAATATATTTGCATATTTTGAATCATACAAAAGATTGATAACTAGCATCTATAGAGAACTCAAGTTAATCCACATGAAAAAAGCCAACAATCCCATATATCAATGGGCAAGAGACATGAATGGATCATTCTCTAAAGAAGACAGACGAATGGCAAACAAACATATGAAAAAATTGCTCATCATCCCTAATTATTAGAGAAATGCAAATCAAAACCACCCTGAGATACTATCTAACCCCAGCGAGAATGGCCCACATTACAAAATCTCAAAACTGCAGATGCTGGCATGTATGTAGAGAGAAGGAAACACTTTTACACTGCTGGTGGAATTGCAAACTAACACAACATTCCTGGAAGGAAGTATGGAGAATCCTCAAAGAACTCAAGCTAGACCTTCCATTTGATCCTGCAACCCCATTACTGCACATCTACCCAGAAGGAAAAAAACCCTTTTATCATAAGGACACTTGCACTAGACTCTTTATTGCAGCTCAATTTACAAATTGAGCCAAAATGTGGAAACAGCCTAAATGCCCACCAACCCAGGAATGGATTAACAAGCTGTGCTATATGTATACCATGGAATACTATTCAGCCATTAAAAAAATGGAGACTTTACAGCCTTTGTATTAACATGGATGGAAGTGGAACACATTATTCTTAGTGAAGCATCACAAGAATGGAGAAGCATGAATCCTATGTACTCACTTTTGATATGAGGACAATAAATGACAAGGGTAGGGGTGAGCAGAGAGAGGAGGAAGGAGGGAGGAGTGGGGAAGGGATTAGCAGAGAGAGTGACAGAGGGAGGAGGGTGGGGTCTTGGTGTGTGCCACACTTTTTTGGGGTAAGACTCGTTTGTAAGAGGGATTTTACCTAACAAATGCAATCAGTGAAACCTGGTTTCTTGTACCCTCAATGAATCCCCAACAATAAATTTAAAAAAAAAATCACAAGAATTAATAGAAAAGGAAAAATGAAAATTTTATCACTTACTATTGAAAACTGAATAAAAAATTTATGGAAAATAAAATAACTTTATTACTATGAAATCCTTATTAAAAAATATATGGAAAAAGTTTCAACTTTATCAGTGAAGCTATAAAAATTTCAAACATCAAAAAAGAACAATGTATTGCCAATATCTCTTATTAACATGTATCTATAATAGGATAAAGGACAAAGACCTTTGGTCTTCTTAAAAGGTACAGAAAATCACTCATTATACTACAATACTGTCAACTAATGATATAAACTCTCAATATACTATCAAGAAAAGATAATTTGCTCTACAAGGTAAAGAGCATCTGCAAAAAATATGCAGCTAACCTTTTATTTACTATTGATACAATGAAAGTCTTTTCTAAAATCAAAACAACTATTAAAACTCAGATGTCAATCTAGAGAGATCACAGGACAGGAGGATGACATACAAAAAAATAGTTGTATTTCTATATTCCAGCAAAATATATTTGAAAAATAAAACTTTTAACCCAGTGACTTCCACACTATAATTTTTCCCCCATTAGGGCTGTGGTGTTTTCTTACAAATATAGAATAACAACATCAAAAACAAAAGGTCCTAAAGCATACATTATTAATATAAAAAGTAATATAAAAACTTGAAAATTAGTATTGTAAATAGTAATGTGAAGACTTGAAAAATAGTTCATAGGGTAAAGTGTTTTTCTTGACTTGTTAGGCTTGAGTATAATTTAAAGGTAAACATAAATAGAAAAATGAAATTCATTGACTTCTATTCACTTAATCCACAATTTTAGAATTAAATTGTTAATATTAATTTTAACAATAAAAATAGCAACAAGTAAAATTTCCACAAACCAATTTCAGGGTTTTGCCTAGGGGACCACCCATAATGTAACATGTATTATGGCATGGCAGTGTGAGTTGCTTGCACACCATGTGGCTCCTAAGTTTGAGACATGTGAGTTATATGTTTCATGAGGCCTGGGCTCCAAATTAGCATGAGTTAAATACAACTCACATGGCAGTTAATATGTTAAGGATACATTTAAAGACTTCTACTTTTAACTAGGATGTTATAAAAATGTATAGGATGTACAAAATGTATAGGATGTACAAATGTATAGGATGTATAAAAACTAGGATGTTATAAAAAATGTGTCCACTTATGTGAGACAAAAAATAAATATATATGTGACAAAAAAATTTCAAGGCACTGAACATTAAATAATGAAGGATAAGTGATCTCTAACAGGAACAAAGCAAGCCTTGCTATTACCAAAACTTACTGGCTCAATATAGTACATAGGCTCTACTTCAGAGAAGGGTAACTTAGATAGAATCTATTATGCTTTCTGAATTGAGCAAACAGCCTTATTTTTAGGGACACCGAGATGATATGACTTCAGTGGACAACACATTAAACAGGAGAAACTTTTATGGAAGGATAGTTCCAGGAATCTGGAAAAGTATTCAGCAAAATATTGTCCCTCACACATAGGTGAAGTAACTACCTCCTGCATGGGTAAAAGGCTCATAACATATTATACAGAATAGTTCCCAAAGCTCATACAAGAGTGGGGATATTGGCTGTTCCCACCAATCAGACTGGAAAACCTCTTGATTCACCATCCATCATTGAATTCAGGAGAGTTTTACTTCGGGAGTGGAGAATAATTGGCTCTAGATCAAACCCTGCTATTGTTTTGCCAACTGTATTTCAAAATCAAACCCAGAAAGGATCAACCTGCCTTGGAGTAATTTAATGACATTTCAGCACAAAGCTCAAGTATATTTATAGGATTTAAAATATTTGTCATCCAACACATTAAAATCCTTAATTTCTGGCATTGAATCAATAATGAACAGACACATAACAAAACAGAAAAACTCTGTCCATAATAAAGTGAAAATGTGTCAGTAAAACAAACTCTGAACTTGCTAGACATTAGAATAAGCAGGCAAGCACAGATATACAGACACAACAAATCCAGTTACTATAACTGCATTCTGCAGGTCCAAAAGTGAAGTAGAAACATGGAAAATATTAGAGACATAAGTAGATAGAATAAAAGTCCTAAAATAGAGTTTGAACTACATAAATTATAATATTTATGATTTTAAAATTAAATTCATTTGGGTTAAAGGATTATTAATCATTGCTTAATAAAATACCAAACATATGTAACACAGAACAGAAAAATATCTGAAGAAATAATGATTTTCCAAACTTGTTGATAACTATAATATCACTGGCACCAAAAATTGTAATAACCTTAGCCCAAGAACTTTGAAGAAAATTATATTAATGCATCTTATAACTATAATATCTATGTATTGTTCCATAGCAAATTTTGTGGCTTGAAACAATACACATTCGTTATTTCAAAGTTTCTGTTGGTCAGAAATCTGAGCCCAGGTTATACGGGTCCTTAGTTTCAGGATCTCTCATAAAGCTCCCTTGAAAGTGTTAGCTGGTGTTTAATTCTCATCTGAAGACTTGACTGGGGAAGGATTCATATCAAAGCTCACAAATGTGTGGTTTGCATGATTTGGTTCCTCAAGGAGTGTTTATCTGAGAGTCCTAGTTCTTTGTTCATTGTTGGTTGCAGGATTTCCTCAATTCTTTCTTTGCCAGATAGGACTTCTAACATAACAACTTGCTTCATCAAAGCCAGAAAAAGAGAGATTCTGCAAGCAAGATAGAAATTACCATCTTATGTAACCTATTCACAAAGGTGATACCTTAGAACATTGTTTATATTAATTATATTTATTTGAATAGAACAAGTCACACCTCCCAAACACAAGTTTTAAGGATAGGGGATTACAAAAGCTGTTAAATATCAGGATGTGAAGATTATTTGAATCATTTTATAAAGTGCATGCCACATTAATTAAATTCTTTAAATTCATCATAAAGGCATGTTATATACCAAAGAACAAAGGTAAGAATAACATTATCTTTATTAAAATTAATGCAGAAGAGAAAAGAAGAAATTATCTTTAAAACACTGAAAAGAAAAACAAAATTATGTTTAGTTAGATATCTATATTTACCAATAATATCTTTCAAAATGTGATTGAAATATTTCTATAAATACAAAATCTTTCAATATATTCATCACTAGCACACCTACACTAAAATAAATATTAAAGGGAGTTCTTCAGACAGAAGCTATATACTTCTATTCATATATAACACATCATCCAAAGGCATAGAAGCTTAAAGCCATATGAATCTATTATCTGAGAAATTTTCTGAGATTCAAGAGTCCAAAAACGCATTAGCAGGGTGGTTTTTGGACCAAAAACTCTCAAACATCTAGTAATGCTACCTGGGGTCTTTAGTTGTTTCAATATTAAATTTGAGTTTGAGAATCTGCTACCATGGTCATGCAATTAATTGCTAACAGACTTCAATCCTTTTTGACTGTTAGCTTAGATTTTTATTCTCTGCAGGGTGGGATTCTCCAAAGCGTGGCTCAGTGTTCTGATGACTTCCTACAGAATAAGCAGAGAGGGATGAAGGGATGAGAGAATGAGAGAGAAAGAAGAGAGAGAACACTTATTGTGAAATCTACAGTCATTTATAATCTCATTTTGGGATTGTCATCCATCTCAGAGAAACCCCGAGGTACAGGGTACAGTGAGGCAGATTACACAAACTCCTGATTACAGAATGTGGCCCTATAGATTAACGTACATCCAAAATGCAAAATGTACATACACTTTCCCAAAGCCCACAAAATGTCATGTCATTTAAAACATCACCTCAATAAAACAGAATCTAGTTATCTTAATCGGATCTAAGTCTGGATTATAGGCCTTGTCTTTAGTTTTTTTAGGGTAGCTCCTCCACTATACCATCTCATGACCTATGAAATTTAACAATTATTTGACCTTCAATTGCCCAAAATATAATCATGAGTTATGCATAGGAAATCCACAATAGGCATTAATATTCAAAGGGGAAGAAAATGGGAGGCATAAAGTATAATCTCATCCATTTCAATTCTGAGACACAGCCAGGCAAATGTTAGAAGTGCCTGGATTAGTTCTGAATGCCTGGGAAAAAATTGTCCTTGGCTCTCAGCTCTGCCATCTGGGCTCTCAGTTTTACCTTCTCAGTCATTCTTTTTCCTTTTGATCTTCTTTTTTTGGGGGGGAGGGGAAGCACATGTTTGTAGCAGAATAGTTTTCTCAGCCATTCAAAAGCAAACTAGGCTAAGTGGGTGGGTACAGAGACCTCTTATTCACTATGTATGGTCTATGTCCCTTTCAGTTTAAGGTAGAAATGTTTCTTCAGATATTTATATTTTAAAAGCTTTGTAAGTCTTCTGTGAATCTTATTGAAGTCCACTCAATTCAACAAAACTCACAGCCAATCACAAGTCTTTTCAAGGTAAGAAATTCTTAACTTTGGCTGAGTCTATGCTGGAATATAGTCCCCTAATCTTCTTAGGAGCCCTAATGTTTGATGGAGAGGATGTGTAGAACAATGTATGCTTAATATTTTAGAAGAGTCTTTTCAAACTGTATAACACTTTGGAGCAACAACATTCATGCTTTTGAGATTCAGATAAATGCTTTATAATCACACCATAGGTACCATTGTTTGTTTGTTTGTTTGTTTGTTTATAATGCCCTGGATTTGGTCTTTGCTCAAAAGCCACTCATTAAGTTTGTTCTGTTTGGTGCCTAGACAAGTTGAGGATTTTCAAAGTCATCAAACATTTGCATTTTTAAAAAGTTATTCCTATAATTTGTTTTCCCCCTCACATCTTATCATACAAACAAGGAGAAATAATGAAGTTCTTTCAATATTCTGTTTGAAAATCTTAGTTTATACACAGCTTGTTAGGCAATTTCCTAATTTTCACATTATTGCAGGAGAGTGTTGCTTAAATTTCTGCTACTATACCACAGAAATCCTGACAGGTTTGTTTACTTATTCATTCCTTCATTTATTCACTTACCTATTCAATGTTTACAATGTTTTGGGTATTTATGGATACATAACAAATGTACATATTTCACAGTACATGTGATATTTTGATACATTAAGATAGTGTGTAATGATCAAATCAGGGTCGTTGGGACACACATATCCTTAAATATTTATCTCCATTTTATACTGTGAACATTCAAATTATTCTCTTCTAAGAATTTTGAAATATGTAATACATTACAATTAACTATAATCACCCCCTACTGATCTGTTTAACAATAGGTTTTATTTCATCTATCTAACTTTAAATAAAATTATATGCATTAATTAATTTGTACTTACCACCATTACCCTTCCTGGCCTCTGATAACCATAACTCTACTTTCTATCATTATGAGATCCACTTTTTAAGCTCCCACATATGAGTGAGAACATGCGACATTCGTCTTTCTGTGCCTGGCTAAATTCACTCAACATGGCTTCCCATTCCATGTTAGTTTCTGCAAATTTGAGGATTTTATTCTTTTTTAGGAATGAATAATATTTCACTGTGTGTGTACAATATTCTCCTTATAATCCACTTAAAGTTATTCCATTTTTTTTCTATTATGAATAATCTTGAAATAAATATCAGTACTAATGTCTCTTCAATATATTTGGGTATATACCCAGTAGAGGGAAGACTAGACCATGTTGTTATTCTATTTTTGTTTTCTAAAGAACTCCTGTAAAGTTTTCCTTGGTGGCACATGGTCCCCTTTTTCCATTTCCTCGCCAGTATCTGTTATAACAGCCATTTTAACTGAGGTGACATATCTCATGTGATTTTGAGTTCCGTTTCCCTTATTATTAGTAATATTGAGCATTTTTTCATATTCTTGTTGGCCATTTTGTGTCTTCTGTTTAGAAATGTCTATTCAGACCATTTTTAATTGGATTTGTTTTGCTATTGAGTTTTTTGAGTTTCTTATAGTACAATATGGTTATTAATTCCTGTCAGACAGATAATTTGCAAATAACTTCTCCCATCTTGTATGTTGTCTCTTTACTTTGTTCATTATTTCCTTGGTTATGCAGAGACTTTGGAGGTTCATATAATTCAGACTAATTTCCTGGAGCATTCTCTCAATTTTTTTTCTAGAAGTTTCATTATTTCAGGTCTTAAATGTAAGTCCTTAATTCACTTGGATTTCATTTGAATATATGGTAAAAGATAGGGTCAAATTTTATTTTTCTCCATATGGATATCTAGCAGTGAGAAAAGAAATTTAAGAAGATACACAACAAGGGAAAGATATGCCATGTTCCTGGATTCAAAGAATTAATATTGTTAAAATGTCCATACTTCCCAAAGTGACCTATAGATTCAATCCAGTCTTTATCAAAATACCTATGACATTCCACATGGAAATAGATAAAACAATCATAAAATTTATATGGAAATACAAAAAAACCTAAATAACCAAAGCAATACCCAGCAAAAAGAACAAAATGAGATGTATTGCATTACCTAACTTCAAAATATATTTCAAAGCTACACAAACAAAAATAACATGGCACTGGAATAAAAAGAAAAGCAAAACCCAGGAAAAAGAGTACAAAACCAAGAAGTACATTCCATTATTTACAGTCAACTCATTTTTGGCAAAAGGGCTAAGAAGACTTAAGAAAGAATATCTCTTCAATAAATGGTGCTAGGAAAACTGAATAACAATATGCAGGAAAATGAAACTAGACCCAATCTAGTTTTACCTCACTCTCGTCAAGGCACTTTAGACTCTCCCTAAGACCTACTGCTCAGTTCCAAAACCACTTCTATACCACAACATTGTAATTCTAATCACCAAAATCTTTATTAGTTATCTACTGTGGCAAGAAAATTCATGCCAAAGCCTAGCAGTTTAAAACAAGAAAAATTAATTAAATTAAAATTTTTCCTATTTGAGAAATCTAGGAGCATATTATTTGCATAGCAGTGACTTAAAATTTCTTACACAGTTAAAGTTAAAAGATAGGAGAAGAATACAAATGGAAATAGATACCAGGAATTGGGGATCATGGGTCAATCTTGGAGGCAGGCTATCACAGAACCAAAGTGATACCAGATGGTTATTTAGGTCTACCTAAAGAAAGGGAAAATACAAGAAATTATAACAACATAACTAAGTATATTTTCTTCTTATTACTTTTAATGAGCAATTGGCTTTAAACAATAACAACATAATATTGATAAGAGTATTGCTCATACAGGCAAGTCTGTTATACTGAGTCTAATTTCTCTTTTTCAAATGCCAGTTAAACATCTCACCATGTAAATAATAGATAGCATAATTAAATACTTAGTCCATAACAAAAAAAGCATGAAGACTATGAGTAGAGAAATTAAATAAAATCTTGAAGTTTGCTTGTAATATACTAATGTGGAATAATATCATACCTTGGAGGAAAACTACTACAAGTTAAAAATATATGCAATGAACACTAAAGCAAAGATTAAAATGACCAAACAAGGAGATATGGCTGATGAATTTGGGGAATAAAAAAAGGCAATTATATTCATTTTTTGAATCCAAAACAGCAGAGAAAGAGGAAAAAAGGAAACAAGGAACAAACAGGATAATTAGTAAACAACAGCAAGTTGATAGATCGAAACTTATCCATATCAGTAATCAACTTATAAAATGGTCTACATATCACTAAAGGAAATTTAAGACATAAATAATTGATGATACATATGTTATTCTTAATTCACAAAACCCAACATTGGTTAATACATCAATTTTCTTCACATTTATCTATATATTCCAACATCCCCCTCAAAAATCCCAGGAGATTTTTTTTTTCAAGAACTTCAAAAGCTGATTCAAAAATTTATTATCTAATGAAAAGATTCTGGTGTAGCCAAACAGAAGTGGAAATAGCAGTGAAGTCTCAGGACTAACACCACCAACATAAGTGCTTCATTCTTGTCACATGGTAGTACAGGATATGCTTACCAGTCAAGTTTTTAAATGCCCATTTTGATCACTTTCAGTGACAGAAACCTGACTGTTAATACTCCTAAAGTTAATCTTCTTTCCTACAGTGAAAAAACAATATTTCTAGCCTTTTAATTTTGACATGTTTTCTTTTTCCTCTTTCCTTTTCTAATAACCTGATGCATTACACTAAAATGTTTAAAATGCACTCTAAAAAGCTGGTTAACAAGATTCAGTACAGCATAGATATGCCATTTGGTGAGATGTTTTATCTATCTGTAGTTAATGCAATTTCTCTAAATGCCCTATCACTTATTTCTCTGTAATCAATACAAATCTATATAAAATATTAATTTCCGTAGGTTAAAATCTGAGAAAATACAGTGATAAAACATAATACATTCTCAAGGCATATTGATTACTCTCACGCTGAGGGTGAAAGGAAAAAAGCCTTAATAAAGAAAACAGTGACAGAAAATAACAATAAAAAACATTTGATGTGATGACAAATGAAGCATTTTATTTTTATCACCTATCAGATGTGAACTCATCTGTTATAAACAGAGAAATCTAGACATTGTAAAAAGAGATACCAAAAGAAAAAAGTCCACGTCAGTGAAGACGTTTATGTAGTCATAGAAATTCGGAGCTTTGGTACATAAAAACGATATTTACAGGTATGAAATTTACATAACAGTATCAGCTGAAGCTTGAACTAACCTATGCAGTACAAAGCATTAACTCACAGTCATACTGATTTTATCTTACCTATGTCAGTGTTAAGCAGAAAAAAAATATTAGAGAATGTTTTATATAGTTTTCCATCTGTTTAGAATCTTTTAAACACTACTTTGTAGAATTTGCATGTGGCAATAAACGTATGTGGATGGCTTAATTTTTATTGTTTTATGTTATCTTTTTTAAAATTTTGAATTAATAGAAGGGTACATATGATTAGGTTACATTGCTTACATTTGTTAGAAAAAGTACAAGTTGTAGTTCAGTCCTTCACCCAGGAGGTGTGTCATATACCATTAAATTGTACGCTTTAAGTGGGAGATTACAGAACCCCCTCCCGCTTCTCCCCTCTTTCCTCTTCTCTTCCCTGTTTTGGAATCTACTTGTGATTTTCTCTCATGTGGGCCTGTAGTTATTCATCTGCTAGTTTTAAACTAGTACTGAGTACACAAGCTGCTTGCTTTTCCACTCTTGAAATACTTTACTAAGGACAATATTCTTCAACTTAATTGAGTTGAATATTCTTCAACTTCAATTCAAAGCACATTCTTCATCTTTTTATGGTTGAACGGTATTACATGGTATACATATACCATAGTTTATTAATCCATCCATGGGTTATTTTCACATCTTTGTGATTGTGAATTTAGCTGCTATAAATATTCCAGTGCAAATGTATGATTAAATGAATTTTTTATCTTATGGGTAGATACCTAGTAATGATATTGTGAAATCAAATGGAAGGTCTACTTTCAGCTCTTTGAGAACTCTCTATACTTCTTTCCAAAAAGGCTGTGTTAGTTTGCTGTCCCACCAGCAGTGTAGAAGTCTTCGCTGTTTCTCTGCACCCATGGCAGCATCTACAGCTTTTAGACTTTGTGATTATGAGCTTTTCTTACAGGGGTTAGGTGATATCTCAATGTGGTTTTAATTTTCATTTCCCTGATGCTTAGGGAATGTGAGAATTTTTTCCTGTTTGGTGACTATTCCTCTGAAACCAGAGGCTGGTTTCATCTCTAGGTTTTCTATTCTGTTCCATAGATCTGTGTCTCTATTTTTATGCCAATACTGTGCTGTTTTGACAACTATAGGCTTATAGTATAATATGAAGTTTGGTAACACGATACCTCTAGATTTCTTTTTCTTTCTTAGAATTGCTTTGGCTAGTCAGGCTTTTTATGGTTCCATATGAAACAAATAACTATTTTTTTCAAGTCATTCAGAGTGTGACATTGGTGTTGTAATGGAGATTGTATTAAATTTGTACATCACTTGGTGTAATATGGACATTTTAACAATAAACATGGTATGTTCTTCCACTTGTTAACATCTACTGCTATTTTTTTTCTCTCTGTAGAGATCCTTCATGTCCTTTATTTGGTATATTCCAAGGTACTTTGTTTTCTCTGAAGCTACTGTGAAGAGTATTGTGTCTTTGATTTGATTCTCAGCTTGACTGTTTGCATAAGTGAAGGCTGCAGATTTCTGGATATTGATTTTATATCCATAGATGTTACTGTGTTTCTTGATCACTTACAGGAGTCTCATGGTTGAGTCTCCAGGGTTTTCTTGGTACAAGGTCACATCATCAGCAAAGAACAAAGGTTTGACCTCCTCCATCTCCATTTGTATTATCTTTGATCTCCTTTTCTTGCCTGATTGCATTGGCTAGGACTTCTAGCACTATGTTGAATAGTAGTGAGGAGAACAAATATCCTTGTCTTATTCCTTTTCTAAGTGAAATGCTTTCAGTTTTATTCCATTTAGTATGATATTGACTATGGGTTTGTCATATATTACCCATTTATCTTTGCTGAGGATTCTAGAATTTGAGCCCTGTGGGCTACATTACATCACCTGAGCTCCATTGTTCTCAGCCTTTCTGTTATATTTCAAAAATGCTACTTACTGGCAGGTGATCAGAAGAGGGGGAAAAGAAGTTCAAGCCTTTGTTTCCTATTCTTTCCTTGTTTTAGCACTGTATGTCAGGGCTAAGTTGTTTAATTACAGGAGTACAGTGTATTTAAGTTTACTTCTCAGATTCTTATGACACTGTTTTTGTCCTTAACAATACAGGTTTGGCTGTAATAATAGTTCCCCACAGTTTCCTGGATATCTTTTCTCCAACATTGCATTGCAGTTGAATCATTAGGGGACTCTTGTTACCATAGCAACTCTGATTGATAAAGAGTGTTATTTAAAATCTTGATTTGATGGCCTTATTGTTGTGATTTTTTTAAATAAATGAAGATTTATTTCATTAGTGCCAGATATCTTTAATATTATTAGCAGGAAATAATAATATCTGAAATGTATTGATTTTAGTGTGTAATAGCTAATATGAGTAATATATGTTTATTATCTCTTTCAATCTGAACAACAGTACTAAACACTAATATAGACAACAAATCAAAGTGAATCTAGTGGTGGTTCTTAATTTTCAAGTTCTTCTTGTAAGTATTAATCATCTCAAAAGTAGGCTATCCAGAAATATTTTCCAACTTCTCTCATATGTAGTATATAATATGATTTTTAAAAGCAATTTTAGACAAATTTTGTTTTAAAGGCCTTAGGCCTATTTTTAGTAGGTTTAGTGTAAGGCCTACACTCTATCCAGAAGCATAAATTATGCCAAGAAACTGTCCTCTGAAGTGTTGGGGCTCTTTGCCACGAACTCCAACCTGGTTTTAAAGCCAACTGGGAAAACTACACTGAAAATAAATCACCTTCTCCAGTTTAAAATATAATGTTTGAGAATGCCTAGAGAGAGAAGGCTTACATTAGCGCAGGTTGAGTAAACTGAGAAAACACAGTCCCTCTCTGGCTGCTTCTGAGGCTTTTATTGATTTCTAACAAAGGTGCTTATGCAAAATGTAAAAATGCCAAAAGAAGGGATTGAGGGAATCCCAAGTCTGGAGGAAGATTGGATAGAGAAAGAGACTGGGTAAATGGTAGGGGGTTTCTAACAGACCAGAAGGCCCTGTGGCTATTTAGAAAGGGAGAAGGAAAAACTAGTTCTATCCCTGCAGGAGTAGTAAGCCAGATTTCCTAAACTAACTTCACATCAAAAGTTCAAAGAGTTTACTTTTCCCACCTACTGACTCTAGAATGTAGAGGCCTAATCCAGCCTGTCTGGGCCCCTCCCGGCTCTTTTCATCTCCCTGTTTTTGATGAGCCCAAGCATTGCAGGTCTTCAGGCTTTACCCTGGATGTCCCAGAATTGAGACCAGGTACCCCACTGAGAGGTCAACCTATCTACCTCCCACAGTGAAGTAGGGGGAGAACAGAAATAGCAGGATTTAGAGTTGAAGCACTTCTCAGAAGGTATTAGACTAATGCTCAGCTTTCTAGTTCATTATAATTCAGACACACATAAGGGTGAGTTCCATAATATTGTGAGACCTATGAAAATAAAGACAGTGAGTCCCAACCATTTTTCTTGAACACCACTCATAGCACCAATGGAATTTTATTCTTAATATCTCTGTTGTTTACTGACATATCTCTAGTGGGAGGGAGCAGCTATAAACCTATTTTTCATTATATTATTATTTTCCTGCTTTGCCCTTAAATAGTGATGGTAGTGACAAAATTAGAAAAAGATAAAAGAGCTGGGGAAGAAGGAAGACAGGGAGGAAAGGGGGGAGGAGGAAAGAGCTGCAGGAAGCTTCAAGGTCATAAATCAAATCAGGTATACAGCCCAGGTGGCAGCAACCAATCAAACGTTCACACACCTCCACCCTAGCTAAGACCCCACCCATGGAGATGTCTTGGCCTATCAGAACCCCAAGACCTCCCTAGTGACCAAACATTAGCTTTTTTTCTCAGTTATCTTCTTCAGCATTTTATTGCAACCCATAGTACTTTGTGAGAAAGTGTATAAAAGTTTCCGTGGCCTTTGTTTAGGGGCCACTCCCTGCTGTTTCTGCTTTTCTCTTGGGAGTGACCCAAGCATATGCCTGTTAAGAATAAACTCCTTGGTTTTTTCATGTGTAAAACTCTCAGTTGTAATAACTTTGGCCTCAACATCTAGTACATATTTCAATAATAATAATAATGTGCAAGTGAATGTGTTTCAAATATCAATCACTTCAAGGTATAAGTAAAAGGTAGTATAATCATGGACCATACTGCATAGACAGAATTTTGATCATTATTTTTTCTATCAGAAAAAAAAATAACAGACGCCAAATAGGAACAAAACTTTTCCTGTAAGGAAGAAAGGATGACGAGGACCATTACCCTAGAAGCACTACAATAAATGTGGTAATAGGTTGTGTATGCTATTTCAAAAAATCATGTCTGGGCCAGGCACACTGGCTCACTCCTATAATCTTAGCACTCTGGGAGGCTGTGTCGAGTAGACTGCTTGAACTCACAAGTTTGAGACTAGCCTGAGCAAGTGCAAAATGCCATCCCTAAAAAAACAATAGCCAAGTGTTGTGGCAGGCACCTGCAGTTCCAACTACTTGGAAGGATGAGGCAAGAGGATCTCTGGAGCCCAGGAGTGTGAAGCTATGAAGCAAAGGCACTCTACCAAGGGCAACAAAGTAAGACTCTGTCTCAAAACAAAACAAAACAAAACAAACACAAAACAAACACAAAAACGTGTCCACTGTATTTTACTCATCTGATTCCTAACTAGTTACTCTCCACTTTGTCTTTCTCTCACCCCCTCCCTCTCTCTTTTCCTCTCTCTCTCTCTTTCAATTACATAGGTGTGCATGCACACATACAGCTATTTTACTAAACCATTGGATAGTTTGCACATTATTTGACTCTTTTCCCCTAAACACTTAAGTGTAACATTTTTAACTTTTAAAAATTTTGATTATCATGGATACATAATCATTGTACATGTTTATGGGGTACCTGTGTTGTTTGGATACAGTGTTCAATGATCAAACCAGGGTAATGTTGGTATTCATCCCCTTAAAGCATTTATTATTTATTTGTGATAGAAATATTCCCAAGGCACTCTTTTTAAAATTACAACAAATTGTTGTTATCTATAGTTGCCCTCCCGGGCTGTGAAATCCTAGATCAGATTCATTATATTTAACTGTATTTTTGTATCCATTAGCCATTGACTCTTATTCTCCCTTGCCACTTCCGTTTACAGCACTGGTAACCAAAACTCCTCTATCTCCATAGGATCATTTTTCTAAACTATCAAAAATGGGAACATGGAATATTGTAATTCTGTGTCTAGCTTATTTTCTTAACCTAATGTCTTCCAGTTGCATCCATGCTGTTGCAAATGCCAAGATCAAATTCTTTTTGTATGGCTGAATAATTTCCATTGTGTATATTTACCACATTTTATTTTTCCATTTATCCTTTGATGGACATTTAGTTTGATTCCATACCTTGGCTATTATACATGATACTGCAATTAACATAGGAGTGCAAATGTCTCTTAGATGTACTGGTTTCATTTTTCTGGACATATATCCAGTAATGAGATTGCTCAATCATATGGTAGGTCTTTGAGGTACTTCCGTACTTTTTCCACTGTAGCTATTACATTCCCATGAACAGTGTATGTGCTTTTTTCTTTCTCCAACTCTTCACCAGGATTCATTATTGCCAATCTTTTGGATAAAAGCCATTTTAACAGGGTTGAGATGATATCTCATTGAAGTTTTGATTTGCATTTCCCTGATTATTAGTGACGTGAATATTTCCCCGTGTATCTCTTTTATATGCTTTCTTTTGAGAAATGTCTATTCAGAACTTCTGCCCATTTTTAAATCATATTATTTGGGTTTTTCCCTATTACATTGTTTGATTTGCTTATACACATATAGTCTGACTAATAATCCTTTGTCAGATGTCCTCATATTTGCACATATTTTCTCTCATTATGTGGGCTGTCTCTTCCCTTTGTTGTTGGTTTCTTCACTGTACAAAAGGTTTAATCTGGGTGTTATCTCAGTTGTTCATTTTGGCATTGGTTTCCTGAGTCCTTAAGATCTTATGCTTAACTGAAGGTGGAGAAAGCTGAAACTCAGATTCCTCCCACTGATGCTCAAGTTTTGCCTCTGGCCCAGGGCTGATCTAAATGTTCTGGCATGCTGGCAGAATTCTACAATGTGCTGTGTTCCACTGTAAAATGGCAGCAGAGGCCCAGTACAACATCTCACATTTACTTTGCTCTTTCCCCCCCCCCGGAAACATGCAGATTCTATCTCTGTTCTATACCGTCAAAAGTTGGGGGAGGAGTTCTGCAGGTAATGCAAGACTGTCTTTCCTTCCCATTTCAAGGCTTCTTTCCTTGATATTATGTTAAAATCAGGTACTGTGATCACTCACATGGTTTTTTGGTTCTTAGGAAGGTGCTTTCTTGTGTAGATAGTTGTTCAATTTGGAGTTCCTGCTGAGGGTGATCACTAGAAGGTTCTATATGCCATCTTGTTCCGCCTTTCCTTGAGTATATCTTAATAACAAGGACATAATTTTACATAACCATAATATAATTACCAAACTCAGAAAATTTGACATCTATACTCCTAAAGTAAAAACTTTACCAGCCAAAACAAAAAGATAAGAAAAAACCATTCATGATTCTATTGCAATCCTGGAGGGTGATCAGGACAGTCTGAATTCAACTCTACTGAAAATAATAAGATGGCTTTTAAAGGCTAGAGTACATTTTCTCTGTTAGCTAACTTGCTTTACCCAAAGTAAAAGTCTACTTCCATTTATCTTACTGGCAGGAGGTAGTTTTACAACTTGGAGCAAGACATTCATCAAGATTATGTTCCTACTCTCTTGCCCAGACTGGGAAATTGTGACATTATCTTTCTTGATGATTACATTTCAAAGGGATGGTTCCAGTGTCTTTGAAAAATACAATCTTGATTTCCATAACTATCTCAATGCATTCAAAATATCTTCACCTCAAAGAAACAGATATCTAATTTTTAATTGTAAGTTTCCTAAAGTAAATACTTTATGAAAAGGGAGGGGAGGGGAAATCCTTGTGTAAGCCATCTGGATTGTCCATGGGCTGGCACTAAAGGAAGGTCAGGGCACTACAAGCTGAAAAAAAACCTGTCTGACATTTAGTAAAACTGAAGGAAATGTTAAGGCAGTAGTCTTGGTCAATGCAATAGTAATTATTAAATATTAATTATAGTTAACATAATCAGTACTAAAATTTCTCTAATTATTTTCAAATTATCCTTTATAATCATAAAAATGTTGAGATCTATAAAAAATGACATGAAATTATGCTTTGTTTACATGTATTTTTATTCTTCTTAAATCTAGAAAAATATTTTAACTTTATTTTTATCTGACATTTGTAAACAGTACAGGCCAGTCAATTCAGAAAAGTCCACCTGTAGTGAGGTGTCTTTATAGGTAGTTAGCACATATATAAAAAGTAGGTATCATTTTTACCACCTTTTTATAAATAAAGAAATAGAAAGGGAAATGAATTCTATTGACTTGAATCACAAAGTTCCTACATAACTAGCAGAGCCAGGAGCCGATCCAAATAATAAGATTCATCAGTCCTATTTATTATAATACATCTATGTCATAATTTCTAAAATACCTAAAATATGTACCTCATTCTATTTATTTAATTCTCAGCAAGTCCGTGGTCATGATTTGTGCTATTCATTCATTACATACTTATCCACATACACAGTGTGTTTTGCCTGCCTGGGTTTGTTCTCAGGCCATTGCATACAGAAATACATAAAATTTAATCACTGCCTTAAGGGAACACTGAGATTAAAAGATAAAAAATACGCTATAAATCTAAGGTTATAGACATAGGATCTGGTTAAATATTGCATTCTATTGGAGCAGACTAATTCAGAATTTAAAATACAGGATGATTTCTTAAAGGAGAAGTAAATTGTCATTAATTACTTTTTTCCTGATAATTAAACTTTAACAATCAATTTTATCACCTATAATTAAATGTTAAAATGAATTAAAATCACTTTTGATGAATTTTAGCTACAGTAAAATTTAAATGTTTATAAAATAAAAGTAATGATTACATTGGAAGCTCAAACGCTGAGTCTTCCTGTTCTCAACCAAACCAGGAATTACCAGTAACTGCTGGCTGTTTCTCTCAAGAACAGCCCTAAATACTGCAAAAGGGAGAGGGAGGATTGCACCTGAATAATAAACAGTAGGAGATTGAAAGGAAGATCACAGAACATCTAAGGCTTGTGTGCAGTGATGGTAGATGGGAACAGAGCATTCTGAGATCAGCAGTGGGAATATAATTTTTAAGTTTTAGTCTTATAGTTCCCCCATAAGCCCAAACCATCCAATATCAGTGTTGGCAGTGTGATGTCACAGTAGAATAAAAGGAAAGCATGTGGGAGGAAAATAAATTAGAGGCCAATATCCCTGATGACCAAGATGCAGAATCCCCAACAAAATACTAGCCAATCTAATCTAACAGTACATCAAAAAGATAATCCACCACTATCAAGTGGGTTTCAAATCTTGGATGCAAGAATGGGCCAACATCCACAATCAATAAATGTGACTCACCAAATAAATTGAATTAAAACCAAAACTCATATAATCATCTCAATAGACTTAGAAAAAACTTTCAGTTAAATCTAGGATCCCTTAATTATCAAAACCTTCAACAAGCAGGGCATGAAAAGAACAAGCATCAAGGTCATAAAAACCATATGTGACAAACCCACAGCCAACATCATACTGAATGTGGAAAAAGTGAAAGTATTCCTCCTAAGAACTGGGACAAGACAAGGGTTTCCATTGTCACCAGTTCTATTCTGTATACTATTAGGAATCCTATCCAGGGCATTAAAGCAAGAGAAAAAAATAAAGGTTATCCAAATCAAGGATAAACTGTCCCTGTTTACTGATGATATCTAAATGCTAAAGACTCCACTAAAAGACTCTTAGAATTGATAAATAAATTCAACATATTTGCAGATTACAAAATTAATGTATAAAGTCAGACAATTAGATTTGCAAATTCATCCTACAAAAAGTGCTGCATAAGTCTTTGCTGAATATCACTATGGTCACCTTTGAAGTACTCCCCCTGGAGAAGCTGCACACAGACACCAGCAGCTAGTCCATTCTTCAAAGAAAGTTTAGAACTCTTTTTCTGGAATGGCTATAAAAGGCTGTCATCTTGGCCAGCTGGTGACATAATGATATTCAGCAAGGAGGCATATAGCATTTTTTCTAAGATGAGTTCACAAACTTAATTGTTCACCCTTGTATACAGATCAGTAGTAATTCTATATACTAATAACAGTCAAGATGAGAGTCAAATCAAGAATGTAATTCCATTTACAATAAGTGTAAAGAAAATAAATTCCCAAGGAATATCCTTAACCAGGATGTGAAAGATCGCTATACAGAAAGCTACAAATCAGTGATGAAAGAAATCATAGATAACACAAACAAACAGGAAAACATCCCACGCTTTAGAAAACTCAAGTTCGTTTCAGTAATTTATAGATTCAGTGCAATTCCCCTCAAAATGCCAGTTTTATTTTTCACAAAATTAGATAAGAAAAATTACTAACTTTGTATGGAACCAAAAAAGAGCCCAAATATCCAAAACTGCCCTAAGAACAAATATAGAACAAATGTGGAGGCATCACTGTATCTGAGTTCAAATTATACTGAAAGGTTATAGTAACCACAGCAGCACAGTACGGCGTAAAGGTAGAAACAGAAACTAATGGAACAAGATAGAAAACCCAGAAATGAAACCATATAGCTATAACCAATTGATTTATGACAAGTCAAAGAAAAACATACGTGGAGGAAAGGGGACCTTATTCAATAAATGGTGCTGGGAAAACTGGGCAGCCACATGCAGAAGAATGAAGTTGGATCCCTGTCTCTCATTGTTTGTAAACATTAACTGAAGATGGCTTATGTAAAACCTGAAACCTTAAACATTCTAAAAGACAACATAGGACAAACTCTTCTAGATATTGGCCTATGCAAGCAATTTGTGATAAATTCCCTAAACACATACAGCAAAACAAAATAAATAAATGAAACTCAATTATAGTAAAGACTTCAGCAATGTAAGTAATTAGCAGAGTAAATAGCATACAGAACGGGATTAAATTTTGTAAATTATACATCCCTCTAAAGGCTAATATTGAGAATCTACAAGTAATTAAATTAAATCAGCGAGAATGAAACAAACAACCACATCATAACATTGGCAAAGGACAGGAACAGAATTTTTTTCAAACAAGACAAATAAATGGCCAACAGACATATGAAAAATGGTGAACATCATAATCATCAGGAAATGCAAATACGATGAGATACCACCTTACGCTTTTCATAATAGCTATTACTAAGGCGTCAAAAAGAATAAATGTCCATGCAGATGCAATAAGTAGGGCATATTTATTTGCTCTTGCTGGGAATGTAACCTAGTAAACCTCCATGCAAAACAGTATGGAGATTTCTGAAAGAACTAAAACTATACCTACTATTCCAACCTGGAATATATAAAATATATAAAATATATAAAACTATACCTACTAATCCCACTACTGCTCAAAGGAAAATAAGCCATTTTATAAAGAAGAAACCAAACCCCAAATGGTTTTGAGAACACATACCATAATTTTAAAGATGTGGAATCAACCTAAGTGCCCATCAACTGATTAGCAGACAAAGAAAGTATTTCACACACACACCCATGGCATGGAATAAAAAGGAATGAAATAATGTCTTTCACAGGAACTTGTGTGGACCTTCACTTAGCAACCATTAAGTGAATATCTCAGGAATCAAAAAAGAAATACCACATATTCTCACATATAAGTTGGAGCTAAACAAAGAATATAGTAAATATAGTGATGTAACGGACATCGGATTAATTGGATATAATAGTATAGTAGTAAATATAGTAAATATAGTGATGTAATGGACATTGAAAACTAAGAAAGGGGAAGTTAGGGAAAGGGATAAAAGTCTACCTACTGGGGAAAAAAAAGTCTACCTCCTGGGTGAAGAGTACAATAGAAAACCTGACTTTAACATTATACAATTAATTCATGTTTAAAAAAAATAGCACACAAATGTATCTCCTAACTCTATGAAATAACTTTTAAAGTCATTAATTTTATATTAAAAATTTAAGAGGAAATTGCCACACCATATTGGCTGACTGATGAGTGTTATGTTACCAATATCATTCCTTTGTACCATGTTCTTCTCCTTGTATGCAATCTCCTTACCTTGTATTTAATCAGAAAATTCTCATGGATCTCCAGTCATATTTAACATAATACCTTATTGTTGTCTAAGTCACCTCCTCAAAAAGATATCTGTGCACTGTTCATTTAGCATTATTTATAATAGCTAGGATATGGAAACAGCCTAAATGCCTTTCTTATTTATTTATTTATTTTACAATTCAAGAGGCTGGAAGGTGCAGAATCAAGGTGCTGGCATGTTTGGCATCTGGTGAAGACTTTCCCTTACTTTCATCTGGCACCTTATTGTTGCAGCCTCCAGAGGGAAGGACTGTTGTGCTTTCACATGACAGAGGAGATGCAAGGGGTGAACTTACCCCTTCAAGCCCATTGATAGGACACTGACTGGTCCAATCATGAGGACTGAATCATCATAGTCTAATCACTTCCCCTAAGCCTTAACTCATCATACTGCTGCCTTGGGAATTAAGTTTGTACATGAATTTTAGAAGGTGCATGTCACAGTCTGGCATTTATTCAAAGTTTTTCTTCTGTATAATTTTCAAAGTATAGTCTTTTAGAGGCACATGTTCTGCTTCAGATAGAAGCTCCAGGTCTAATATTGTGCATTTCATCCAAGGCTTGATTTTTTGGTTGCCTCTTCTTGTCTATAAAGCTGAAGCCCCTTAATTTTGAAATCAGTCATCACTTCCAGAATGGCCATACTATCTGTGTCAGCACTATCTAACCAGCCCTCTTAATATCCCTCTCTCTCTCTCAGTCTTTAATCCTTGGACTTAAAAAAATTCAACCATAACTGTGTATTTTTTATAAAGTTATTTATACAGTTCTTAGTATAACATTTTTGTTTTTTGAGACAGAGTCTCACTTTGTCACCCTCTGTAAAGTGCTGTGATATCACAGCTCACAGCAAACTCCAACTCTTGGGCTCAAGTTATTCTCTTGCCTCAGCCTCCCAACTAGCTGGAATACAAGTGCCACCACAACGCCAGTTATTTTTAGAGATGGGGTGTCCCTCTAGCTCAGGCTGGTGCTGGTCTCAAACGTGAACTCAGAGCAATCCTCCCAAAGTGCTAATAGGTGTCAGCCACCATGTCCAGACTCTTAGTATTACTTTTGAGAAATTTTCAACATAGTGTGCATACAATGTCACTAAAGTTTCATTTCCTTTTTTTTTTTTTTAACTATTTTCTTTTTCATCTGTGACATGTAATCTTGGCTTTGGGGTTCTCATTGTTGAAAAGCTTTTTTAATGTGTTACTGGTAATTGGATTTATTAACAGTAGGATTGTAAACGGAAGTTCAATTTGTTGGATGTTTCTTATAGGCAATTCAATTAATTACCAAAGTTTCAATGAACAAATCAGCACAGTGATAATAAACTTATTCAGACTTCATTGTTTATTATGTAAACAAACTTTATACAAATGCCCAAACTTATTATTTTTAACACATTTAGAAATTTCTACTTGATTTTTTCCTGCACATTTATGTAAGTAAATTAAATCAATAATTTATTTCTAACTCAAGAAAAGCATGTGTCTTTAACAAATTCATAAAGTGAAAGATACAGCTATTTTTCAGGGCGGCACCTGTGGCTCAGTGAGTAAGGCTCCAGCCCCATATACCAAGGGTATTGGGTTCAAACCCAGACCTGGCCAAACTGCACCAAAAAAATAACCAGGTGTTGTGACAGGCACCTGTGGTCCCAGGTACTCAGGAGGCTAAGGCAAGAGAATTGCATAAGCCTAAGAGCTAGAGGTTGCTGTAAGCTGTGAAGCCACAGCACTCTACCAAGGGTGACAAAGTGAGACTCAATCTCAAAAAAAAAAAAAAAAAAAAAAAAGATGCAGCTATTTTTCCTTAATAAGTTATGATACTTATTTCTTTCATTATGCTGAAATGGTGATTGTATTTAGTCAGTGTATATTCAATATTCAAAAAAAATTAGAAAAAAACAGTACAACAAAATTATAAATAAAAACAATACAGCATAACAACTATTTTATAGCATTTATATTAGAAATGATTTAAAGTATTCTGGAGGATATACATATGTTATATGTAAATACAACTTCATTTTATATTAGGAGTTAATAGAAAGATTTTGGTATCCACTGAGGTTCTAGAAACAACACAGAACAAATACCAAAGAATAATGTACCCACATAATGTCCAATGACCTCCAAAATATGATCTTTAATGGCAATATGTCCTTCTGCCAAACATCTCCCCCCATCCTCCACCTTCTCCCACTTCCCTCTACTCCTGAACTGGACTATATTAGTGTTTTATTGTTCATATGAGTATGTAATTGTTTATATATTGGTTTCATATTAGTATGGAGTATGCTGGATATTTATTTTGCCATTCTTGTGATACCTTAGTAAGAAGAATATATTAGAACTCCATCCAGGTAAATGTAAAAGATGTAAAGTCTCCATCTTTTTTAATGGCTGAATAATATTCCATGGTATACATATGCCACAGTTTGTTGATCCTTTCACGTTTTGATGGGCATTTAGGTTGCTTCCACAACTTGGCAATTATGAATTGAGCTGCAGTAAACATTCTAATGCAAATGTCTTTGTGGGAAAATGATTTTTGTTCTTCTGGGTAGATACCTAATGTGCACACGGAGATAGTGTGTAACATGCCCCCAGGGTGAGGGGATCTTCTACAAATGGAACTTTACCCTGGAAATGAAAACAATGTAATATAAAATTGGACCCTAATATTAATTTGAAAAAATAAAAAAACAAATAAAAATTAATCTCTACAAAAAAAAAAGTGCTTTAAAGAATATAGTAAAAGAAAAACAAACAAACAGTGTCACCTTCCTAAGTTATTTAGTAAAGTACCATGGCTAAAAATGAAATTTATGCAGATTTTCAAATTTCACTTTCAAAAATGACTTTTCCTGACGTGACCAATATCTGGTCCAACACTAATCCTCAACTTTTAATACTCCTAATTGTTTTAGTGAATGTGACTGAATGCCAGAAACCATTGATCAAATATTTCCTTCTTTTTATTTTTTTGAGACAGAGTCTCAATTTGTCACCCCCTATAGAGTAGTGTGGTATCATAGCTCACAGCAACCTCAAACTCCTGGGCTCAAGTGATCCTCTTTTCTCAGCCTCCCAAGTAGCTGGGACTATAGGTGCCCACCACAACACATGGCTATGTTTCCTACTCATTTAGTAGAGATGAGGCCTCACTCTTGCTTAGGCTGGTTTGAACTCCTGAGCTCAGGCAATCCACCTTCCTGGGCCTCTCAGAATGCTAAGATTACAGGAGCTAGCCACCACACCTGGCCCATTGATCAAATATTTCAAACCAAGAATCTAGCTTCTTTTCTTCTACGGTCTTCTCACTTAAAGTCCAGAAGCAATTGTTGTTGATTTAGCTTTTCATCTATTTTTATAAGTTATTCATTTCCTGTCCTCAACCCTGCTATCATTTGAATACAAACTAACATTGTTTCTCACTTGGAAAACTGTAAAAGATTTCTACACACATCTTTGGACTGCTATAATCTACTTTTTTTGGATTTTGTTGTTTATTTATTTTTGCTTTTTTTTCCTGCTAGATTAATTTTTATTAAACCTTAAATCATGTTAGAATGCTCTCCTCCTACAACTTTCCAATGTCTTTTGTTTATTCTTAAAGTAAATCAAGTTGAAAAAAATAGCCTTCATCAGTCCTCCCTTGTGTCTAGTTCATTTACATCATATCAACTGAAATAGTTTACTACCTGAAAGTCATCATTATCTGAAATACTAATGCCTGTGTGTTTGTGTATTAACTGAACTTCCCATTACATTATAAATTCCATAACACCTTAAATGTTGCCTATACATATGAATCTATTAAGGGAGATGTAAAAATGTATTATTGGCTTTAAGGGATCTTGGCATATGATTGAGCTAATTTGCAATGTTGAGGTTAAATATGTTATAGAGAGATAGTAAACTGATTATGAGTTTTCAGAAAAATTAGGTGGAGGAATTTTGATTTAATGTTATATACAATAAGAAAGTTTTTACATTTTGCTTAAATTTGTTTAAAAGACAACTTATTTTAATAATTTATACAATGTTAATTCCCAAGGCCTAAAGGATACAATTATTGGATACTAACCATGACAAGTAAGCGTATTTCAAAGGATATATAGGGTAATGAGTATTTGCTCATTTTTAAGTGCTGTATTTTAAACACATAAGTAAATAATGAGAAAACACTTTGAAAAGTAAAAATAATTTCTTCTTGCTTCTATGAACTGTCATTTCAAAAATCACCTTTATGTTTTTTCTGTTGAAAGATTCTATTGTGTTTTTGCCTCAGAGTCATAAAAGGCAATTTGGCCCTTACTCTAGGGATTTGTAATAGATGTTTGCAATAAAGCAATTCAGCCATAAAATATATCTGCTAAAAAGATTGTTAAATGAGTGTTGTAGATGCTCCCTGACTTTCCTTTTAAAGTTATCATAACATTTTCAACTTTACCAATATAATCACCATTAGGCAATTTACATGATCCCAATTTTAGTGGCTATTTTTAAGAAAGATATTACCCTGCTTGGCAATCATGAAGAAGCTATTCCACACACATTCTCAGAATAGACATTTAAAACAATAATGTTTAAGAAGAAAAAGTGGTAATAGGATGATTTAGGCAAACAACATGAAAAAGAAAACAAAAATATACCAAAAACTTAGATAATGTATTTCCAATTAAAGAAATCTCTTTCCTTATATTCATCGATAAGCAATAAAATAATTCTTCCTACCATATATCTTTGCCAGTGATAAATGTCAGAAAAATTGGGATAGACATATAAGTAGATTAATAGATAGAAGTCTAAGTAAATAATTACATTTAGTATTTGTTGATTTAACACTTTACATTTGAAATTATTAATCCTTTTAGAATAAAAGACATATACACATGAAGTAAAAACGTAAAATCAGTACAGAATGACATTAATGAAGATGCCAAGACTTAAAAATGTAAACTTATAGAATATATATCCTTATCATAAAATAATAGTCTTCCAAAGTTGCCAAAACACAAGACACATGTTGAAGTTAATAGGCAGAAGGAAGCTGGATAAAAACCAGGATATTTCCACAAAGGCATTATTAAAGTAAGTAATTTTCTTTTCTTTTTTTTTTTGTAGAGACAGAGTCTCACTTTTTTGCCCTGGGTAGAGTGCAGCGGAGTCTCTCCAGCAACCTCCAACTCCTGGGCTTAGGCGATTCTTCTGCCTCAGCCTCCCAAATAGCTGGGACTACAGGCGCCCGCCACAACGCCTGGCTATTTTTTGTTGCAGTTTGGCCGGGGCTGGGTTTGAACCCACCACTCTCGGTATATGGGGCCAGTGCCCTACTCACTGAGCCACAGGCGCCTCCCAAAGTAAGTAATTTTCGAAAGGATACACTGTTGAAAATTATTCAAACTAAGTGCATAGTAAGTCAATGTAATTTGTGTGCTTACTTCTCTTTGTTAGCAATGGAACACATGTATGTTTATATATTTCTAGACATGTATAAGTGTTTAATGTTTTAAATATTTACTTAACTATTGATTTAATTCACATATACCAAGTCATATTGACAGCAAACAAAAGATTTTGGTAAACCACAACTGCAGTTGATATTAGTACATGTTTCCATTTCTGCTTTCTGAAATATGAAGGAAAAATATAGACATAAATTTTTGGTAGTAACACTTAAAGTGGTCATCAGAAAACCTAACTGCTTATTCTCAATAAAACTTTATTTAACCCCCTTGTAAAAATATAACATGTGTATATGTATATGTGTACACATGTGCAAATGTATAATCAATATTTTAACTTTGAGAAAAATTTTCAAATTATTGCAGTAGTTTATTTGAGAGCTAATCATGGAAAACTAAAAAGTAAGTTTCTCTTGATAGTACAGAATTGAAGCCTATGTTACCCAGTCTCCATCCTTTTCATTCCTATAAACTGGTAGAATTACCAGTTGATGGATTAAGAATGGGTATAGACTGCACATGGTAGAAATAAAATGAAATGAAATGTTTCTTTAAATTGTTCTTTCAGCTTCTTTTTTGGCTATAATTTATATCCCAACAAACTTTCTTTGATAAGTGGCATTCTGCTTCGATTTATGAAGTTAAATTATTTAATTGAAAATAAAATTTAGAAAAATTGGCAGTCATTGGATGTTTCTTATTAATATGGTTTATGAATATTATTGGAAGTACTTATCATTAAAAATAATAAGTTATTTAAAATAATACATGCTTCAACAATGAGAAAGAGACCATAATCCAAGAATAATCAAGACTTTGTTCTTCTAATAATACTAAAAGTATAAAAATTACTTTTCTTCATTAATAAAAGAGATAAAAATAAATTCTAACTAAACAGGTATTATAATGTATGCCAAACATTTCTATAATAACAGATATTAGGTGTATATTTTTTTTTCTGTGATGGTGTATAAATGGATAATCAATTCTACTGGATACAATATACATGCAATTCTTATCAGATTTCTACTCATAATTATAATATAAATATGTTCTGTATGACAGAATCTATTGGGGAAAAATTAAGAACAAAGTTGATATGAGTATACATGTACTGGTTTGTAGAACTTAGAAAGCCCCATATTTTATGAGAGGAATCAATATGGGAAATATATTTCAGTATGTTGTAGAAATGTACATTCATAGGTAAGTAAAAATAAAAATCAAATTTTTATTTAATTTATTTGTAAAAATACTACCTAAGCCCTATCCCAATATTCACGTCAGTAAATATTACTGTACTATTTAATATAGTCTATTTATATAGTACTACAATAAATAGAACAAGGAAACTGATAGATAATATAAACAATTTTTTTTTTTTTTTTTTTTGCGGTTTTTTGGCCAGGGCTGAGTTTGAACCTGCCACCTCCAGCATATGTGGCCAGTGCCTTACTCCTTTGAGCCACAGGCACCGCCCAATACAAACAATGTTGAGATGTTGAGAACTTTACAGAAATGTGGGGGTACTTGTCAGATGAAGGGGAGGGAAGGCAAGAGACAAATGAATTATTTTGAAATAAAAATATTTCAATAATTTATTGAGACAGATCAGAAACAAATAAGAACAGGAGCTTATTGAATGAACTATGATCTGCAGCAAAGACGTGAATATTTTTTCAATTCAGAATAGATTCTTTAATTTGATAGTGTCTTTTCCAAACTATATTTTATTCCCAACTTCTTAGTTTATGTATTTTTTCATTTCTTATAATTGCTAATTTCCAAAATTCTTCTCATGATGCTTTTTCTGCCTCTCTTGGAACGCAAAGGAAAAAGACAAGAGCTGACTTTTTCAAACTACTATTTTTAAAACGAAATGGGGACTTATCAACTTCCTAATTTCTATCATGTCTTAAGAAGACACATGACCACATTAAAGCAAGGCTCTATTGTTTATATTATGACCTAGTATAGACTTGGTATATTTTTTAATGCATGTCTTACATATTTTAATCCATATTGAGCTCAGGAACATACTCTATAAGAACCAATTTTTATTTATTTTCTTGAAATAAAAAAGGTGAGTATAAATAAATTATGTGCGTGTATTCATTCCATAAGATAAGTGAGTATAAATAAAGAGTACATCAATGGATACATACATTCATATATATATACCTATTCCAGAATGTACTATCTACCCTTACTCATTTAGCTGAAAAATATTATGCCAATAGATCTAAACTATAAACATACAATGTGGTAGACACAGATCATGGAGAAAGAAACTTTACACATTATGTTGCACATATGGGTAGTATTTGGTTTAATGTTTGAAACTGGATTTGGCCTCCTCTTGCTCTATCAACCAAGAATCATGTAGGCAAGTTTCAAAAATAAGAATAAAAGTTGACCAAAATGTAGTGGGAAAAATAACAGAATGAAGGTTAGAAAATGTGGTTTTTAGATCACAGAACCTTTGGCGGGGCATGGCGGCCAATGCCTATAATCCTAGCACTCTGGGAGTCCAAAGAGAGAGGATTACTGGAGCCCAGGAGTACGAAACCAACCTAAAAAAACTAAGACTGTCTCTAGCAACAAACAAACAAACAAAAAACAATATTAGGCTGACCATTGTGGTCAGTACTTGTAGTCCCAGATACTTGGCAGGCTGAGGCAGTAGCCTTAAATCTTGCACATTAATAGGAACCGATGTTTTAGACATACACTCTTGGAATTTTCAAAGTCTGGATTCTTAATTAAATTGTAGAAATGTATATTCATAGGTAAGTAAAAATAAAAATCAAATTTTTATTTAATTTATTTGTAAAGAAGTTTGAGGTTGCTGTGAGTTATGTTGATGCCATAGCACTCTAACTTGAATGACAAAATGAAACTCTGTCTCAAAAAAAAAAAAAGAAAGAAAGAAAGAAAAACCTCAGAGCCTTTACTGTGGGTATTTATAGAAGGGAGAACTCTAGCATTCTTTTGTCAGGTCCCTACTCCGTAGCAAGGCCTTTGATCATTGTTAATTTAATTGATTTTCATGTGTCACAGTATCTTTATGAAAACACCTCAAATTGAGGCTCAGATTTTTTCCTTCTTGAATAAAGCTATCTAAATTTCATTTCCTAAGAGGAGAATGTGATCTAAATGTATCCTGGATAATATCAGGGACTATCCTAATGACAATCATCACTTTCACAATATAAGAAATCTCTGCTGTGTTTGTGAGTTGCCACTAATAGACTTTTGTGTCAGGAACCTCATTCCCATGTCGAAGGCCACCCAGAGGTCATACTTAGATCCGAGTTTTTTATAACTGTTATCATGGATTCCACTGAAGATAGGGCACCTAAGGCTAGTTAAATCGCAAATAATAATTCATAGACCTCTGTAATAAAGGTGATACGTGACAATTACAAAGTGAATTACACAAACCACAAAAGAAAATATGTGCAAACTCAATAATCAGATGTACTGCATTCATAGAGTACAGTGTGGATTAATCATGGCTACACATTGTTGCTCCATGAATTATTCTGAGCAAATTTCAGGGATGATCATGGCTACACATTGTTGCTCCATGAATTATTCTGAGCAAATTTCAGGGATGAGTCAATACTGGAGATAAACCTAGAACACTAAAATGTGTGGTTTTGAAATAGTAGTATAAGTAAAATTTTATTTTAATTACCAATAATTATTAAAGCTTCCCAGAGAAGTGTGAGAGAGACAAGAAGGAAAACTAAAAAGGCAGAGGGAAGATGGAAGAAAGAAATTAAAGGAAGCCAGATACTCAAATACAAAGAAGTGTGGAATTTCCACTATAAAGGAATAATGATCATTTCTTTATCAATTAGGAAAGAAAGCTTTTTATGTTTATATGTCATTAAGATTCTCAACAAACACAGAAAATTTAATTAAGAATCCAGTCTTTGGAAATTCCAAGAGTGCATGTCTAAAACATTGGTCCCCGTTAATGCGCAACTGTGGAAAGGAGGAAGGAATGGTTCCTATGTTAAAAAAATAAAATAAAATAAAACTCTTTCACACAGATCAAACACACAGTTTCTCTGTGAATGTTTTTTTCTTTTGTTCTAAATTAACTCTCAAATGAACAATCTTGAGATATCAAAAATGAAGTAACCACTGTAATCTGAAATAGGTTTTTTTTTTTTTTTT
>NW_003852435.1:9404803-9424753 GCF_000181295.1 Otolemur garnettii
CCACCTTAGGTGTATGTGGCTGGCACCTTAGCCGCTTGAGCCACAGGCACCGAGCCTGAAATAGGCTATTTTACAGGATACATACACATACAAAAAATATAAAAATCTAGAGTTTTTCCAGAGAAAACACAAGTTTATTAGTGGGTAAATTGGTGACAGTCAGTCATTAGCAACATTAGCAATGTGGGGGTCAGACAACAGGCCCCTAAGAAGCAAAAGTATGGTGAAGAGATTAATCGCCAAGCAAATTTCATAGGTCACATCTAAGAATGATAAAATTCCTGTTAACATTTTGATAGAAAAAGCCAAGGATGAAAGTTTGATAAGAACTTCTGAATTCATTAGTGTTTAGTGTGGCCTTAGAAAACAGATTCATATAAGCCATGTCAATCTATGTCCCACTCTACAGGAACCCGTTTTTTGTTTCTTGGTTTTTTTTTTGTTTGTTTGTTTTGTTTTTGAGACAGAGTCTCACTTTGTGGCCCTCAGTAGAGTGCCATGATGTCACAGCAACCTCAAACTCTTGGGCTTAAGTGATTCTCTTGCCTCCCCAGTACCTGGGACTACAGGCGCCCACCACTACGCCCCGCCATTTTTTGGTTGCACTTGTCATTGTTTAGCAGTCCCAGGCCTGCTTGAACCCTCCAGCTTCCGGGTATGTGACCAGCACCCTTCGGGGTATGTGGGCTATGGACGCCCCCCCAGGAACCTATTCTTACATAGTAACAATAAATTTCAGGCGTCCTCAAACTACGGCCCACGGGCCACAATGTGGCCCGCCTAAGGCATTTAGACGGCCTGCCGGGTGTTTTTGCCGCAGCTGCCTGTCCTGCTTAGCAGCCGACTAGTCCCGAGGCCCGCAGACCAGCCCTCCAGGGGTCTGAGAGACAGTGAACTGGCCCCCTGTTTAAAAAGTTTGAGGACCCCTGCATCAGATAATAGGTAGGCAGATAGAATCTTGGGGGCAAATCAATGCTTTGTCAAGCTATCACAAAAAATAATAATTTGCACAAATCTGATCAGATAATTAAAAATTTCTTCAAAACTTTTTCTATCACAAATAAAATAGGCTTAATACAAAAGGGCTCAACAAAATATTCAAAGTTCACATTCAGTGCAAGCGTTATCTCACTATTCCCAAAAAGGCGTTCTTGAGCAGGTAGAGACTCAAAGGATCTCACTATGCGATTCAGAATTCTAGTCTGTGTCAGGATTAGCAAGGATCTCTGCGAAATCATAGCGAAACACCAACTGATAAACAAATGGCCAAATACATACTTGTATTCAAAGAGAATTGTTTACTAGCTCGATGCAGCAAAGGTGGCAGCCCGCTGGAGAAACCATGGTGCATTTCGGACAGGATGAGGAGGGTGGGTGTTCTCACAGGGCTGCGGCTTGTGGTAAATGATTCCAATCCAGGATCAGGGAAGCAGGATCCCTTTTAAACCAAAGTCCTAAAAGAGGACTGTTCAGGAAGTGGGTCTCTTGGGGATCTCTGTTCAAGATGTGGCAGGGAATATCATCAAGAAGACATCAACAAGCATGGTCCCTTGGCTGGGGGCCTGTAGCTCAGCGGCTAGGGGGCCAGTCACATACACTGGAACTGGTGGGTTCCAACCCAACCCGGGCCTTCCAAACAACAATAACATTGCAACCAAAAAACGGCCTGGCGTTGTGGTGGGTGACTGTGGTCCCAGCTACTTGGGAGGCTGAGGCAAGAGAATTGCTTAACGCCAACAGTGGGATGTTCCTGTGAGCTGAGACGCCACATCACTCGACCAATGGCGACATAGTGAGACTGTCTCAAAAAATACAAAATAAAAATAAATGGTTCCTTGGTCATTTTGCATATTTGAAGTGCTTTTTGGTATATTTTACTAAATATACTGTTTTCTATTGCCTTGTCCATATCCTTTCGAAAACACAGTTAATGGTCTGTGGGTACGACACATTTTGATTTTCAGAAGGGCTGCTTCTGCACAAAGCTGGCAATGATTGTAAATTTGAGAAACATAAACCTGGCCTGATAACTGATATATCGCTTTCCCTTCAACCCCCCCTTTTATCATTCCTTTTATGGGAGTATTAAATACATTTTTGATTTACAGTATTTTTGATTCAGGATGGCTGTATCAGGATGTAACTCCATGTAAGTGAAGAAGGATCTGCATAGAGAAAAGTTTGGTTATCCAAAAGGATAAATATTAAAGTTATTTGGCTGACACATGATTTGTATAAATTTTATCAATTCAAAAATGCAGAATTGTTCTGCTTGCCAGAGTTCATAGGGTTTCCTGATCTTCCTCCCAACTCCTAAAACATTTCCTACCATTCTTCAAGCTAAGCCCTAAAGCTACCGTGAATTAAAATGGAACTAGTTTATTTTCTAAAATGCAGTGGATTTTTTTTTTCATAAATACGTTTTAGCAACAGCATCTCTATCTTGAACCTGTAAAATTATTTCCTTCGGAAAAAATGACAATTTCATCCGTTTCAGTGGTGTTTGAACTCTTGCAGGGTGGGGGAGAAATTTTGTTTCTTTTGTGTCTAAAAGAGTTGAGTTTTGAGCTTCCTCTGGCCTGTTTGTAAATGATGAAAACTGGGGCCCTGCAGTCTGCTCTCTTTTTTCTTTATCATCGTTTAATGGAAAGGGGGGAGGGAAAGGGGAATGCATGCTGTTAGCTATTATCTTTACAAATGACTTGTTAGCCTTTTATTTGCCTGCTCATGCTTCAAACACTCAAAGGACATTTTCAGAATCTCAGGAGATGAAGGTTCAATCCTGAAATGACGTGACAGGCTGTATCTTCTTTAAGAGACTTTGACATGATATTAAGCCATAGTTACAAGCCAATACTTGAATGGGAAGCCCTGGGGAAATCTTTCAGAGCTGGAACACAGCATTTACAGCAGGAGGCAGGTGTCTGCACCAGTGAAGCAAACAACAATATGATATATTTAGTATCAAAAATGGAAGCAAAAATTACTGATTCTTTACCACTGGGGACAATGGAAGAACTTGAATGAGGAAAAATATCATCTTTGGGGGATCCAGAGAATGTTAATTTACTGACAATATGAAATATACTCTCATCACAGCATGTGCACTCAGAGCCAGGTGCTGCTCTCAATATTGTCTTTGAATTTATGTTTCCTTTTCAGTGATAGAATGGGAAGCAGCTGCACTGGGCATGTGGAAAGAAAGCAAAGAGCTTTTAATTAGCAATTAGTGTGCTGTTCGTTTCTTTTGGGACCCCTCTCTCTTTCTCTCTCTCTCTTTCTTCTTTATACTTTTAGTAGAATCTTTTCAGGAGTTTCTGCATGTCCCAAATAGCACAAAGAAAATCAAGGGAGCAACTTTTGTAGGTTAAGGATGTGGGTTCTGTACTGTTGATGAAAATATTTAGAACCCTAGATAATGCTTTTTTCAATGGAAATTAAATCTATAAACAGGATAATTACTACCTTGAACGTTCTGTTACTGAAAGGATTGTGTTCTTAAATTAAAAAATAAAATGTAGCCACTGACACTTGGATTTTTCTCATGATATATTTTAGCAAATATTTCTTTATGTTTTCATGTAAATGGTGTATACATTTGTTATTAATCATCAAGTATTAATCATTAATCATTATACATGAATGATAGTAGACATACATAAACCTGTACATAACTATATTTACATCATTATATATACTAATCTAACTATGTACAGTAGAACCTCTGTAAGTTAACTGTAGAGGATGCCAAGAGACAGACGACCTCTAAGCAAGATGATTTACAGCTGAGGGGTGGACTCTCGGGCGACTTGTCCACAGGTGCTCCTTATGGAGAAGGAGTCCGTGCCCTCAGCATGTAGTCATTGCTAATTACTCCCCTCACCTGTGTCATTCTGTTTCCATAAAAGGCTGGTGGGGAGGTTGCTCGGAGCCACCCGGAAAGTAAGGGCTAGCCCGCCTTCCACAAGCTTGTACTTCTAATCTGTCTCTTGCCTGGTTCCTTCCTGCGCTGAGACCAGGGCCATAGGAGCCCGGCGAGTCACAACAGTTAACCACTCAAGAGACTATAACTAACTGTCAATATGCAGAGGTGGTCAACATACAGAACTTCCACAGAGTACATGTGATACATATCTGGTTTATGAAAAATAGGTCAACATAAGGAGGTGGTCACTGTAGGGAGGTGGTTAACTACGGAAGTTCTACTCTATACTAATATGTATGTAAACTAAAAAAAAATCATGACTTTATAAATCTGGAGCAAGAAAATTTACGTAAAAAGTATTATAAAATTGATTCCTACCTTCTGAAAATTTAGGCAGAGATTTTCATTTTCCTTTAAACTACAAATATGGTATATTTCTATTGCCTACTTCTATTTCTAGAATTTTAGGATTATAAAGAATTTTTCATATGCTTTTTAGTATTATTCATGCTTTATAGTATATTGTATTTTAAAAGCATAAAATTTATCTTCATTTAGATGCCTCTCCCAGATCAGCTTTATTTCTCTCTTGAAGTGTTTACACACCCTAAAGTAGCATTACAGAACAACATCAATAACAAAAGACCATGTTTGACTAGTAAATATACATATACGAGGTGTTTGTACTGATGGTGGTGTTTTAGTAATGGTTAAATTTTCCTTTTACCTTTATTTCAAAGGCTAGCTTCTTAGTATCCTAACTACAGCATGAGCAATAACAAGTCATATTAAGCCACATGGGGTTAAGAGACTTGACTTGAATAGGTAGGAAAGAAGGGCGGATTACTACTGTGGTATCAGAGAAGAAAGAAACCAGTCCAAGCAAAGTCAGAAGCAGGAATCAGAAAGGAATATGCCTGGAAGAGTCAGAAGTCTGGACCTGCTGGAAAATAAGAATGAATATTTGAAATTTCTTTAAAGTGCACTTTGATTAACAAATTAAAACTAAAGAGGATCTAGGGAATTAATTCTTTGAGCTTGCACTTAATGCAATGGAAAATAAATAAAATTACAACTATGAGTTATAAAATCTGATAGGAACCATTGAATCAGTGGTAGAATATGGCGTGGGCTTCAGCCATCAACAAACTTGGGCTTTAAGTCTTGGTCAAATGCCAAGAGTTAGTAGCAGTGAGTTTCATTATTTGAAAATGAGAGCAATACCTCTACTGTATGTTTAATGAGCTATATTTGGTAAACTCTAATCAGGACGCTATTTTTTCCTACCACTAAATTTAAACACAGTGTTATATCAATAACCTTTGACTCTTTTTTTTAAATAAAAAAAAAAATTATATTTACTTAGAAGCATTCAGAATGTCAACAAAACAGCTGCAACTTATTTTTGGCAATTACAGAGTGGTATTCAGTTAACAGAACAACAATTATTTTGTATAAGCTGCATCAGAGCCAAGTGAAAATGAAAAAACTACCATCCCCATATATAACTCATTTGTGCTGTGAACCAACAAGAACCTGCTTTAAATTTCCATGCCAATTTACAACCCCCATACTGTACCAGGCAAGGTTAGTGGCTATTGAAAATACCACCAGGACAGGGCTATCTAAAGACACATTCGGTAGTGTGTTAACTATACAAAAAAAGACACTGTACAGTTTAAACACAAATCTTACACAGCCTTACATTTCATTTTTTTTTCTTTAAAAGGAGTGAGTTGTGTATAGGGGGGTTAAATGCTTTATAAACAAGAAAAAAAAAAAACCTGTGCTAGAACCAACTTACTCATCATCATCTTCATCTTCATCTTCTTCACCTCCCCCTCCTCTTCATCCTCTTCCTCTTCCTCCTCTTCCTTCTTTTTCAGACTTGACCACTTCCTTTTTCACGGCATCAGGCTTCCCTTCAGCTCGGTCTGCAGCAATATCCTTTTTGTATTTTTCCTTCAGCTTTGCAGCCTTCTTTTCATCAGGCTGCTTGTCACCCCAGCAGTGTTATTCCACATCGTTCCCAGCTTCTTTGCAGCATCACCAATGGTTAGGCCGGGATGTTCTCCTCTGATTTTTTTCGCGATACTCAGAACAGAACAAGAGAAAGGCCAAAGGAGGCTCTTGGGTGCATTGGGATCCTTGAACATCTTTTTGGTTTCCCCCTTTAGGAGGGATATAGGTTTTCATTTCTCTTTCATAATGGGCCTTGTCCGCCTTTGCCATATCTTCAAATTTTCCTTTCTCTTTAGCAGACATGGTCTTCCCCTTCTCTGAGCACTTCTTAGAAAACTCTGAGAAGTTGACTGAAGCATCTGGGTGCTTCTTCTTGTGCTCCTCCTGACAAGTTTGCACAAAGAATGCGTATGATGACATTTTGCAGCTCGGCTTCTTAGGATTTCCTTTGCTGATGTTGAGTTATTTTTCCTCAGCAAGGCACAGAGTCGCCCAATGCCCATCTGGCTCTCACTTGCCCTGGTGCTGTCTCTAATCTTTGACTCTTAATGACATTTCAAGAAAAACTCACAAGCTTCTTAATAACTTGCAATTATAAGAATAGACTTATTCAATAATGTCAAGGACACATTAAATCAAAACATTGAACCCACGTGCACTTTCAATCTCCTCATATTTTCTCAGCAGAGTCTTGACCAGTGGCCTAGAGACCAGTAATGGCAGAAAGGGGTATAAGCCTTGGACAAATGCAGTCTGTTCTTTCCATTTCCCTGTTTGACTGCCCTCCCAGAAGGGACGCTTACAGTTACTTCAGCCTTGAAGGAGGGAGCAGAGGACCGAAAGTGCAATTTCCTTTTGATGTGATAAGTGATACAGTCTCTGAAACTTCCTCTCGCAACCTGCCATGAGAACTGGGGGTCAGTCTCTTGCAGTGAGGATTTTCTTATCCCTTGTGACTGCCAACATAGGTGGAGTCCTATAATCATGACTTCAGTGTAGCCACTGAAATCGTGAAAATGCGGCTGTGCCTACTGCTCACCTCTCTCCTATTGCCTTGCTGTCCTGGGAGCCTCTGAGCTTCAGACTCTATCAGAGGAGAAACCAGTCCTGCTTTCATGTCTCCACTTCCAATGAATGGATACATAGATATTTTCAGCTTTACATAGATCTGGAAAACCTGTGAGATAAAGTTTTCCTCTTACATTGCAACTCCAATGTGTATGGGAGATTTTCTGGGATTGCTTAGCTTAAGTTGAGGAAAATCATGGGGCAATCCTGATAAAATTCAGTCCCTCTTCTGACAATATGCCAGATTATTGTTTATATCTATAATTTTCTACATTATTCTCTACGTCTATAATTTTCCCCAAAGGATCCTCTCAAAAGTATAATCTCCCATTACATGGACTATGTACATGTAACAGAAGCTCATGGGGGATGGCAATTTTTGACTCACCAAGTATGTCATCATTTAAAACACAATCATCACCTTATTCTCAGTTTTGATGTCATAGTAAAATTCTGAAGTAATGGGAAAGTACCCAGTATATGCTCATCTATATATAAAACTTTTAGAAGAGTTTTTTAGAAAGATTTTATTCTACTGTATGGTAAGATACAGATGTGTCTATACTTTCAATGAGACATTGACACATTTTTTTGCATTATCCTAATAATGGTTGAAAACAATCAAAATTCACTTCATACTACTGTGTTATAGTTCCTTCTGTATCATAAATTATGTCAAAATCAAATGTGATATAGAGGCAAATGCCTGAAATTAATTATTTTATTTAAGAAGAATTACAATCTTGGGTATAAATACAAATCAGGTACTTTTTGGTATGACCAAAGAACAAAGAAAAGTTAGCATTTTTATTAATTAAAAAAGAGAAATGTTGTGTATTACTCTTTGAGAAAGTTTATTGGCACTAGCAAGGCTTTTTACCAGTTGGCAAATCTTGACTGGTAAGTGATGGCAATGGGCAAAACTCTTCCTAAAGTTATAGCAGTTTGTTTTAGCATCCATTAAATACAACTGGTTTCAGAGTAAGTAGACAGTTCAGCCTTCTTTCAGTTGAGTTAAATTTTTTAGAGCAGTAATTCTCAATCTTCCTAATGCCACCATGTATTTTTATTGTTACAAAGAGGTCATGACCCATAGGTTGAGAACTGCTACTTTAGAGCAATGCCTCTAGACTGTTTTGGTTGGTTAAAAATGAATGATCAAATTACATGATCAACTTTCACAAGTACAGTGGAATGTCAGTTTATAGTGATATTATTTATTTTTTAATGTTAAAAGAAAATTAATAAAACTAAAAAACAAAATATAATTGGTTTTTATAATTCATTACCCTGCTATATCATATACTTTTAAAAACAGACTTCTTTGTTATGTTTTGTATAATGTTTATTCAAAGGAATGCAAAACATTATCCTTTTCTATTATTATACTATTTCATTTATATATCAAATAATAAATAGATGTAGTTTTCTAAATCACAATGAGGATAATAAACAATGTATGTAACAAAAATATGCATATCATATATTTCATAAACTTGTATATTTTAGAGCAAAACAATCATAAACATCATTTAGTCTAATAGTATATTTTTCACAGAGAAATAATTTGAGTCATGGGGAGAAAATTTGAATAGCTAGGGTCTCACATTTAAGAAATAATAAATATGATATTAAGAAAACCCTACAATTTTCTGTTCCTCTAATAGTTCCACTAATCCATGAGGCTCCCAGAGTATACATATACTTCTGTAGGAATCCTTACATTGCCTTTTTATAAATTAGCTTTTGTAACAATATGCTGTGTTCCTATATGGATGGTAGCAGCTACTTAAACAAAAATCCTTGGTTAAATTATTAATTCAAAATCATTTAGTTAACACCTGATTTTTAAAAATAGAATAAAATTTTCAACTTTGTTCTTAATACTTAACATCCAAAATTTGCCTCTTTCCAATGATTTTATGACTCAGAGTTATAATAAAAAACATCATAGAAGTATAAAATGGGTCAACTGGTGTTTAATTAACTGCAATTCCTAGCTGAAATGCAATGGTGTTTTGCAATTTATCACCATGAATGAATTTAGAAAATCAACATTAATATTTTAGTAGATGTGTTTTATGAAACAGAATAGCTAACTTCTAAAAACCTGCAGTTTCATAACACAATCATGTTTATTTGTGAATGAACATTAGGGAAGTTAGAATTATGATAATGGAGTTAATATTGATATAATAATGGAATGATTGAACAAAAGGTTGTGTGATCAGGGTCCGGTATGCAGGAAAATGGGAGAGGGCAGGAACTTCCAAAAAGAACACAAAATCCTGAGGGCTTTGTGAGACAGGTTGGCACAAACATAAAAGGACTTCAGGAAAAGGTCTGCAAGAGCCTAGCTGAAGTCGGAAAGGACCCCAGGAAAAAGGTCCCAAGTGCTTGGCTGGGGGCCCAAAAAGGACCCCAGGAAAAAGGTCTACAAGGGCCTGGCTGGGGACCTGAAAGTGTTTGGGAAGCCAATTTATGACACCTGCAGCTGACTCATTGAGCAAGAAAGTTTAGTTCTTGTGGGTGTGAGATAAAAGGATTCAGCTTTGTTCCTCCCAGCTCCTGAAGATGAGTAAAGCATCAACTAATCTGCCCTGCAGGAAACAAAGCATTAACTGGGTGGCATTTAGCTCCAAAGTCTATGCTTCCATTTCCTTTGTTTTCTGTAATCCTGTTTGTGATTGATAAGTATCTTAAGAAGTAAAAGTAATAAAATAGCTAATGGGTTCTTGGGGGGTAATCCAGAATTAGGGCAGGAGAAATAGCAGAGATGATGTATGTTGTTTTTGCTGCAAATACCCATTAACTAATCAAGAGAAATAATAAAAATCCAGAGCATCCTGAGTTCCAGATCTTCACTGTGTCTCACACAAATGGTGTTGACTTCTGGCCAACTCTGTAAATTCTACTCTATTTCTATTTTCCGGGATCCCTCTCTGGGGACAGGGTCCATTAAGACCTGTGGATCTGGTGGTGGTCCACTGAAGAAATGTAAGGTTAGAAAAGACAAGAGACAGATAAGACACACAGATTAGAATTTTCAAAAAGAGGGAGCACAGGGGACTACTGCCTGTTTGTGGGGTTCTGGTGAGCGGCCTGAGTGTCAGTTTCACGCAGTTTTTATTGAAGGCTATTTGCTCATTGCCACAGAGTGTATGCTGAGGAGACAGCAAAGATGTCAGAAGTTTTTCTGAGTGAGCATATCAGCTCCTATTGTTTCTATAACCATTAGCTTTAAGGATTTGAGCAGCCTTGAGAATTCCAGAACCTGAGCCTTGTGTGAGTGCACCCTCCTGTCTGTGGTCACACACACAGATTCCTAGGGGGGGATTAATACTCACTAGTTCACTGTGGAGTAAAATGCCATTGGCATCAATCTCCTCTAAAGAATTGGTGGGAAAGAGGAATTTTCCTCTCATCACCACCACAGAAGGGCTTCCTCTGCCATAGGGATATAAGCCCTCCTGCCTGTATTTCAGGGCTTGAGCTGGTCACTTGGTCTATGCGCTGGTCAAATACAATGAGTATTTGTTCTGACTGTTGACTAGGAGACAGCTTAGTGAATGTTTCTTGCTAGGCCTAGAACACAGTTTCCTCTGCAGCCATTATTCCTTCGGAGTGTTCACAGCCCCCAGCAGGGGTGTTAGCAAGCTGTATCCCCAACAGCTCAGGCTTCTAGGAAAAGCAGGAAAGTTGCTCAGATAAGGAATTTAGCAGCAGCTGGTTTAAAGATAAACTAGCTGACTTTGCATTGTCTCACCTCACTTAGCTTATCTTTTTATTTTCCCCCTTTCCTTGTCAAGAATGGGTCTTCAGTCCCCGTTCTGCCTGCACTATTTCCTTCATTTCCCTCATCACCACTGAGCACTGGGGACGCTCACAGGTTGTGCAGGGGCTGGCTCCCTACATTTACTCATTGTATAACAGGAGTTAAATTTTTTTATAAGTCAGTATCAGTTCATGATTATCTTCGTCCTGGGGGTAAATATCAGTTTTATCAGAGAAAACAAAATGCTTCAAAATGTTATAAATAGTAGCCACGCTTGCCTGTACCACATAAATATTTGAAGCATTTATTACAAGGTAAATATTAAAATATACATAGAAAAGAGAAAAGATAAAAAATATGAGTTCAACTATCATCAAGGTTTTATATACATTTATAGTTACATTAGATTTACTCTTCATAGCACTTTGTATTTGAGAATGGTTTTTCATAACAATATCCTTCTTGAGCATTGTGATAACTAGGATATTTAGACAAGGTGAAAAATGTTTGCTTTTTTTTTTCATATTATATATGTGGTAAACCCCCTCTAATAAAGCAACCACTTGAATTGCATACAATTCACTAATACTTTATAAGGTATCTTTCATATAATTTTTTTAATTCTCAAAAACCCATTAAGGTAGCTCTTATTATACATACTTACTTGTAAGGAAACTAAGCTTCAGAGAGGATAAAATAGTTATATTCTACAGTATGATGCTACTTCCAATGTATATCAAGTATTCAACTTTTAGCTGCCTCTGTTCTCTTGTGACCTTTAAAATAGAATTCAAGCATTATTTTCCACATGAAGCCTCTTCACAATTTTATTCCTTCTCACTCTTCCTGCTCTTGATGTAATTTTAATTATAGTGGAAATATTCATATTTAAAATCTCAGTTGCAGTTTAGGCATTGTGAACAGTATTTATTTTCTGTTATGGTGGTTAGCTCTAGTAAGGTTACATTTTATTGTCCTATGTCATGTAATGATTAAGTGATTGAATTAATATATTGATTGCTTAATTATATGGCCTCCATATTTTAAATAGTGTGTAGTACTTTTTCTACGAGTTTATATTGGCTAAATATTCTTACAAACACAAAGAGATTGGGAAGTATATCAGAATTCTAAATACTCAGTTTGGAACTGAGATTTTTTAGGGCTCAGATGCTACATTGTCCTTCCTCAAGTTTGGTTACATAAGCCACCAAATTGTTTCTACTCCCTTTTTACATAAACCAACATATCTCCAATTTTGCACTGACAAAATAAGTATATTTTTTTCTATTATTACAAAAAGAAAGCGCTCATATATATTTCTCAATATCTTTGCAGAACAATATACTTTCTAATATTTTTAAATATTGTTTTTGTCTTTTATACTTAATTTTAAGTATCCAAATTGTATAATTCCATCTGCTAAAGATCCTTTTGTGGTGCCATGCAACCAATTCATTAACAAATAAAAACTGTGGATGTTGCTACCCTCTGGTCTACATAATTATAAAATCGTATTTTTACAACAAAAACTAACAGCTTCTCCCCCACTTAGTGAATAATTTGTGTTTGAGTAATTTTCCAGGTATTTCCTAATTTACTTAATTTATTATTTTCTGTTGCTCAGTTATGTATACATTTTTTGCCATTTAAAAACATAAATATACAAAAACTTTCATTAGATACATATTAGCTTCATAATGGATGTCAAAAATTAGTGACAAGAGACTAGTGAGGTGAATAGATCAGTCAGGAGTTAAAGACCAGCCTGAGCAAGAGTGAGACCCCAAATCTACTAAAGATAGAAAATGAGCTAGGTGTTGTGGTCGGTGCATGCACGTAGTCCTAGGTACTTGGGAGGCTGAGACAAGAGGATCATTTGAGCCTAAGAATTTGTAGTTGTTATGAGCTATTATGCCACGATACTCTAACCAGGGCAACAGAGTAAGACTTTACCAAAGAAAAAAAAGAAAGAAAGAAAGAAAAAGAAAATTACTGAATAGATTTTTTACTGTATCTGAGGGAGAAATGGTTGAACGACACTCATTCCTTGCTATTAATTAGTTCATGGTTAAGACTCATTGAGGAAGCTAGAAAAAAAAATATTACAATACAGAGTAATAAATACCATCATAAAGGAGAACACAGAGAGAGACACAGATAAAGAAAGAAAAGCTAAAAATGACACCAATTTAAACTTGGTTTAGTCAGAGATAGCCTCACAGAGGAGGTGACACTGAAACTATCTTGAAAGTCAAGCAAGTCTCACGGGAAAGAAACAGAAGGCATCTAGAGAAAGTTGTAGGAATTTAGTTAGATGGAAATATATACCGTGTTTTTCCAAAAATAAGACCAACCAAAAAATAAGCCCTAGCAGGATTTCTATGCATTTGTAAAATATAAGCCCTACCCTGATAATAAGACCTAGTGATGGGCGTGGCTATGCAGTGTATCTGCACAGCCATGCCATGCATTTTGGCGTGGAGAGGAAGACATCCACTTAAAATAAGCCCTAATGTGTCTTCTTGAGAAAAAATAAATATAATACAGTGTCTTATTTTCAGGGAAATATGGGTATACATATACATCAGATATACATTCATTAATTATATAAAATATATAAATGGGTATATAATGTATATACAATGTATAAATTATACATTTATAAATAAATATAAATATATATAAATATGTGTATATATACAGGTGGCCATAAAATTCGTGTGCAATTTATGGCCACCCTGTATATAAATTCACTAATATTAAAAGGTACAGTCAGAGGTCCTAAGCCTCAAAGTAGAATGAATGGATAAATGAATGAATTTGCAAAAATCAAAAACAAGAACAAAAAATTGCACTAGAGTTTATCAATCAGAACATAACTCTGAGCCCCTACCTCCCACCTTGACCCACCTATACCAAACCTAGAATTCTACATCAATAGAAGGAAGCAGTGTCCTCAGGGAAAAGCCAGTTTCAGTTAAATCCTGTTCATTTTATTGAAGAGATATGCAGATGTTCAGCATGAATCAAAGGGAGCAGTTACAGATTGAAATACTAAACCTATGTCAAGAAGCAGTTTTGATGGATTGAAATAGGCAATACCAGCAAGAGCTTAAGAGCAGAAGCTAATGGATATTTGCTCAATTTCTAAAGCAATCAAGTGCCACCTTTTGAGTTTAAATCTAATATAAAAAGTAACTTCAAAGCATTTTGAAGTTTGCATAACTAATGGCCAGTCAGAAATTTAACTCCTCTTTAATCAAAAATCTTCAAGGTTCCTTAGAGTCTTTCCCTGACAATATTAAATATATATATATTTTTTAATCTCGGGAGATCTCTCCACCTGCAAAGAAATACAAATGGAAGGACTTTTTTTTTTAAAAAGTAAATCTCAAATATATTATCAAGCACACATTAGAGAAGTAATATTTTACTCTCTATTAGGATGTGAATGAAATTGTTATCTGTTATTTTTTTTTCCTGAAAGAGGTTCAAGTCAACTCCTGGAGTCAAGTTCAAAAAACTAGCATCAGAAGAAATCTACAGGATAGTTTTCATTTTTTTCTTCAGTTGAACACATATCTAAATACATCATTATTCAGAAAATACCTAATGTACTTTATTTTTAAGCACCTAATCTGAGTATCTAAAATCATGTCTCACATATCAAATATGTGCAGCTAATCACACCTCTTGGAATATTTGAAAAATATGAGGAAAAATGAAGGCCAGGTATTTCTAACTGTAATCAGTTTTCAGCGAAACATTAATTCTAAGTCTGTACAGGATAATGAACATGTTTGCCTTTTAAAATTTTTTTTTCTTCAATCTGCACATATTTGAAAGGCAGTTGCAGGGCAGTTTGAACACATCAGACCTATCAGTACTCCTTTTCTTGACGATACTTACCTTGACATTTATTTCTATTACAAGTGAGTGAATGAGTTATTTCTGCTAATATTCAGGAAATGTCTCAGCATGATGAAAAAGATTCATGTTTAGGAACTTGCATGGAAATTTTTACAAACCAGGTGGCTACAGTGATCACAAGTCTGTGCAGAAAAAGATGTTCACGGCTTAAATATGTAGTAGGGTTCCCACCCAACCTTGATCTCTGCACCAGACTATTGATTTCATTAAGGATGCAGTACAGCCCAGAGTCTTTAAGCAAACATAGCTTCCCCTTAAAAATCAAATAAAGGAGTAGGCAAAGAATTCTCTTTCATCTATAAATTATGGAGCCAAGTTCAAGAAATTCAAACGACTTGAAAAGAAGTATTTGATTTCTTATGTAATGAAATGGTAAAATAAATAAATAAATAAATAATAAACCAATGCAGACTTCTTGAATGTGAACTTTTAATATTTTTATCAGGATTATTATTATAAACCCAGGATTCTGCAAATAACTACTATTATTTAAAAACTAATAGTAAGGTGAATAATTGTATAAGCAGTCAGTTAGTAGCAAATTTAATCTCATTCATTTCATCTTAATGAATAAATACTCATTGACTAGAATTTTTTAGGAAAAAATTTTAAATGCTGTAAGCAAACACGCACACACACACACATACACAAACAAGCACATGTTTCCTTAAGCCACCATCATTTTCATCATCTGTCATCTTGCTTAGGGATAATGTAACATTATCCCTAACATATGTAGAACTATATGTAGTAACATATGTAGAAACTATAACAACAACAACAATAACAACAATAGTAGTAAATCCAGGGTAAATTTTTATTCCATTATTCTGTCTAAGGTAATTTGAGAGACAGCAAATATGTTGTCTTGACTTACCTTTAAATGGTGCCAAATGACACGAACAACAGAAAAGAACTAGTTCAGTTTAATGTATTCCTGACAATGTCCCTTTGGAAGACGATATGAATTTGTAAAGCCATTCACAATCTTTCTCACTCCTTTTCTTTTTTTCCTACCTTTGAGCAGGGAAACTAATACATCTACCTTGTCCCATTCCCTGCACATATGGTGGTCTTATAAAAGAGATCTACTCAAAGAAGAAAAGGTGAAAATGCTTCAGTAGAGTGTTGTTAAAAATACAACTCTTAGGAATAATGAAACACACATTTTTATTAGGATAGTATGCCCTTAGCCTTTCCTAGAACTCAGATTCAAAGGAGGAGTCACAGCAGCCATCTTTTGTCTGTGATTGAAAAGCCACACTTTAACAAGGATGGAGCAGGGAAAAAAAAAAAAGAAAGAGTTTTTCCTTTAGTGATCCTTTTGAGCCTTGGATGGTACATCCCCAAGCATCTTATCACATTCGCATTTAATGCTTATCTAAAGTTTAGGCTTAAAAAATAGACAATTATTTATGCCGGCATATAAAAATTTCCATTTAGTATAAAACTGTAATTAATATTAAAGTGTATAGTCAGCAAATAGATGGACCTTTCCTAAATTGAGCTATTACATCTTGCTGCAATTCAGGCCTGAAGTAATGTGGATAAAAATTCAGGGCATACCTTTTTTGCCTATTGTATTTATTTTATAATTTAACACAAACTCATTCCACAATTACATAGCCTTGCCAATTTTCCAGGTAAATTTTTTCTGTTATTTTTACACTGCGAGTATAGCACCTTTTTTCAAATGTAATTTTCTGGAACTTGCTCAAAACATTCCATGGGGTGGGGTAGACAAAAAAAAGAACATCAAAATACAGATATTTATATTATTATTATTAATAATATTATTGAGGGAAAGGCAGTTTGAAAAATAATTCAAATAATATATGCTGTTTTTAGAAATGAGATCTAGACTACAGGTAATTTATTTATGGCACGCGAGTTGCTCATATGTTTGATGCATTGCTTGATTAGGTGGACATAATCTCTTATATATATGGTAGTCCTGTAATGCTGTGTTCCAAATTATCTTTTTATCATATTAACAAGTTACTTATGAACAAAGACTTTTGCATACTTTGCTTTCAAATGCTTTTATCTCATGAAGAAAATAGAAAGCTTCTTGGCTCTGTGGACTACCTGTAACATATATTGCATAAAATTGTCATATGATTTGGGTGGTGCCTGTGGCTCAAAGGAGTAGAGTGCCGGCCCCTTATGCTGGAGATGGCGGATTCAAACCTAACCCCAGCCAAAAACTGCCAAAAAAACCAAAGAAACAAAACAAAACAATATATGTATGATTTCTGAATATTTAAAGGTTCATTAGACACAAAAATGGTATGTATGTATAGGTACATTACATATACTTATTTGGATTATATGTAGATGACTAAACTTTGTGACTTTGAAGGTCACTTTTTCTCAGTAGTTTAAGAGCATCGTAAAAAATCAAAAAGCACCATTTATCTAGGCATTTTTAAAATAATTTTATTTCTATCTATTTCTGCCATTTTGTGTAAATTAGCATCTAAAAAAGCATACATTATTTTATTTCTAAACATCTACTATATTGAATAAAACACCAGCTTTGTTTCTACAAGAAATTCTGCAACAACAGAGAATGGGTGGCAAAAATACCAGCTTTATTGTAGTCTAGTTCTCCAGTAAGTTCCTGAATATCATTAAGGGACTGAATTAATCTGGTAAGTTTTTCCACAATTTTTGAATTTATATGAATTCAAATTCTCTGCAGTGACTAGATAGTAATGTTAATTTGAACACAGATACACGGTGTGTGCAGGCTAAAGGACAATTCAGCAATAAAAAGTCTTATTTCGGTAATGCTAACTATTCCTGGCTTCTCATTTCTTATAATTTAAAAAAATAGCCTGCAGACCTCCTTATTATGCCTGTCACATCTGCCATTATATTTCCATCCCTATGCAATATCTGTAGCCATGCTTCTTAGGTCCTCGTTGCATCTGGTAAGTGATGATGCAGACCTAGTCATCCAGAATTCTGTGGAACAGCAAGTCAACTCCCTTCTTTATCGTAGAGCAGTTTAAAATGACTAATCGACAACAATTTCAAATGGCACATTTGCAATTCATTTTTGCAAAGGAAAAATATGTATAATAATGAAGCCATATATCCCTGTTACCATAAAAATCATAAAAATTGGAATGAAAGCCCTTTCAACCCCAAGTTTGTGTATTCCAGTTTTGCAATTCAACATCAATTTTACTACACAAAATACGTGCACAAATGGTTTCTGCATAATCCATTCTATGGGCTCTGTGTTCTACAACTTCCAGTATATATCCTATACACTGCTTTAAATGAAAAGTATTACAGAAAAAAATCTTTGTTTTGGGATGACTTGGTAGGTATTTTTATTATGTTAGTGAAAAGATAGATTAGTTACTTTTCTTTAACTTCTCAATACGTGTCCATATGACTATCGATGTTAAGATTTGCTAACAAAACACAATTATGGGGTAACTAGATTCTTATGCATTCCATACTAAAATAAGTAAAATACTCAAAAATTAAATTTAAGCAGAACTAAGTCTCTCTATGAAATGTAATCTACTTAATTACACTTGAAAATACCTTATCTAGTGGGAAAATTTGTCATAAAAACTGATGTTTAAGCCTCAGCTCCATTGCTTACAAACATTGCAGTCTTGAAACATTTAGTCAGCACCTCCAGGCTCCCAAACTTCCCAATGGAATAGTAGAAATTTTCACATTGGTCAGGGAGAGTTAATGAAGAAATTCGTGTATATTCCCTTTCCTGTGTAAGTACTCAATAAATACTAGCTGTTAATATTATTTTCCTTTTTCTTGAATTAATATGTTACAATCTTTTTTTTTCAATTGAAAAGACATTTTTTTGAGCTGTTTCTGGAAATCCTCTGAAACTTCTCCATCAAAAGTTCTCATACAACAGGGCTCTGACTGGGAAAAACTATACCTCTTCTAGATACACCCAAATATGTTTGATAGATAATATATGCCCAGTTAAATGTTAATAATCATAACTGTTTTTCCATATAAAATATATCCATAAACTTGAATTTCAGATAAATAATGAATAACATTTTAGTTTAAGTATGTCCCCAAATGCTATGCTTACTATACGGCATATAATTATTATCTAAAATTCAAATGTAACTGAAACTTCTATGTTTCCTTTGTAAAATTGGGCAATTCTGTTCACAATGCAATTAGCACTTAAGAAAAAAATTGATTTAGTGATAGAAAAACAATTTAAAGCTAGGAATATGCATATTTTTATATTACTTTCAATGCATGGGTGTTCATAGCACTGAAGAGAATGACTCCTGGGTAGTTCAGGCAGTGTTATACATTTTTAAAGTTTCATGTTTTCCCTAAATGTTTTAAGTCCTATATTGAAGATTAAAGTCTTGATCCTTCTTGCATGAAGTAAACTCCAGCTTCTCTAGAAGTTTAAAGCCAAAGGCATGCTTGAAATAAAAGGGATACGACTGTTGAAATAAGCTGTTTTCCACCCTCACTGTTTACTATAATTGCCTACCATGCCTAGAGTTATTTAAAAGTGATGATATGTTTATATGCTTTTCTTTTTAAATTTACTATAAGAGTTTCAGGGCTATGAATAATTAGTCTTAAGTAACAGTTAATTCACTCTATTTCCCCACACATTTATACATAAGGTAACTTGGAAATTTAATTTGTCATATTTTGTGAAATATTTGTACATAGATTGTTAGATGGCAGTGATACCAGACAAGTAGTGCCCCAGCCAGCTCAGCCTAGCTGGGCTGGGGGACCTGCTGCCTCTATCTTGGTGGCAGCAGCCAGCAGAGGAACCAGCAGGCTGGAGCAAGCAGGGGGAGCTCTTATACCCCCGCTGGAGGCTTCAGTAGCCAAAAAGGACCCGACACAAGTGGGGAAGACACTGGCACCTCCTCTTTCTCCCTGATTAGTCCATTTTCAAAACCTGCTCCTGATTGGTCTGTTTTCAAGACCCAAACACTCATTGGACAACTGCCCCTATATAAGCCCCTGAGCAGAAAGCCCAGTTGCAGATCACTGGAGAGAGAGCAGAGGAGCAAAAGCTGTAATACTTATATCCAGCTCTGTAAGGAGGTTTGGCTCTTTGTAAGAGCTGTAACACTTGTATCCTGCCCTGCAAGGAGGTCTGGCTTTTTGTAAGAGCTGTTACACTTGTATAAAACCTATCTTACTACTGATCCTTCTCTGCAAAGTTTGGCTCTTTGTGAGAGCTGTAAAACCTGTTGAATAAAAGCTAACTACTGTTGATCCTGTGGTGGGTCGATTCATTCAT
>NW_003852435.1:9425117-9426264 GCF_000181295.1 Otolemur garnettii
CTGGCAATCTTTGAAAACAATAAAATATCTGTTATGAATTAAAAATAGAATAAATAATGAAATTATGATAGAATCTAATTTCTGTTTGATCTAATCCACATAAATATATTTCTTATCTATACAGGGAAGATTATGATTATACATTGTCTACTTTTATATAATATTATCTATTCATTTTTTGCAATTGTCAGTGTAAGTCCAGATACTAACACTGGGATTTTTTCAAAACAAATAAATTATCCATTGTAATTTAAGATTAAATCATTTAGAGGAAAAACATTGAAATGTTTTTAAAATGATAGAATGCAGAACATTTAATTACTTCAATACTGTTACAATACTATTTTGGGTATAACTTGATCATAAAAAGGTCTTAAAAATCAATGTTGGCAAATAAAAGTACTCCTTTTTGTGATAAGATTATGTCAAATAACTAAGTACAAATTCACTTTTGTAGTGATAACTAACATATATTAACTTAGAAAGGGATCCTCATTAAACAGAAATATTCATCGAATTCTCATGTTGAAAATCTCCATAACAAATTGAATCAACTGTAAGGATTTCCATAGCCATACAACTAAGTAAGCTGTGATTGACAATTCAAACTACGCTTTAATTTAAGTAAAACTCCCAGAATTCACTTTAGTTTTGTTGATTCAATTAGAAGTAAAAATGAAACCTTTATCAGCTTATGGTTTAATAATAATGAAATAATGAAACCATTGTGGTTTAATAATAATTTATATGTGTAATGAAAATGTTGCTTTCTCTGGAAATGAAAGTCACATATTTATAATAAAAAATAACTTACTTACAGTTCACTCCTTCATACTCAACTTTTCATATTGTCCATATGCTTCACAATTATTAGACCTTATAAAAAATAGAATATTATGTTTTATCCATTTCCTCCATCATATTACAGACCATATTTCCTCTAGAAGTTATTAAATCTGAAGGGATTTATAATAGTTAATATACATAGTTCAAACAACTGGCAGTTTAAATTGATAATGCACTTTTCAGAACCTGTGTCGTATTTTAAATTACAAATAGGACTGTGTATTTGTATTATGGAGAAGGGTCCCATATTCAAATCTGGTATACTTTTAAGCAAACTAATTTTCATATCCTTGTAAAAAAA
>NW_003852435.1:9426827-9427724 GCF_000181295.1 Otolemur garnettii
CCTTAGCCACTTAAGCCATAGGTGCTGAGCCTTTACTAAGTAGTTTTAACATAAGAAAATGGCATCTTGTGTTTTGTAACTTTATTTCATTTTAACAATAAGAATAATAAAGCATAATTTGAAATAAATTCAGTCCTTAAATACTTATCTGAGGGTAAAAGAGTCTTCTTGCTTACTCTTTATCATTTATGTTCATCTTAAAAACTTGCAAATAATGTATTCAATTTTTTTGAAAAAATAAACAAGTAAATAACTTTTACATTCATACTAGCAAACATAAAATATAAAGGCTAGTGTATGCATTTAAATATGCATACATAGGGCAAAAGTTTAACTTTTTCAGATAACCTGAATTATATATAGGAGAAATAACTAATTGGATAATGAAGTGAAGTGAGATAAAGTTTCAATAATTTGAATAGAATAGAATTCAATAGAATGAATGAAGTGAGACATAGTTTCAATAGTTTCAATATTCTGTAGAATAAGAATCTCAGAATCAGCTTTTCTCTCTTTAGAAAAGTTAAGTCTGAAATTTCTAAGATGATTTTATATTAAAAATTGAAATATATTTAAGTACAAAAACCACATAGCAATGTTTGATAGACCACATAGATATTGCATAATGGTAGTCTCAGTGATTATAATGGAGATCAAAATTTCTTACCAGTGTCAGTGATGTCTTGATGATATGGATTCTCTGTAGGGTTTTGCCAATGTGTGTGTTTTGCCAATGTGTAAGTTTTTTTTCTTTTTTTAAGTTTAAAAAGTACAAAATAAATTTATCACAAATTTAAAAATAAGAAAAGCTTATAGAATAAGGATATGAACAAAAAATATATTTTTGTATAACTATACAATGTCTCTATGTTTTAAGCTGAATATTATTTATACAAT
>NW_003852435.1:9427744-9428668 GCF_000181295.1 Otolemur garnettii
TTTATAATGTGAAAAAGTTATAGTAAACTTACTTTATTTTTGAAAAAAGAAAATTACTTTTATAAATTTAGTATAGCCTTGGTGTCCAAGTTTTATTAAGTCTACTGGTCTACCATAACACCTATGCCTTTACATTCACTTCCTACTCGCTCCTTTGCTTCCATAAGCAACTTTCACTCCTGCAAGCTCCATTCATTTTAAGTGTCCTACACAAGTACATAATTTTTTATCTTTTATACCATACTTTTACTATGCCATTTTGAAGTTTAGTTATGTTTAGACACATGAAGACTTACAAATGCCTTCAATAATCATATATATGCTATACAAATTTGTAGCTTAAGAGCAACAGGCCTAAGTGTGCCATAGACTACCATCTAAGTTTGCATAAGTACAATTTATCACCACATAATGATGAAATCTCCTATGGATGCATTTCTCAGAAAGCATCTCACCATTAAGCCAGGCATGACTGTACTTCATATTTCAATATATGCATACATCAATTTGCTGTTATTGATGTAACAAATTACTCCAAACAGTTATTACACACTTTTATTATTTTACATTTCTGAAGATCTGTAGTCCAAATCTATCAGACGAGGCTTGGTTCCTCATACAGTCTCTAAACAGGATTCTATCTCCTCACTATCTGTTCTCCTGGGCTGGTGGTTCTTTCCTCCTTGTTCACATATGACATTGTAATGTCTTCCTCTTCCAATCTTTCTCTCTCTCCCCCATACATACATATCTTTTCTCTTTCTCTGCCTTTGTCTTCATGTCACCTCACTTCAAAAAGCCCTCCATGTGCCCAAATAATTGGACATTTTGATCTTCCTGGGTACTGGCAAAACCATGTACAGCTATACACCTGGTTTTCTCTCCTGAGAGTGGTTTCCTGACAGTGAATCTCCTAATTTTAGC
>NW_003852435.1:9432696-9434551 GCF_000181295.1 Otolemur garnettii
CAGATTTGAGATTTATTTTGGAAGTAAAAATATACATACTGAGGAATTTTCCTTACAGAATGAAGGAAAGGAAGGTTTAAAAAAGATACACAAGTTTCTAAAAACACAGAATATGGATTATAGAACAGATGGAAAGGGTAAGAAGGTAAGAGTAATATTTAGGAAATAGGAGGGTTGCAGGAAGATTAAAAACAACTCAGCTTTATGTATATTAAATACAAGGTGTCAATGTATCTACCATGTGCAAGACACTATGTTTCATAATTAAAAGTTAAAGATGGAAGACATAATCTCTGTCATAAGAGAATCATTAATTTAGTATGCTAGATAAAGATAATATTCATAAAAATTTAAAATAATATGCAAAATAAGGCAGTGCCTGTGGCTCCGAGGAGTAGGGCGCCGGCCCCATATGCCGGAGGTAGTGGGTTCAAACCCAGCCCTGGCTAAAAACTGCAAAAATAATAATAATAATATGCAAAATAATTGGTACTTACAGAATGCATCAGAGATTCAGGAAAAGGCCTCACACAAGGCCTCACACAACTGTCTCAGTTCATGGGGCTAGAAAAATCTTCTTGAAAAAGTTGTGTTAGTTAATGTGGCTATTTCCATTTTTCTTTTAATTGATGGTGAAATAAAGAGCACAAAAATCAATTACGTATCTAATTTTTTTGGTCAATAAAATATCTAACATATATTTTTTAGCCAAAGTTGCAAATAATAACAGTAATAATGTTAGCTCTGCCAAATAGAAAACTTTGTCTTAGATGAGAGAGAAAAACAATATGTCAGCTGCCATGTTTTGAGGGGATCTGAGAGTCTGACACATGGTAAGGAATTATTGATGGCTTTTAGGTAGGACCTGAGAGAGGATTCATGCAAAACCCACCAATAGGCTAAGTCTTCAATCATACAACAAAGAAATAAAATTTACCAATAGTCCAACCGAGCTTGGAAGTGTATTTTTTCTAGTCAGTCCTCTGAGTGAAAAGATAGCTTGGTTGACACCTTGAAGAAAGCCTTGTGAGACCCGGAGCATAAATCCATGCCTGGACATTTAACCACAGAAACTGAGAAAATAACTGTGTTTTTCTAAGTCTTTAAGTTTGTGGTAATTATACAGAAATAGAAAAATAATATATTGTGTAGGTGGCTAATTTGTGAAGTCAGTAAATAATTTGTCCAATCAGCCTATTTTCCTCTGCTGGCCTTTACTGTTCAAATTCGAATGTTCAAATTCTTGTTTCTGAGTATTTAAGACGACAGCAACTTCCCTGGTGAGTAAAACTTAAGTACAGCAATAAGATATTAAGCATATTTGAAGTACATGCATAGCTTGCTATTGTACTTGTTTCATTTTTAGTGCCGTATAGCAAGTTTAATTGCCTGGTGCCAATTAGCCATAATGCGAATTAGGAAACTAAACCACAGTGCACTACATTGAAATTAACTCATTGGGGTTCTTACAGGCTTTATGCTTTTTGTTGAAGGGCATGTAACATATATTAAAGAATTCTCTTTTTTCCTTCCTAAGAAACATTGTTTACCATTATCTGAATTAATATTAAAACTTTAATTAACATTTACTAAATTTAATTAGCAAAATTAGTTTCTTTAAGTAGGAAGATATAATTGTATATATTAACTGTATACAGTATGTATTACTTCTAAGCATGAACACTGAGGAACAACTTAAATCTTATTAATTAACATATACGTAACCTCACATAATTATCATTTTTGTGTCAAGAACATCCGTTCTTCATAGAAAAACTAAAATTAGTTTACATTAGGATGTCTGCGTTTAATCACAAATGTGGTCTAATACAGTCCCTTTTGTATCTTTATAATT
>NW_003852435.1:9436390-9440984 GCF_000181295.1 Otolemur garnettii
TCAAGGTTTCTATATTGGACACATTAATTATTAATTCTTACATTACACTTGTGCCATCTCTTTTTCCCTTCAGTTCTTATTCCTTGGGAAACATGCTGAGAACCATAGGTCGTCAGACACATATGAGGATCTCTATTATAGATGAAGAAGACTGAAATATAGAATGTATTTGCTTATACGTTTGCACACTGCCTCTTTTCCTCCCTCAAAAAAGGAAGAAAAACAGTTGCTCCAAAGGAAGAGTTCTGAGTTTATAGAGTTCTGAGTTTATATTCTAATTTAGAATGTAAAATCTTTCCATGGGATAGGTGAATCCCAGGTTTCATACTTCTTGAAATCTATACTGTATCTCTGAGGAGGTAAATTTTCATAGAGTTCTCTTTCTTCTTAATCAGTATTAAATTACATTCCAGGGCTTGTTTTTTTTATTTCTGGTCCAAAATTTCAGGAAATATTTGTTAGAAAGCTCTAAAAATGCAATGAAGAAATCCATTTTCTCTCTCTTTCTCCATAATTCTATAATCATTTTAAATTTGAACTTGGAAGTGGAAATTTTTAGTCAGTTACTGTTCCCTGATTTTCCACTATAATTTCTAGATTACTATTCAACCACCTGAATATAAACGGTTTCTTTCCATGAGATTCATTCATGTTTCTCATTATAGCTATTTTATCTCATCCAGAGTATCTGCTCATATCCTCATTCTCTTTTACCTCCATCAAAACTTGACATTTATATGTCAAAATATAAATGAAATATGAACAAAACTCCCCATACAAGTCTTTCTTGGAATAATCTTGAGTTATCTAATATTTATAGGTATTATGTACACAAGGAAACTTACAATTTTATAACTTTTTATTCGCATAATTGTTTTCTGCATTCCGCATCAGCCCAATTCAGTTACGAGATCGATACCGAGCTTCCGAAAAGGACCATTACAAATAGCAAAGACGGAAGCTGCCTAACATGTAAGGCACAGCCTTTTCATTTAAATGTTGTTACTCTTTCTCATTTTATTAGTCAAAATAAGTCACCAGGCAAAGCCAGATTCAAGAACAGGAGGAAAAATGGACTCCATATTTCAGTGGTAAAGGAGAAAAGAATTTCTAGTGATCTCTCTTTCAGCAGTCTGTTTGCAGGGTAAAATTTATTTATAATCCTCACATATGTTAAATACAGTCAATCCTTTCCTAACTCTAATAGTTTCTTTTCATTACTATATGAAAAGTTCAGTCACTAGACCAGGGTCTTGTCATTTAAATATAATTAGGTGTGGAGGAGGCTCTGCTGGGTTGTTTCCCGTGTAAACACAGGAATTAAAATTTGCATCCCCAAACGGCTAATTTAATAGCATACAGCTTTCATTATTATAATACATATAAAACTTGGACCCTTAAAACAACAAAGCCTCCTTCTTTGTTGGCAGAGATATTCAAAGGGTTATCTCCACCCTCTCCCTATTGATACTAGTTAATGCTGTAGAGAACATTAAATACAGATAAAAGTGACAGACAGCAATGTATGTGTGTTTGTGTGTGTCTGTGTGAGAAATATGGAACAAGTGGATGAAATTTTTAAAAATTCATACACCATCAGGGTAAGTTTTGAGAATAGAACTGAAGGGAATGAGAGACGTATGAAAAAATTTTAAAGACCTTACAACATCATATCTAATGAACCATAGTTCAGACCAGGGGATAAACTTGGATCAGTAAAAAATGATAAAATTCTGAATATTTTTGAAAATATTATGAATGGGATTTTTGAAAAATAGTTTATTTTGTTTGCAACTCAGCTTATTAACACAATATAATGAAAACATACAAAAAATAATAAGAAATTCATTAATAAGGAATTTTAGACTGGGAGTATTCCAAACATTTTTCTAAGCCATCAGATGAGAGCAACTGTCTATGGATATCACCTTACACAGGGAGGTACTGGCATACATTTGAATTAAATTTATAAATTTTCAAGATAAACTAATTTCAACAAAACGATTTTATAGTCAAACTAAAGCCATATTAATAGAACTTTCCTTTCCAGAGACAATAATGGAAGAAACAAGGTGCTTTGTAAAAGTCACAGTAAAAAAATACATGTTTAGTTCACTTTCACATAATCCAAACAGAGGCTAAGATTCTTTATGTTCCTCGGCCTTGGAAACACGGTGAAGAACAGCTGCTGGTAAGCAACTTTGGGCAGGTGGTTGCCAAAATGAAGCTCAAGTAGTTGAACATGGTCACCTCAAAAGACATTGGGGAACCTGACCAAGGGATTCAAATTCTATTTTTAACAACTGATGCAAGGGCGAAGTGGCTCCTCCCCACTACCAGTGTTGCCGCTTATGTTACACACCTGAGTGAACCCTGATACTTCTGCTTTAGGGGAGACCTTCTCTCTTCAGAGGTTCAGTGTCCAGGAAGTTCTTTGATTGTGTAAATTAGGGGCTGGCGCCCTACCCACTGAGCCACAGGCACCGCCCAAGGTGAGTGCTGATGCCAAGTGGGTATTTTAAGGCTTGGAGTCAAAGTATTTTTGATAGATGACATGAGACAAAGAGGAGAATGAGGTCAGCAAAGAATGACACCAAGAACTTTGCATAATGAATCCAAAGACAAAAGTTGTCATACACTGACTTGAGAGAAAATCTTCAGTATAAAAACGTTTGGGGATAAAGATCAAAATATAAATTTTAGATTAAATTTACAATTTCTATTGGCTTTCCTATGGAAATTATCAACAATGGTAGGCATTTGGACATTTGAGATTGGAATTCTGGTTCACATGAGGTTGACCACTAGAATTAAATGAATATTAAGACTTGACCATCAGCTAAAGCCGTAATGAAGGTGCCAGCATCCTTGAGAGAGCCATTTTAGTAGAGTAGCAGAGATAGAAAATCTGGCTTGAGTTTATTCATTCAGAATGAAAAGACAGAGATTGAAAAGGCTGCATTTTGACATCTCTTCTATCTACAGCATCTACAGGGAGTTTGCAGTTCCTGCTGATGTCCTAATGCAGATTTGTAAATTTTTAATAGCATATCATTACAAGAAAAATTTGCCTATTGTCATATTCATCAAGGGCCATTTAGATTTGATAACCTAGAGGTCCTATCCACTTTGGGGGAAACTAAACAAATTCAAAAGGAGTTAGAATTACTTCCTAATATAGAAACTGCTAATGTATTATAAAATATTCAATCAAAATACTTGTTCAGAGTAATTCTGATATTTTAAGAAGGCTTATCTGAAAATGAAGCTTCCTGATTAAAGGTCAAAGGGCCTAATTCATTAGAGGACTTTAAAAAAGAAAGAAACTCTCACGAGCCAAAATTACTTCACAAATTTGGAATTAAAAATAAAAAGTTTGAATTACAATGTTAAGAAAGGAAAAAGTAATTTCTTTTCTTCACTTCCTTTAACAGAACTAGAATTATACGTCAATGAATTAGTTCATTGTGTGAGAAGGCACACTTGATTCAAGTTAAGTACGACTTCAGCTGGAGTAGATGATTCAACATCAACATTTTTGTAAGTGTTGGGTTTTGAATCCGGAAGGAAAAGTTATTTTTACTGAAGTCTTTCATGTTAATAAATTCAAACTCTGATATTCAGTGCGATTTTCACACAGTAGGGATTGAAAATTCTCAGGCAGGGATGAGTTGATACAATTTTTTGAAATTTATAGGGTAAGGACTAGGAGCCTGGCAATGTAAGTCCCTTCTCAGCTTCTTAAACTTTCCAATCAGACAGTTCATTAAGTCTTACTCCAACCACAATATTAGTTTCCCCTAAATGTTCTTTGATTACTTTTTCTCCTACCCAGGCTTATTTCCAGTCATCAAAATTGCCCTGTGGTTAATTTCAATTAACTGTCATTAATTTAGTGGAATTTCTTTTTATTATGTGTTAATTTCAGATGTTTCAAGTTAGGTCAACCTTTTTTTATTTTTTATTTTTACAAAGGTCAGTTTTGCGATAATATTAGTTTTATTTTGTCCCAAGGGGAAAAATACCTCTATACATATTTTATTATATAGAAAAATATGCTGATGAGAAAATTGTTATAGCTTTTATTAACACTAAATATTTAATACTTTAACCTACTTGAATCCTACGATTCAAAAAGATAACTTTCTAATATTTCTTCTTGAAATTACTATAGATTTTAGTTTAAATCATAACTCTGAGCAGTTTCAGGCTTGCGAGTCCCTTTATTATAAAAAGAACAATAAGATTAAAGCAATTGAAAGCAGGCAATGAATGTATATTCAGCCTAATCATTCTGTGAAAATTTAAATGCTGAAAGATGTCTCTACTTTCTTGTAAATGAATTATTAATAGATTTGTAGATCGATAGAAATTTAGGTCACAGAAAAAGGAAAGAATTTCAGCCTGTGAGAGGGCAGGGGGGCATTGGTTAGAAATAACTATTTGTTCAAATCATACATATATTTTCTTTAGCAACGTGCCCCAAACGGATCACTGAATTTTCTCACTTCTGTTCTGCACATGTATTTTTCTCAATAAATGTTGAGCTCAATAAATGTTCTTGAGGCCATTTATTCATCTAGTTTTTATTTTA
>NW_003852435.1:9442247-9444142 GCF_000181295.1 Otolemur garnettii
TGATAAAATGCAAATTAAAGTGAAGGGGATCATAAAATTACCTGAATCAAATAAAATTTCTTAACTTTGAGGGATAAATTATCATAACTGTATAAGGGAAATAATGTAGAATGCAATTACTAAATATGCAGCTCACCTGGGACTTCTGATAGTCAAAATGAAAAAGGCAAAACTATCTTTATACATACCTCACCTTACTGATATTAAGTCAGCTCTCATAAAAATAGGTTTTTTTCTGTCCTGTAGCTGTAAGAACAAATATTGCTTTTTAGTACTCTCTTCTGTAAAGAAGATGATGATGAAGAGGAGGAGGAAGAGAAGGAAGAAGGATAAGAAAGAAAAAGATACTCAAGAGACTGATGATTTAAATTTATTCTTTTTCATTTCAGAGCAAATTTTCTTGAGTTGTCTAAGAACAATACTTTCTTAGATTCCCCACCCCTATCAATCAAGCTTGTAATCTGACATCCTTGCAATTTTGACATGAGTACTTTTGCCAAAGTCATAGGTCAAGCCATGAGATTCCCTTTGGGTTTAGATTTTGACATTATCAAAAGAATTCTCATTTTCATTAAACCTAATGTTAACTTTCTACAATAAGAATATATGACAATAATCACGTGATAAATAAAACCAGCTTCAGCATTTTATATAACTTTGGGGGAAAAAAAGAAGGGGAAAATGAAAATGAAAATTTGTTGGCAAAGTCATTAATGACATAAATGAAAAATTATGTCCTTCATGAATATATTCTAGATAGTAGAAAGAAACACAGTTGATCCTGCAAAAATTTTCTCAAGTAGTTAACATTCTTTAAAAAGTAAAACTATCAAGTATTGCTTAAGGAAAGAGATACATTCTGAGAAATGCATTATATGAGCATTATAGAGTGTACTCACACAAACCTAGCCTGCTACACACCAAGGCTGTATATTATAGCCTATTCTTCCTAGGCTACAAACCTGCACAGCATGTTACCATACTGAATACTGTAGGCAACTGTAAAACAATGTGTAGAGGAATGGACATCATTCTTGCAAAGCACAGTTACTGATTCTTATCACAGTGAAAGGAAACCCTGAGAACAGGACAGTCTCCTGGTAAGCCTAGAGATGCTTTGTGTCTTAGGGGCAGTCCCCCAAGTAACTCAGTGTTCTGGAATGAGATAAGATCAGTCTCTCACTAGTAAGCATGTGTTAAACATTAATGCTTACTAGTAATTCTAGTAATTCTTACTAGTGATTCTTCATGGGGGTTGTCAGTAAAGAACACGTGAGAAAAGAGAACGTGGCAATCCTTATGCACGGAGCCCTCATGTGTAATTACTTTAACTGTCCACACCTGTTGTGTATGTCATTACCTTAACCCTCCACACCTGTTGTGTATGTCATTACCTTAACTCTCCACACCTGTTGTGCACAACCTTAATAAATAGCCATTGTGGAGGGGGCTCAGGAGTCCCCTGCAATTAAGGTTAGCCCACCTCTAGCAAGTTTGTACTTCTAATCTGCGTCGCACCTGGTTCTTTCCTGCAGCCACTGAGACCAGAGCCTTAGAGGTCGCAACAACAATGGTAAATATTGGCATAGCTAAACATAGAAAAATTACAGAAAACATATGGTATAAAAGATAAAAAAATAGCATATCTTTGTAGGATATGTTGCTATGAATGAAGTTTGTAGGACTGGCAGTTGCTCTGGGTGAGTCAGTGAGGGAAAGTGAACACCTAGCACATTACTGAACACTACTGTGGACTTTATAAGCACTTCAGTCTTAGGCTATACTAAATTTATTTTTTTTAAGTTTTTTTCTTTAATAATAAATTAACTTCACTATAACTTTACTTTAAAACTCTTTACAACTTTTTGAACTTTTGACTCTTTTTTTTTTTTTTT
>NW_003852435.1:9444889-9446366 GCF_000181295.1 Otolemur garnettii
CTGGAGGTGGAATAGGTCTGTTTACACCAGCATCACTACCAACCCTCAAGTGGTGTGTAGTACTATGATAGTACAGTGACAGCTGCTGTGAAATTAGGTGACAGAAATGTGTCAGCTCCATTATAATCATATAAGACCACTGTCCTAAATACATTCTGTCTTTGAAATATATTTATGTGGCACATGACTATACCAATAATTGTTCTCCTTCAGCTTAGCCAAATTAATTGAAAACATATATCTGCACAAATCATGCACTTGGAAGTTTATCATGGCTTTATAATTGCTAAAACTTGGAAGTAACCAGGAGGACCTTAAATAGACAAATGAATAAGTAAGCTGCAGTACATCCAGACAATGGAATATTATTGAGCAGTGATAAGAAATGAGATATAAATGTATCTTTCCTACTCTAGTTTATTTAAAATCTATTATTCATGGAGAAACCAATGAAGTTCATTAAAGTAGAAATCCTGAATGTGCTTTTGCTGATCTTCAGTATCATCCTCTCTCTCAACTTTTGTAATTATTTTATGTAATCACTGAATTGAGTATGTATTTTGTAATTTGCAGTGGTCATTGGAAATTTTTTAGCTTAAAGAAGCCAGGAAAGTTATGAGAACTATTAAATAAAATGCACTGATGGTTTATTTAGTTACTTTTCAATTATATACATTTATTCTTTTCTTTCTTTCTTTTTTCTTTTTTTTTGAGACAGAGTCTCACTTCGTTGCCCTCAGGAGAGTGCCTTGGCATCATAGTTCATAGCAACCTCAAATGCTTGACAGTTGGCTCAAGTGACTCTCTTGCCTCAACCTCCCCAGGTAGTTGGGACAACAGGCGTCTGCCACAACTCCCAGCTATTTTTAGAGATGTGATCTCACTCTTTCTCAGGGTGATCTCAATCTTCTAAGCTCAAGCAATCCACCCACCTCCCAGAGTACATCTTTTCTAACTTTTATATTAGAACAAATGTTGTGTTAAATCTAATTATAATTAAATTTAATGAAATATTAATGTTTCAGAAAGTGAAATATTAATAACATCCTTCAATTCTTTGTACAATAGAGAACCTGACTATCATTTTAGCCTTTCCCCTTTTCTCTTTGAATCACGATGCTTCTACCAAAGAGTCTTATTTGTATTCCTCCAAAGACTTAAACTCTATTTCCCCATATATGGTCACATGTTTGGCCATTACTGCCCACATAATATGAAAAAAAATAAACTCAACAACCATATTTTTGCTTGGCAATTTTTACATGGTTTTCTGGAATTAGTGTAAATGCTTTTTAATCAGGGAAGATGTCCTGTGTCTCTATTTATGCATTTTCATAAAGCCTTGTTATAGTCACTTCTAGAATTTATTGATGTCTCTATAGTGCTTGTATAATCATATATTTAATCTTTGTTTATGGCATGGGCATGCAAAGATGAATGAAAGATACACAGTATCCATTCACAACTGGACACCCAA
>NW_003852435.1:9446924-9448348 GCF_000181295.1 Otolemur garnettii
TGTCAGGGAATATGAGCAAAGCTATAGATCTATAGTTACTACAACATGTAAGACAATTAAATATTCGTTAACATCTCATAGTTAATACTATGGCATATTTTTCCTAATTGACTTTATTTGTTATCTCCTCAAGAGCTGAAGGAAGCTGACATAGGCTTTGTGCCATGTTCTCAATCCTAACTCCTTCCACACCAATACCTGTAGCACTTAACACAAAGAAACCTGACTTCCAAATCACCTTATCAGTAACAGTAAAACATAACAAACAAACAAAAACATCCAACTATAAACTGTGAAGGAATGAAGAAACAGACCAGTAGTATTGAAAAAGTTTTGAGAACAATTATTTTGACATTTAAATATGGCAATCATAAAGAAAAACTATCCATTACATTATCACTTATGCATAAGAAAAAGATGTGAAAAGACATTTGATAGTGCAAAGTGCATTGTAACAATCATGTCTGTGAAATGAAATGAAGAAAACAATGGACAAAGAAATTCACCTATTGGGCAGCACCTGCAACTCAAGGATGCTGGCCCCATATACCAGAGGTGACAGTTCAAGCATAGCCCCAGCCAAACACCGAAAGGAAAAAAAAAAAGAAAGAAATTCATCTATCAACTAAATGTATGTGTCATTTTGTTTCACATGAAAATCAGTCTAGGAAATATCTGTGGCAAAGGCCTGATGGTAATCTTATCATGTCTTCAATGCTACCATGATATTAGCCATACTTGAGAAGATAGTTCTATAAAAGATTATAGCTGGTAGTTTTCACCAAAACCTAGAACAAATTTTGAGAATTCTGCCCCAGAAACTTATCCAACCTCACAGAAGTTTGCTCTGTTCAAGCAAACTTTTCAGTTTCCAGATGTTACACCCAGATCTCAGTGATTAAAATGGAAAGTTCATACCCAGCCTCTTTGCTCACCAGATTCTCGAACTCCAGAGTCATTGTGCATGACTCCTAATCATCCTAATCACCATAAGATTATGTACCAGATAACTAGGGACAACTCTCTGCCCTGGAGCTGGTGCAACCATTCAAGTAAGCCGCAAGGAAGTCTAGAAATCTAGCTAAACTCACACCATTCACCACATGTCTCTTACAGTTCCAGCTTGTGGCTCTGAATTTAGGTGTTACTCCCTGGGTGGACTTGCCTCGTGGCTTTCACTTTAGATGCTGTGAATATCAAAGGGTTCTGCCTCTTCCCTATCTAAGTGTCAATTTGTTGGCTCTCACCATTAAAAGAATCTCCAAATCTTATAAAATAGTGTGTATTATAAATATTTCCCAACTATTTCCCAAAGGGACCTGTAGCTTTCCACCTTTGTTAAAGAAAAATATTAAGGGAAAGGGAATACTGGGCTTCTGGAGGTAAGTTCTTTGACCATGGACCCAATACCATACCATTCCTAT
>NW_003852435.1:9451693-9454281 GCF_000181295.1 Otolemur garnettii
AAAGCCAGTATAAATTTGTGGCATTTGTGGAATTGCCTTGAAATATTTTATAAACTGGAAAATATAGGGAAAAAATAGATAGAATCCCTATCTTCTAAGCCACTTAAAGTTAACCCACAGAATCTACTTTCCAATATACTTAGGGAATAGGTCCATATTGAATTTGTCAATTTCATTTTGCATTTATGTTGCAAGACTAATGCATTCCCAAAATTTGTTTGGGGCTGCTTTGCACCCAGACAATTTCTCTTGGAGCTCCTCATTCAAATCACTGTGAGAGTTATATTTAACCTGGAAAAATATTATTTCAGCCCAGTGAGTTACATTTGCACTTTTCAATTGCTTTCTTTGTCATCTGAGTTCATTTTTTAAGTAAATTAGGGCAATGTAAAAACAACAAAAATGTAACTTTAAGCTAAATTAAAATATCCCTATATAATTGTGTCAAAAATATCCGGTAATAACATTCAAACAATTAACTTTTAACAGTTCCTGAAGTTTGCCATGTGACTGGATCCTTTCTCTATAATCTGCCAACTGTCCAACTCTTCTATTTCCCCTGTTATCCCAGTAGGGTTGTTGTTGCCATTTTCAGAGTAATTTCTAGAACAATTAAAAGCCTGTTTTTAAGCAAAAGAGATAGCATTTATGAAAACAGACTGCTATTTTTTAATATGTTCTCTTTTAAAGCCATATGTTAATGTGGTTTCTGTTTTATTGGTGGCTGTTTATTTTTGTGGCATTCTTTCTGCTGACTGACCTCACCAGGGAAATTTAAAATACTGCATATTTATTGAAATTCTTTGTATTCTGGGAGTATCTGGACTACTATAATTACAGCATATTATTATAAACACCATGCAAAATTTTAAGACATAATCACAATTACAATGGCAGTATGAGAAAATAAAACATTCAAAATTTGGTAGGTTCTACTCAATTTTTAAGTGTTTCTAGCAAAATATGAAAAGATGCTATTACATAGTGTGCCCTGCAATTAAATAATTTTATAATATTATTTACAGTAAAGAATATTAATGTTAACACAGGTAGAATCAGGTATTTATGTATGATCTATGTATTATAAGGTTGTGACTATTTAAATTTACCTAATTTATGTCCCACTGAATTATACTGCATTTCCCTAGGAATTATACTTTCTCTCATTCAATTTTTTAGCTTCCCTGTGTAAAATAAACAATTCAGAGTGACATCAGAAACATGGAACAGAAGAATCCCTGGCATCATTTCCTTCCTGGGAAATATGTTATTCAAATAGAAAATCACCTTGAGTTAACCAGAATCTAGGGGAAAAGTGGAGAAACTCCCCAGAGGAAGCTAAGACCAATCAGTAAAAGAAAAGATCATTTCAGGTGGTGTTTTTCCCTCCCCCAAGCTAACATACGACACTCAGAGAGAATTTTCTTAGATCATGGTTTGTGAGCTGAAAGGAAGGAGTTGGAAGTGGATATTTGATTTCCCTCTCTGTCTGAGAATCTTTGTGCGACGCCCACTCCAATCTTGTCCCTAGGGGATGATTATAAGTACCAGCACAGTGGAACTACCTGAGGTGAATAGAGAACAAAAAGCAGGACAATGAGCATAGCAAGTAGAACACAGATTTTTGGCAGCTGCTCTGCACTTTCATCACATAGAAGAGACTATTTGGTACCAGAGTGTTTCAGGGAGCACAATCTATAAAATGGCCTGAAACCCTGGCCAAATTTTCCATAAACTTCAAATGCTCAACTGGAGACTTGCCCTGGTCCAGAAACAATGTAGAAGTTTAGATTAAATTTGGGAAGGCATTTAGGTCCGCTCCAGCCTGAGAAATGGTGCCAGCCAGGGCAGTAATTCAATTCTGAGTAGTGTTAAAATTCCAGTGTTCATTGTATGTCTTCCCCAGATCGGAAAACAATGGAAGGGGCAATGAATTTGTTCCGCAGTGTTTTAATTCCTATGCTCACTGTAAGTTACCCCTAGAAAGAGAACAAAGGACCACTGTTTAAGTTCCAATAGTAAGTAATAAAGGTTTAACACTACCAATGAATATTTACAGAAACAAGAATTGTTGGCTATCTCCTCAAATGTGTAAATTCAATATAAATATGTAAGGAATATGGATAACTCAGGGAAATAAGATACCACCAAAAGAAACTAACAAAGCTTTGACAATGGACCTGTAATATTGAAGCTCTATGAAATGCTAGACAGAGAAATAAGAAAAATTTCCTTGAACAAGTCCAGGCAATCACAAGAAAATACAGATTAAAAATCAAAATAATATTTGAAAAACAATTTGGGAACAAAATGTGAAATTCAAGAAAGATATAGAAATTATTTAAAATATGAATTCTAAAAATAAGAAATACAATAACTGAACAGGAACACTTACAAGAAAGACTGAATATTGGATTTAATCAAACAGAAGAAAGAATTAGTGTAGAAAGAAAACACAGTAAATTTCCCAATTATAAAAGAAGAAAAAAGAGTAAACAAAGCCTATGAGAATTATGGCACAGCCATCAAGCATACCAATCTCTATATAACAAGAATTCCCAAAAGAGATAAGAAAAAGACTAACAGAA
>NW_003852435.1:9454401-9459082 GCF_000181295.1 Otolemur garnettii
AAGAAAGAATACTCAATGAATTAAGAAAAAACACATTAAATGAAGTCCCAATATGCCTTTCAGTCATTTTCTCAACAGAAAACCTGGAAGTCCAGGAGTGAGTGCAATGCTATACTCAAAGTTTGACAGAAATAAAAAAAAAAAAAAATCTTCTAAACAAAAATAGTATATCCAGAAAAGCTATCATTCCAATGTGGAGGAGAGGTAGAGACTTTCTCAGGCAAACAAAAGCTGGGGAAACTTAAAAACACCAGGTCTCTATCATAAAAAGTACCATACAGAATTCTTCAATCTGAAAGAAATGGATGCTAATGTGTAACAAGAAAACATTCGAAGGTATTAACATCACTGTAAAAGAAAGATAACAGACATTTTTATAAAAGTCTGATATTGTAATTGATAAAAGTAAAGCACTTATGTCTTAAATGTAAGCATTAAAGACAAAACTAACAAAATCAATAATAATTACAATAATTGCTTACAAGGAAGGTCATATAAAAAGATATAAATTGAAACATCAATAAGCCAAAATTGGAGGTCACAGTGTTCAATTATAGAGTTTATTTTTATTGCTCTGTTTTAGCAATCAAAGTCATTGTCAGTTTAAAATAACCTATTATAGGTGATGCCTATGGCTCAAAGGAGTAAGGCACTGGCCCATATGCCGGAGGTGAGGTGGCAGGTTCAAACCCAGCCCTGGCCCCCTTCCCCCCAAAAAAAAACTATTATAATAATAAGAGGTTTTTTTAAGTCTCCTGAGAACAGCAAAGAAAACATTATAATACACACAAAAAAATAAATACTAACACAGAATCAAAATTTGCTGCTAGAGAAAATCATATAACCACAGAAGGAAAAAAATAAGCAAGGAAAAGATAGACAAAGCAACCAAAAAAATAAGTAACAAAATGGTTTGAGTATACCATTATGAATACAGTAATAACCTTGAATTTAAATGAATTATAATCGCCAATAAAAATACATATTGTGGCTTCATGGATTAATAAAGCCCAGCTATATGCTGTCTATAAGAAACTCACTTTACAAATATAGACATGCATATTATGAAAGTGAAGAGATAAACAAGAAATAATTTATGCAAATAGAAAGAAGAAAGGAGTAGCTATACTTATGTCAGATCAAATATATTTTAAATAAAGAACATCTGAAAAAGACAAGAATATAGACTGAGAATTTTACAATAATACAAATAATATGTATCATAATAAAGGGATCTATTCAGCCAGAGAACATAGCAAATGTAAAATTATAAATACTCAACTTTAGAGGACCCAAATATATAAAATCAATATTAACAGAACTAAGCAGATATTGACTACAATAAAACAATACTAGGATCTTTCACACCATACTTTCAGCGATGGATTGATTATTCTGACAAAAAGAAAACAAAAGCGTTAGAATTAAATAACACCACAGACAAAATTGATCTAATCGACATTTATAGAGCATTTAACCCAATAGCTATAGAATACACATTCTTCTCAACAGCACATGAAATATTCCCCAAGATGGAACATATGATAAGTCAAAAAAACTCAACAAATATTTTAAAAATTGAAATTATACCAAGTATTTTGTCTAACCATGACTGAATAAAACTAGAAATCAATAACTGAAGAATTTTTAGAAACTGTAAATATTGATGAAAATTAAACAGCATGTTCTGAACAACAAATTGGTTAATAGAGGCATTGAAAAGGAAATAAAAAAATTTCCCTGAGTCAAATCATAATGAACAACCTACCCAAACCCATGAGACACAGTAAAATCAATTTTGAGAGGAAATTTATAATAGGGAACATGTACATGAGAAAAGAAAAAAACAACTTTATTAACTGAATGACACACCTCAGGGAACAAGAAAAGCAAGAACCAAGCTCTCAAGTTAATGAAAGCCAAAAACTAGGTATAAAGGAAACATACCTCAAAATAACAAAATCCACATATGACAAACCCACAACCAACATACTACTGAATGGGAAAAAGTTGAAGGCAATCCCCCTAAGAACTGGAATGAGACAAAGTACCCTTGTCACTACTTCTATTCAATAGAGTAGTCCTATCAGCAAAATCAGCAAAATCCAAGAAAGAGGAGATGGAGGTATCCTCGTTCAGTGAAGATACGGCAATTCTTTTTGGTGTGTGTGTATGTGGGTGGATAAGGCCTCAGAAGCCTAGTTAAAATTAATAAATAAATCTAAAAAGGTTCTTCAAATCAAATAAACAAGCAATAGAGTGAAGAGACAGAATGGGAGAAAGGATTTTCAAACTGTTTATCTGATGAGGGATTGATAACCTGAATTAGTAAGGAACTCAAACAACTCAATAACGTAAATAAATAAATGATAAATAAATAATGTTTTCCTTCCTAATTTTGTTCAGATATTTGAAGCAAGGATATGGAAACAACCCAAGTGCTCATTAATACATGGTGGATTAATAAAATGTGCTATATGTATATCATGGAATACTGCTAGGACAGTGACCTAATACCTTTTGCAACAACTTGGATAGAAGTGGACACCATTCTCCTACATTAAGAATGGCAAGAATGGAAAACCAAATACTACATATATTCAATACTAAATTGGAACTAGTTGATCAACACCTATGTGCTCATAGAGAAACAAAACTCAACAGAATTCAGGAGGAGAGAAGGGGAAGAAGGGGAAGTGTTAGTTCCCAGCCAATAGGTACTTTCACGAGTGCATTGCACACTTTCTCAATGAGGAGGATGCCTATAACTTTGACTTAAAATTGAAAGAAGCAAGATACATAACTCAAATATATGTACCTCCATAAAAGACTGAAATAAACTTTAACAAATTAATTAATTTAAAAAATCTAAAAAAAAAAAAATTGGGCAAGTGACCCAAAGACATATTTCTTTGTTTTCTTTTCTCTTTTTGGGAGGAGAGACAGAGTCTCACTTTGTCGCCCTTGGTAGACTGTCAACGCATCATAGCTCACGGCAACCTCCAACTCTTGGCTCAAGCTATTCTCTTGCTTCAGCCTCCCAAGTAGCCTGCCACACTGCCTGACTGTTTTTTTAGAGGTGGGGTATCGCTCTTACTTAGGCTTGTCTCAGAACTCTGAGTTCAGGCAATCTACCCACTCTGGGAAAACTGCACTTAAAAGAAAATACCAAGATCCCCACTTAAATTATATGTTCATTTTAACAGGTGTTTCACATTCCCCAATCTCTCTTTGTGTAATATATGGCAATGGGCTATGCAACAAAGTATAAATCTTTCAAAACTGCTTCTCCACATAAATACCAACAATCCTGAATTAAAAGACAAGACTTTGGAGTTGTTCATAAGAAGAAAACATGAACACAACAAACAAAAGCAGTTATCAAAGGTCACCACTTTATCAATGTGTCTACACATTTTAGTGACTATCTACATTGCTAAAGTTAAGAAGCCCTTTACCATTTTACTAAAGAATTGATCCTGCCTGCTACTGCGAACATTTTCCAAGAACTTTTAGGAGATGCTACAGTTCAAAAGATGCCACTCGTTTCTCTTCCAGCTAACACCATACGTAGACAAAATAATGGAATAGCAGAAGATATTGAGGCATAATTGTTAAAGAGGATGAATGAGGCCTTGTGGTATGCAATTCATGTTGATAAGTGTACCAAGGTTTGACAAAAAGGCAATAATGCTTTTGGTGCAACATATTTTTCAGGAAGATGTGCATGAGGATATGTTATTTGTACTTTTGTTGCCAACCAACACCATAGCCACAGAACTAGTCAACTCTTTGAATGATTACGTAACAGGAAAACTGAACTGATCATTTTGTGTAGGTATGTGTACCTACACAACGGAGCAGCTGCCATTACTGGACAGCTTTCTTATTTCACTAATCAAGTCAAGAAGGTTGCTTCTGATGTGTCTATATACTGTGTCATCCATAGAGAAAGACTGGCTAGCAGAAAAATGTGCCTTGAACTAAATAATGTTTGCAGGATGGGATTAAAATTATCAACCACTTTAAATTACATGCCCTTCAATCATGTTTTTTGCACGGCTCTGGGAGGTGATGGATGCAGAGCATACGTATCTTTTTTTCTCCACAAAAGTGAGATGGGTTTCCAAAAGTAGATTACCGCAGTTTTTGTGTTGTAAGAGCTTCTCCAGGGATTTCTTTTAGAAAAACAGTCACCACTGGCATCACCTTTCAGTGACACAGAATGGCTCACAAAACTTACTTACTTGCATGACCTGTTCAACAAACTCAAACTTCAAGGGAGAATGACAATGTATTCAAATTGGTAGATAAAGTGGAGGCATTTAAAGCCAAACTGGAATTATGGAGGTGATTATCAAACATTAGAATTCTTGATATGTTTCAAACATTAGCAGAGACCTTGACAAAGATGGAGACAGGGCCTTCTTTATCCCAGCTGGTGCAAGTTCACCTATCTCAGCTTCCAAGAGTTTGAATGTTACTTTTCTTTTTCTTTTTTTATTATTCTTTTTATTGTTAAATCATAGCTGTGTACATTAATGCAATCATGGGGTACAATGTGCTGGTTTTACATACAATTTGAAATGCTTTCATCAAACTGGTCAGCATAGCCTTCACGATATTTTCTTAGTTGTTGTGTTAAGACATTTATATTCTACACCTAGAAAATTAGCATTAC
>NW_003852435.1:9459965-9465427 GCF_000181295.1 Otolemur garnettii
ATGTTATAATATTTACTAATAACTTTGAACCAGTATTATAAAAATAAGAGAAATGTGATCTCAAATTAATGATCAAGTGAAGGCAAAAATTTTGTTTATAAAAGAAATATTTTTCTCTCTTAGAAATGTTGACTGGGTACTGACCTATCAGTGACATTTGTTCATATGAACAATATGAGGACTGTATAGCACATAGTCCTCACTATTACAGTATTTCTTAATACAGAACTACTTGCACAGAAATTAAAATACGTTGTATGTTGCTATGCATTATTTTTTTCATCAGGAATGTTTTTGTATGTCACTTTGAAATGCGTGTGCTAAGACATTATTCTGACTAAGCATATGCCAATCCCCAATGGGTTCTATTCATTTCCATTTTATTTCTTCAATTAATAATATATTGGCTCTTTGTTCTTGGTGGTGGTTGGATGAGGGAATAGTTGCATGCTTTGCGATCACTGATCAATTCTAATATTTTGAAATATTTAGGCATTTTGTTAATCCTTCCTTTTTCACTCTCGAAACAAACTAGTGTCATCAGGAAACTAAAGTAACTGAAACCCTAGGCAATTATGCTATTAATAAGCATCACATATTTATCTCAAACATTATAGGTTGCTTTCATTAAGCGAGTCAGGCTTCATGGTAAATACATTAAAATTTCATTTAAAAGTACTAATAAATTCAATGTAGATTTTTTCCTTTGTATATTTCCTATAAAAAAAATATAAAATACTATTTTTACAGAGCATATTAAGGGTCACAAAGTGCCTTAGGAATCCAGAGGATGGTTGAATTAATTAGGGGTTGCATTTCAAAGATATATTAAGGTGTGGAAAGAAAGGAAAATTAATGAATTTTTATTGAATAGATAACATTTTGTACTGACTTTGCACAGTAGAATTTGGAGGATTTTTAATGCAGTTTCCCCTCCCCACCCTACTCCCATGGATTAGGTTGAAACCACATTCTATCCAACAGATATGGTGTAGCTTCTACTTTTTTCTGAGTAGCAGAGTTCGGGTTCCTGTCAAGCTGCACCATTATCCAAATAACCCAGTCACATTTTCCTGCAGGAACCAGAGTACCTCAGCCTCTTCATGCTGCAGTGTCTGCCTCAAACATCCCCCTTTTTTGGCACCAAACAAAACCCTGCGTAGTTCTGCATGGACCAACCGTGATGTCTTCTGCCCCCAGGCTGTGAGTACAGGAAACTTCTGCTGACTTCCTCTGTCCCTTTGATTGATGTGTATTCAAATGTCCACATACCCATCCCGAACTGATGATGTCAAGAGATAATGTGACATATCTCTTGACTACATTACTACTACATTATGACTGTGTGACATAATGTACACAGTAAGTAGCTACATTTAGCCATTCCACAATTTATGTGTACTTCAAAACATCATAGGACTATAAGGTAAGTATAATTTTATCTGTCAACTGAAAAAGAAACAAAGATAGAAATGTGTATTATAGAACTTATGTAAGTTTGCATTTCAGAGAAGTTATAAGCAAGTGGATGGAATAAAAATAGAATTCTGGACTAATGGTAAGCCTAAACCGAGTATGGGAAAGATATTGATTTATTTAATTTTCTTTCATTTTTAATTTTTTTTTAATTGTTTAAAGACAAGGTTTTGTCCTGTTGCCTGGGCTGACTGCAACAGTGTGATCACAGCTTACTGGAACCTCACACTTCTGGGCATATGTCATGTTCCTGCCTCGGCCTCCTGAGCCTCCTGAGTAGCTGGCACATATTGGCATGTTCCCAGCTAATTGTTTTTATTTCTTGAGAGATGGGGTTTCTGTATGTTGCTCAGGCTTTTCTCAAACTCCTAGCCTCAAATGATCCCCCTACTTTGGGTCTCCCAAAGTTCTGAGATGACAAGGGTGAACCACTATGCCCAGCTTAAAGAAGATTTTTGTTGACAGAAAAATACTATGTGAGAATATACTAAAGACTCTATTCTGCATGTTGTGTCTCCCCAAGACACGTATGTCAAGACTTAATCACTTTCGATATGATGGGATTAAAAGACAGGGTCTCTGGGAGGTGTTTAGGGCCTGAGGGTGGAGCCCTGGTGAATAGAATTAGAGTGCTTATAAAAAGGTTCCCAGGTAACTGCCTTGCCCCTTTCCCTCTGTACAAACTCACCTAGACAATGCTGTTTATAAACCAAAAAGCAGGTCCAGACACTGAATCCTCTGGCACCTTGATCTTGCATTTCCCAGCCTCCAGAACTGAGAAATAAATTTATGTTGTTCATAAGCTACCCAATGTATGGAATTCTGTTACAGAAGTGTGAATGGACTGAGCTACTATGTGAGAAAAACACTATAGGATAAAAATATATTAAAAGGTCAGAGAAGAAAAAAATATGACACATTTTAAAAGATGAAAGAAGTTCAATATTTTTTATGAGATATACCAGACAGAAAATGCACTGGAATCTGGAAGATTCCAGAAATATTGTAGGTCCTGAATAATTTTGTTTTAATTTTATTAAGGAATTTGAACATAATTCTAAATGTACTGAATCCCACTAAAAGGATGTAATATTGTCAAATAATTGCTGACATATGCTCCTTAAAATTTGAAGAGTTGAAAGAAGCAAGAAAATTGAAAGAAGGCGCACATGTAACGCCCACGTGACTTGCGCTGGTAATGTTTATTGTGACCCTGTGGTTTAGGTGTTATCCCAGGTACACACTGGATAGTAAAATCTAACTGCACAAGGACATGGAAAGGTCACACCAATACCCTCCTTCTCCTTGGATTTAGCAATAACTGGTGATTCTTCACTCTACCATTCTTCACTGTAATGTGTACAAAAAGTTAATTTTCAAATTCTAGAATTCCTATAACATTTATAGTCAGCAACCAAAATTCGGTAACCTCACTTTCTTTTTTATTTCCTTTATTAAAATTTCCCATTAATATCAGCTCATTAGTTCAAGTCATTGTGATGTTACATGTTCCCCAGGTTTGAATTATGGAAGCCACTTCTAACTAGTTCCTATGCATTCTTCAAACGTCCGTTTTTTGCAGTTTTTGGCCAGGGCTGGATTTGAACCTGCCACCTCCAGCATATGGGGCCAGCACCCTACTCCTTTGAGCCACAGGCGCTGCCCAAACATCCTTTTTTTAATGAATTCTCTTATTTCTGGAATAAATAATGTTCCAGAATTTTTCTTTCTCTCCTGATTCCAGCATCAAGGACCCATTCTCAGAAAGAGCTAAGAAATATATATGTATATATAATATATAATAGTCTTTTTGCATTACTATAAAGAAATATATGAGACTGGGACATTTATAACGAAGGGGGCTTGTTTGGTTCATGGATTCTCTAGATGGTACAAGAAGTGTTGTGCTGGCATCTGCTTGGCTTCTGGTGAGAGCCTCAGGAAGCTTCTACTTATAACAGAAGGCAAGGGAGGGAGCAGGAGAGGAGGCGCCATGCTCTTATAAACATCCAGCTTTCTTGGGAACTAACTACTGTGGGGAAGGCCCCAAGCCATTCAAAAGGAATCATCCCTATGACCCACAAACTTCCAAACTATGCTACTATACATAAATGTTCTCATCTGTATAATTCTACTAATAAATATTTACACACACGTGTGGAGCACACCGCCAGGTCCACAATACTGTATCTTGCTTTCCCCTTCGGTATTTTATTTCCTTTCTTCCACCTTGTGAACCTGCCTTCATAGGTCAGAACCTCCAAAATAATTTCCGAATTGCTGTACCCCTACAACTACAACAAATAAGAAAAATATTTCAGAATTTGATGACAGTGTTACCCCTCCAGAATCATAAGATGTTTTTAAAAAAACTGGTTTACTATACTTATTTTCAAATAACTTCATGGAGCGATATAGAAGAGAATCCCTTCTCCATAATTATTTAGTATTCATGACCCAAATATTAAGAGATTTTGTGTTTTCACAAATTATGTTCCTTCTCAGATGAAGAGCACTCAGTATTATAACAGGGTCAACTAACAATAAAATAACTTTTTTCATTCTTTATAGAGGAGAGAATGGTCTATTGCTTTGGTTAAAAATGAAAGTCATTAACTTAATGGCACCTAGAACAAATGGCATTTGCCATGTATTTTCATATAGTTTATTTAAGATTTGTTTAATACATAATTTGTATAGTTCCATTGCAGGTAATAACAATGATCATATTCATTGCCTTTGCAGAATATAGAAACAAATTGTATACAAGAAAAAACACCTATAGTTAAGTAGAAATATTAATAGCTTAAAACAGTCAAACAAACATTTGTAGTTACCTAATTGTCTTTAATAAATTCTGTTTCTTGTCTGCTTTATTTGACCTAATGGAATTTTCTTGCAGCTTATTATGTCCCATTTATTTGTAGGATTCACAAATTTATTATGCCAGTCTGCTAATTTATTTGCTTAAATGAGGTTCATAATCTAAAACAAACACTTTACAGACCTTATTGTGATAATTATAGATTCATATGCAATTATAAAAAACAATACAGAGATTTTTGTACGTTTTCTAAGTTTCTCCCAATGACAACATTTTGTGCAATTGTAGTATATCATAAGCAGGTTATTGCCATTGATGAAATCCACTGATCTTATGCTTTTTCAGTTTCACAGTGCACATTGTTTGTGTGGGTGTTTTAGAATATGAGTGTGTGTGTTGGTTGACTTTTGTCTCCTGTGTAGGTTTCTGTATCTGCTGCAGCTAAGATTCCAGTAGCACAGTTCCAACACCACAAGGTCCCCTCCTGTTAAGGATCTGCAGCTGTCTCCACATCATCCTCATGCCCTGGACACCTAAGTCCCCAACCACTGGAAATAACTAATTTCTCCTCCAGTTTTATAATTTAGTCATTTTAAGAATGCAACGAAAATAATATCATGCATTATATAGCCATTAGGGATTGACTTTTTCATTCAGCATAAATCCTTAGAGATTCATTAAATCTGTTGTGTATGCCAATAGACTGTTCCTTTTTATTTTTGAGCAGTATTCTGTAGTATGAATAGATGATTTGCTTAACTATTTGCTGATTGAAGGACACAAATTCTGTTTTATTTTTCAGTGTTAGGCTATGTTGAATATATTTTCTATGAACAATTGTGGGTAGGTTTTTATGTAAACCTATGTGTTTTCTAAGACAAAGTGCTCACATTTCTGAGTTACGTGGTAATTGTCTGTTCAGTTTTATGCAGACAGTTTTTCAGAGAGACAGTACCATTGTACACTCAACAGTGTACCAAGGATCTAAATTTTGTACCTCACAAGCATTTGGTATTGACAGTACTTTTTTATTTTAGACCTTATGACTGATGTGTTGCAATATTCTGTTTTGGTTTTAATTTGCATTTCCTGAGTGATGACAAAACTGAAGTTTTTTTCACATGCTCACTTGACATCTGCATGCCATCTTTAGTGAAGTGTC
>NW_003852435.1:9465690-9508185 GCF_000181295.1 Otolemur garnettii
TGGCCCCCCATCCCTTCCTCCACCCTTCTCCCCTCTCTTTTCATCCTTATCACATGGCTTTCATGAGCAAAAGACTTTAGTTTTGAGGAGGTCAACTTTATCAACTTTATTCCCTTTATGAATCATGCTTTTGGTGTCAAGTAAAAACACTTTGCCTAGCCCTAACCTAGGAAGGTATTGTCCAAGTATTTTTCTTCTAAAATTTCATGGTTTTACATTATGTATTTAAGTCTATGATTTTCAATTGACTATTTGTATAAGATATTAAGTGTGGGTCAAGTTTTATTTTTCCCCCTTTAGATATAAAATTGCTCCTGTACTATTCATCGGAAAGACTATTCTTTCTTCATTGAACTCTTTCTGTGTCTCTGTAAGGAAATGTGGATTGTGTGTGGATTTGTTTCTGGGTTTTCTGTGCAGTTCCATCCATCTATGGAATACCACAATGTCTTATTTGTATAGCTATGTAACAAGCATCGCTTGCTATATGCTAATGTAGAGTGATTTCCCCCCATTCTTTTATTCTCTGCCAAGACTTTTTGAAAGAGGACCTATGACTTTTCAAGCATACTTCATACTAAGCATATCTACAAAAGACTTGATGAGATTTTCCTAAAAATTACATTAAACCTACAGGTGAGTTTGGAAAAATTCATACTTTTACCATCTTGAAGCACTCAATCCACGAACATGGTATATTTCTCATTTTTTAAAATTATTTCCTCATCAGCATTTGATGTTATACTTCACCAGCATTTTTGTACTGTCACCCCACCAACCCTGTACATACGAAGTTGGATGATTACGTTCAAAACCTCATCCAGTAAAAGTGCTATGTACCTCTCTGCTAAATATCACTAGGGTCACCTTTGAAGTACTCTCCTTGGGAAGCTATGTATCGATGCCAGTGACTTATCCACACTTGTAAGCCATATTGCAGCTTTTTTTCTGGAATGACCATTACAGCTGCCTTTGTATGAAGTCTGACAAGTTCATGAACTCATCCTACAAAATGTGCTACATGCCTCATTAATGAGTATCACTATGGACACCAGATGCTCAAGGGGAATTCTTCAAAGGTGAGTATAGTGATATTTAGCAATGAGGTCTGTGGCACCTTTTCTAGGATGAGTTCATAAACTCAATTGTCCAGCCTCATATTATGTGCATATCCAAATATTTCATCATCTTTGAAATGACTGTAATAGTATTGTGTTTTTAATTTCAGTTTTGGCATGTTCACTGTGAGAATACAGTAATAGGTTTGATTTGGGGGTGTGGTGTAGTATACTGAGACCCTGCTAAAATCACTGAGTTTATTTTTGTAGATTTCTCATGCTATAGACATCTTGTCATATACAAAATATATAGTTTTATTCCTTCCTTTTAAATATGTATGTCTTTTTCTCCATATCTAATAAAGCAATTAGAATTTTTTACTATAAGGAATAAAATCTGGCTAGTGAGAGCTAGCATCCTGGCCTTTTTCTTCATCTTGAAAAACATTCAATGAGCATTAAGCATTATTTTACCTAAAATGATTTTTTTTTGTAGATGCTTTTTATCAAATGGAGCTAATCTTTCTTCATTCCTAACTTGCTGAGAGTTTTTATCACAAATAGGTGCTAGGTTTTATCAACTGCTTTCTTGTAGCAATTAATATGATCGTATGTTTTTTAGGATGCTGATATAATGGATTTTATTGATGAATTTTTGTATGCTAACCTGGCCTTATATTTCAAACAAATCTTAATTCTTTATAATGTGTAATTATTTCATATATTATTGAACTTATTGGTAATATTTTGCTGAAAATTGTTATGTTTAAGCTTATGGAAGATATTGGTCTTCAGTTTTGTATTTTGTACTCTTTTCACCAAGTTTTGGCATGTAGTAAATGCTGTATTATCTTTTTAAGGAGAGTGTGTAAAATTATTCTCAATTTTTACGTAGATAATGGATATCAGTTATCTGCAACAGATAACTGATTTCTCCAGTGAAAACATTTTAACCTGTAGATCTTTCCTTTTGGAGGGAGAGGGTGGTGTGGATTTTTTAAATAGCAAACTCACTTTTAAATGGTTATAAGGCTAGTCATTTTATTCATTTCATTTTGGCTGAGTTTTGTTACCTTATGGTTTTTAAGGAATTGGTGCATTTGTTGTAATTTTCAGACTTACAAGTGGAGAATCATTCACATTCGGCACTTACGTTCCATTTATTAGGAAACCTTCAGAATCTGCAGTGATATCTTTTCTTTAGTTCATGATTTAGGCGATCTGTGTTTCTTCACTTGCTGTTTGTCATTTGTTCTTTGTTGCTGTGTGTTTGTCATTCTTCCTGGAGGTTTTCAGTTTTACTGACTTTTTTTTCACCATTTATCTTTTTATTTCTTTTCTCAATTGCTTTTTCATTTTCAATTCCCTTAAATTCCCTTTTTTCTGCTTACTTTTTTTTTTTCCCCTGATTTCTTAAAGTAAGAACTTAAGTTCTTGATTTGAAAGCTCATCACATTTCTATTTGTAATCCTTCAGTACCATAAAGTTCTCACTTGGCACTGCTTTAGATAAATCTCACACATTTTTATATGTCTTGTTTTGATTTTCATTCAGATCTACTTTTTTAGTTTGCATTAAAACTTTTCCTATGACCCATGAATTATTTAAAAGTGTGTTTCTTAACTCCCATGAAGTTAAAAATTTCCTTTTGTCTTTATGTTATTGATTTATAGTTTGATTCCATTACCATCAGGAAGGACACTTTGTATGCAGTAAATTCTTTCAAATTTCTTTTATGAGATTTGTTTTATGGCCAAGGATATGTTCTATATTGTTGAATATTTCAAGATGAATTTATTTCATATAATAATTTGTTTCTTAGTATCACAAAACTGGGTGTCGTATGATGCCCAAAATATATCATCTCTGAGTTCTCTAGGCTAAAAGTCTAAAATGAAGATTGGCAGGACCATGTTTCTTTAAACCTAGTAAGAGAACTATAGACATTTTAACAACGTTAATTCTTCCCAGCCATGAGCATGGTATGTTCTTCAATTTGGTAATGTCTTCTGATATTTCTTTTCTCAAGGTTTCATAGTTCTCTCTGTAGAGATCCTTCACATTCTTTGTTAGGTATATTCCCTAATATTTCATTTTCTTTGAAGCTACTGTTTTTGATTTGATTCTCAGCTTGATTGTTATTGATGTATATGAAGAATACTGATTTGTGGACGTTAGCTTTATATTCTGGACATTTTTGTATTTCTTAATAATTTCCAGGAGTCTTGTGGTTGAGTCCCTGAGTTTCCTTAGTGTAAGATCATATCATCAGCAAAGAGCAAAAGTTTGACCCCTCTATCCCCATTTTAATACCTGTGTTACCCTTCTTTTGCCAGATTGCATTGGCGAGGACTTCCAGCCCTGTGTTGAATAGTAGGGGCAGTACTGCACATCTTTATCCAGGTCCAGGTATAGGTGGAAATGCTTTCAGTTTTACTCCATTTAGTATGATATTGGCTGTGAGTTGGTTGGAGATAGCTTCTATCAGTTTAAGAAAAGTCCCAACTATGCCTATTTTCTTAAGTGTTCTTCTCAGAAAAGGACGATGAATTTTGTTGAACTTTTTTTTTCTGCACCTATTAAAAGTATCATATGGTGTTATTTGGCTTCTATTTATGTAATAAATTATGTTTGCGGATTTGTGGTACACAGAAGGAAAATAAAATCATTTTACAAAAAGGACAGCTCTACTATAATGTTTATCGTAGCTTAATTCACATTTGCTCATCAACTCATGAATGGATAAATAAACTATAGCATATGTATTCCATAGAATACTCTGCAGTACAGAATACTCTGTCATAAAAGACAGAGACTTTACATCTTTTGTATTTACCTGGATGGATTTGGAGGACATTATCCTCAGTAAAATATACAAAGAATGGAAAACCAAGTATCCAATGTACTCAAAACGATATTTCCACAGGAGAGAAAAACACAAATACATTCAAGGGAGGTGGGGGAGAGGGGACATGGGCGAGGGATTGGTAAGCTCTTACCTAACGGCACAATGTAAGGGTGTCGGCACTACTCCTGGGTGAAAGGCTTAACTCCAGCTTGGACTTTACCTAACAGACACAAGGTAACCTAATCATTTGTCTCCTTAGATTTTCTGAAATAAATTAAAAAATTAAAAACAATAAAACCAGTGAGGTAATTTTTGTCTCTTCCCACATTCTGGTGAACTGTCTGCAATCTTTAGCCTTCTCTGATTTGTGGATACATCGCTCCTATTCTTTGTCTTCATGTGGCCTTCTCTGTGTGCTCCTCCTTCTCTTCCAACATCACCAATCATTGTAGATTAAGGACCCATCCTATACCAGTACGAACTCCTATTAACTAATTTTACCTGCGATGACCCTATTTCTAAATAAAGTCATATTCTGAGATACTAGAGGTTAATGCCTCAACACCTAATTTTTTTAATTTGTGGAATTAAAGTTTGAGGGCATCACATTTTAGCCCATAGTACATGGGCTCTTGAAGAAAGTACTGTTACTAAAAGGAGTTTTCTACATATGCCAGGTGGATTCTGTTTTTTGATTATGTGATTTTACTATTCTATGTCCTTGTGAATTTCTGTATATGCTGTTCTAGCCATTGCTGATAGAGGGTTGGAGAAGTCTCCCCATTGGAACTGTAGATTTGTCTATTTCTCTTTTGATTCTGTCAGCTTTTGGTTCATGTATTCTCTAGATGCTGTTTTTGCATGTACGTTTGGCCTTTCTGATGCATTGATCCTTTTATCCTTATGTATTATACTGCCTTATCAATTGTAATTTTCTTTATTTGAATTCAAATTTAGTAAATATTAATATAACCAGTCTTACATATGAATAAATAACATTTCCACTTTCATTCTTTCATTTCTAAAGTTCCATTGCCATTAAATTTGAAGTGAAGTCTTGGCAGCAACATAGAGTTTAGTCACTTGTAAAAAACCTCTCATTCTGCCATTCTTCGTCACTTGATTAATGTATTTAGACCATTTAGTTTTAAAATAAACATTGGCATATTAGAATTTATACCTGCCATTTTCGCTTTATATTAATATTTGTTTCCACTGGATCTCATACTCCTGTTTCTCTTACTTTCCTAACGGTTACTTGAATATTTATGTATTTATTTTAGGGTCCTGTCTTGATTTGTTTATTGTGTTTTTGAGTACAGTTGACTTTCCATATTTGTGAGTTCTGCTCTATGGATTCAGTCAACCATGGACGGAAAAGTTGTGTCTGTTCCAAACATGTACTGAATTTTTTCCTTGTTGTTATTCTCAAACATTTAAAAACTATTTATACAGTATTTACATCATATTATATATTATAAGTAATTTAAAGATAATTTAAATTACAAGAGAAGATGTGAGTAAGTTTATGAAAATACATGTACTATATCATTGTATATTAGGTAATTGAGGGTGTGAAGATTGTGGCATCTGAGGGAGGTACTGGAACCCATCACCCATGGATACCAAGGGACTACTGTGTAGCTTTCATACTGCTATCTATGAGCTGAGCTTTATGTAGCTTTCATAGTGCTGTCTATGAGCTGAGCTTTATGTAGCTTTCATAGTGCTGTCTTTGAGTATTACCATATACATGCATATTTTACCATTTTGAGGGATGTGTGGAAACCTCACTTCCATTGAATATTTTACCTTTCTTATTTTTAAATACCATTGTTTTGAACACCAGATGATACCATAATTTTTGCTTTAATTATCAAATATGATACACATACTAATGAGGGAAAAGATGGTATATTGTATGTACTTATACTTCTGCTCTTTTTATTCTTTCTTCTTTTTGGTGTTCTATGACTCCTTTCATTACTTTTTCTCCCATTTTGGGTCAAGTCATGTAATTGCATGGATCAACTCTTATCTTCATTGCTATTTTAGTAAGATAAATCTCACAGTATCTTTCATAAAATGTTATATCATTCATAGAGTTTAAAAATTGCTTTATTCAAAAATACATACTTTGCTAAATTCATAGATTATAGGTACACATGAATAGCTTTCCTTCAATGAGGCAATCCCATATATGTCAGAAGGCATATAAGATTTCTTTTCTTTTTTAATTTTTTTTATTAAATCATAGCTATGTACATTAATGTAGTCATGGGGGTACAATGTGCTGGTTTTATATATAATTTGAAATATTTTCATCAAACTGGTTAACATAGCCTTCATGACATTTTCTTAGTTATTGTGTTAAGACATTTATATTCTACATTTAGTAAGTTTCACATGTACCATTGTAAGATGCACCATAGGTGTGATCCCACCAATTACCCTCCCTCTGTCCATCCTCCTCCTTCCCCTAATATGGGGAAAGGGGAAAGAGAGGGCATATGAGATTTCTGATAGCACCATACATCTGAGGGAACATGCATTTTCATTCACATATTGATGCACAAAGAACTAATTTAAGCAGATATGTCATCAGTTAAGCAAAGAGAAAAAAAAATGGCTTCAGATAAGAAACCAAACAGAATAAAGAAATGTAGAGAAAACAAACAAACAAAAGCCACACACATAGTATAAAAGACTCAAGTACCCTCATGATGAATAGATGAAATAATGGGAATTAAAATCAGGGAATCAGAGCTCTAGTTTTAGCATTGATTTATCTATGAAAGCTATGGCAACAATCCAAAGATTGAGAAGAATGAACAGACACCAAAATAACAAATGCAGCTAACCTGTTCTCTGTGGTCTTAAATTGTGTGTGTGCGCATGTGGGTGGTGTTACATGAGTCTAGTGAATGGGCTATATCAAATATTACCTCTCTTAAAGCTTATAGTTAATTCAAAATATTTTATCAATTACTTTTTATAATCAGTTAATGACAATGCAGAATTTTGAAAATATAGAAAATATTTTGTAAAGATTAAACTGATAACTTTGCAAGAACTTCAAACTTAAACATTTGAAAGGTGTTGATCTTACCGACTATATGTGCACACGTAACCTTTTCTGTGGGCCCTAATTTATTTTTAGCTGGAATAAAGCAGATATATTTTTAAATGTTTATTTTATATGCAGAAAAGCAAAGTCAGGGGATGATTGCCTAAGTAGAGAACATGCAGTTTTAGATGCTATGCCATTTTATGAATAGGTTTCAATATATAAACGCTTTTACCAATACATGTTAGTTTATTCATTACAGTGAAACTGGCACAGTTTCAACTAGTGAATCATTTTCATATGGAATTAAAATAAAACACATTTTATTTAGAGAGCTTTTACTGAATTTTATAAATTTGTTTTATTCCATTCTACTAATGTAAATTCATAATGTAAATATTAAAACATAATATAAATTGTTACCATAAATGAGAGGAAATAATATTTATTAATACTATGTTATATTTAATTCTGAAAATAGTCGCACCAATATTTGTATATAAATTTCAAAACTGATGATACTCAATTTGCCATTTAACTTTCAAAGATACTTTTTTTTTTTTGACCAGGGCTAGGTTTGAACCCACCACGTCTGGCACAATTGGGCCAGCGCCTTACTCCTTTGAGCCACAAGTGCCACCCTTTCAAAGATACTTTTTTCATCTGAGGTAAATGCTGTGTTGTGAATCATGACTAGCATGTTAAACTACATTTCATCAACACCATATTTATTACATTCAATTAAAATAACTTCTGAATTATATATATGTATATATGTATATATATAAGCATACTCATTAGAAAATCTTAGGCATGAATTTTATAAACTTTAAAAATAAATAAATAATTGATATAGTTCAGAGAAGACTGGGTGGAGGAGGTGAGTACTCTTATTTCCAGATGTCATTTATTTGCTCTTGCTTTGCAGCACTATTAATAGTATTTGGTATATTTCTTACAAAGTTCTTTTAAGACTCATTAACCTGAGCTACACTGTTCCTTGGCCTGTAATGACTTGCTACAATTTTTAATTATCTTAACCACAAACTGTACCAAGTAGGACTAAAGAGAAGAAAGAGTTTAAGTGGCATCCTAGAACACTTGTTCAGAGTTACGATTACAAAACCATGACTAGTTCAAGACATGAGCCAAGTTTTCTCTTCACTCAGGTTTCCTTTCTAACATTCTTGCAGCATTAACAGGGTAAGAGTCAAAACTGAAGTTTTGACCAGGTAAATTAGATGGTGATTACTGTTAATGGATCTTTTCCTTGGCATAATACAGCTGGAGAATCATTATGATACTAAGAAGTAAAGCATCTTTTGCCAACATTTTGATGGTTGTTTTTTATTTTTTTTAGATTATGTTTATGAGTGCATACAAGTTGTGTACATAAATGAAGTATGTATGATATTTTGACATAATCCATTTTTAAATATCTAGTTCCTGAGCATGGTAAACAAAAACCCCACTCACACATACAACACTATTAAGTATAACTTTAAGTCTGTGTGAAATTGTTTCTGTGTCTGCCTGTGTCACAGAGAAAAGTGGGAGCATAGAAACATTGTCTACCATGTTTACTGCATGTTGAATTTCATATTGCCTCAGGACAGTGAGGATCACTATAAATTGAGTTACATAAAAAGTGAAAAGATAAGGGGTTGCACCTGTGGCTCAAGGAGTAGGGCACCAGCCCCATATACCAGAGGTAGTGGGTGCAAACCTGACTGTGGCCAAAAAAAGAATGTATTAAAAAAACTGATCAAGCAATGCTTGCACAGTTCTGTGAATAAACTATGAATCTTTTAGTTATAAAAAATGAAAAGATAAAAAATGTGAAAACCCTCATTATATGATAAGAATTGGGAAAACCCAGACTTCTCATTATCTATCAGTTTTCCTGTGTCTGTTGTTGAGCCTGTCTATATTACACCCCCATTATCTTTGACTTGTGATCTATATAACATGGAAAATAAGACTTGATGTATTTTTCTTTATCTTGAAAATCTGGGCTCGGTGCCTGTGGCTAAGGCGCCAGCCACATACACCTAAGGTGACGAGTTCGAATCCAGCCCAGGTCCGCCAAACAACAATGACAGATGCAACCAAAAAATAGCCGGGCATTGTGGCTGGTGCCTGTGGTCCCAGCTACTTGGGAGGCAGAGGCAGGAGACTCGCTTGAGCCCAGGAATTGGAGGTTGCTGTGAGCTGTGATGCCACGGCACTCTACCCAGAGGGACAGCTTGAGGCTCTGCCTCAAAAAAAAAAAAAGAAAAGAAAAGAAAATCCGGGCAGTGCCTGTGGCTCAAAAGAGTAAGGTGCTGGCCCCATATGCCGGAGGTGGCGGTTTCAAACCCAGCCCTGGCCAAAAACTGAAAAAAAAAATCCATTCACAGACCTTTATTTTGACATTTATTTAGCTGCGGTGACCACTGCCTATACTGGAATTGGTGTAACACCTATCAACTGGCAACCCTGTCTCCAATCTCTTGCCTCCAAACTCCACATCACTAAAATCCAATCTTAGCATTGTGACTTGAGTGTATTTCAGAATACACTCATCTTCATAAGACCTTTGTTAGTTCACAGTACAGTGCAATCCCTTATAATAGCCTAAAAGCCCATTAAATTATAAATTGTCCCTTATCCTTTCTTCATCTACCACCATCCTTTATTCTCCTGTGCAATATATTCAACTAGATAATGGACAGTGGCTAGAATGAGTTACATCATTCCCTCCTCATTTCAGTATCTGCCCAACCCCGTCACTCCTTTTCTTCTACTTAATTCCTATTTCTTCTTATGGTGTTGGCTTAAACATTTCTCCATTTTCAAAACTGGGTTCAGTTTCCCCTCTGTGTGTTGCCACAGCATCACCCATCCTGCTGGGATGTGCCCTCTTTTGCAGTGGCCTAGTTTCTTTTATCTTTCCCCCAATAGACGATAGAGGCTTTGAAGATAGCATATTTGATATAAATTTGGAGCCCAATAAATATTTGTTGAATTAATAATGAGTTTGGGTTGAACAGAAATTTGAGTTTGGGAATTATTGTGCTTTTAGTCCTTATGAAAAATCTGCTAGTACAGAACTGTATTCTCAATGAGTTCATCAAAATGGTTTGCATTGGTTTTAACACAAAACAGGAAAGAAAGTATGACTTACTACTTATATTTTTTTCAAAATATATTTCTTGCAGAAATATCAAATGCCTTACCATTTATATGACAACAACTCAATTTAGCACTATCCAAAATCTCTGTTGAGCAGAGCCAAACTCAAAATCCAATAAAAGTATAAAATGTTGACATATAAATTCTTTATGAATTCAGACAAAGAATAAGAAAAGTGGACTGCTTGGGAAAATAACAATTGCCTGAGATAGTCCAGCGGATCCAATTTTAATGAGTTAATGTCTGTAAGCACACTATAGAAAAACTGGCTTATATAACTAATTTATAGAGTTGAGATACCTCTGCAAAAGTTCTAACTCGCAGTTGTGAAGCAATTTCCATTAGATTCTTGAGCTCTTTAAAAGCAGCATTGATTTTGTTTTGTAATTTCACTTGGATCAAATCATCTGAAATTTATCCTTGACTTTTTTTGATAAATTTCAATATATATATATATATAAATGTGTATCTATGTTAAACTTTGTATATGCAGTGTACATACACACATCACAAGAGTTTTTAAAATTAATATAAAGTTATAAAGTTTACATATTGATTCAATAATGAGATTCCTGCAAAAGAAATTGACAAGTAAAATATAAATTGTAGAGAACAAATATTAAATTTTTTACCAAATTGATAGTCATATACAAAATTTAACACTTATAGTTGTATCAAATATGAAAGAAATTATGTGCAAAAGATATAAAACACAACCAACAGGAAGTTAAAAATATAGGAGTAATCTCCACTCGCCAGCAAGAAATTCAAAGGAAAGTGAAGGCTTGAATTAGCTCTCCAATTCAATGAAGTTAGAATCAATGATTTCTGTTGCCTTTCTCTTGTGATAACATGATCATGCCAAGCTCCAGACAATACATTCATCTTTTATCATTCATCTTTATCTATCATTGCATGATTGAATAATTGCAAATTTTATGCCACTCTTCTTAATAACAGCTCACTTCCATAAAAGGGGACTTAACCTGGTTTGTGTAAGCCCAGGATGAGAACAAGGGCACCATGTAGGTATTTCTTAACATTCTCAATTGTGGGCCGGGTGCGGTGGCTCGCGCCTATAATCCTAGCACTTTGGGAGGCTGAGGCGGGTGGATAGCTTGAGCTCAAAAGTTCAAGACCAGCCTAAACGCGAGTGAGATCCCAACTCTAAAACTATCCAGGTGTTGTGGCAGGCGCCTGTCGTCCCAGCTGCTCTGGAGGCTGAGGCAAGAGGATCTTGAATACAAGAGTTTGTGTTTGCTGAGAGCTGTGTGGCCGGGGCATTCTACTGAGGGCGACAAAATGAGACCCTGTCTGAAAACAAACAAACAAACAAACAAACAAACAGGCACATTGTCTCATGGACTCTTTCCATAGAAACATATGGTCCGTGCACTTTGTCTGAAATAGTGCACCTGAAACCTTGGTGAGGATTAGAGGACTCTATTACAGCCCTGTTTGACCTTATCCGTGTGAAGATGGGTTTTTCTTCAACCCAGCAAACTTTCTATTTTTAGTTTTTTCAGAGGAAGGTCTTTCGCCTTTCAGCATGATTAGACTATTTTAACCCTCTATATTTTCACTCATGTTCTGCCTGATGGAACATATTAAAATATTTTAGTGAATTAAAAGGTGACATATGGACACTATTGAACATATGAGACGTGGAGAGGGAATGCCTGTTGCGGGGGGCAGCAATTACTGGAAACAGGATAAGCAGGAATGCGCCCCACTCGGCGCTGGATATCGTTATATTCTAGGATTCCTCACATTCATCTGGTAGGGCTGGACTGGGGCCCTAGGAACAGAGGAACTCTTTAGCTATGTAGTGAAGGAAGCCCTTACCCCTACCTTGCTAAAACCATGAACTCACCGCCAGCTTCGTTTTTGTGGTTGAGGGTAGCATCTAGTCCTCCTTCAGCATGAGGGAAGTACTGAAATTCAATCACTTTGGTGCAGATATAGGATATGTTAAGTCCGTGGAAAATTCACATCAACACTCGTTGCGCCTCCATGATACATGAGGCACCTAGGATCCAAATCTTGTGGTTGACCGGGAGTTGACAGTCTGGGCAAGAACTTGTTTATTTTGTTTATTGGAGTATTGCAGGAAGCCAGTCTTCTTCTGAGAGGCCAAGGTTGCAGAGAATAAGTTAATTAAGGAAATAATAAAACAATGTAAATATAAATTTTTTAAATGTCAGTTTTTTAAAAAAAACAAAATTTTAACTGTTCTTAATTATATATTCCAATCACGAATCTTAGTAAGAATAAGAGTTTTTTGTTAGAGTTGCTCAAAATTTCATGTTCTCTGACAAAGGTTTAAAAATGTATTGCTAAAATGCATAAGAACTGTGTTTCTGGCTCCTGTGAAAGTTGGAAGCTTGTATAATGGAAAAATGAAATAAATCTTATGCTGTACTGAAAAAGTTTTAAACAGAAAAAAAAATAACAGTTTCTTATATAACATTAGTTTAGAATTAAAGTCATCTTCCTGTACTGTGAAACAAATATGCTTTGAATTATGTTATGAATTTTATAAGACTTTTATCATAATTAGTTATGAGATAATTACTATCATATCTATAAATAACAAACTTTAACTTTTCAAATGTTATTAGAACAGTTGCTGTCCCTTCATTTAACTAGTTCCTAATAATGTTTGAATCGTTCTTAATTCTTATCTCTAATTACACCTTGAACTTTTAACCAAAGTCTATATAATTAAGTCTATTTTTATGTATACATTTCAAGCAGCACTAAATTTTAATGACAACCCCTGAAGGAATATGATTATTAGTATCACAGCATAAATCAAAACTGCCGCAAATGAAGCACTAGTGGTCATTACCTCATCTATTTAATAACTCCAGGAGGGAAGAGGAGATATGACTGCAATATTTAGTTCACGAGAAAACACCTTGTTTTTTTCTTTCTCAAATAGAAGATATTCTACTTTTGAAAGGCTATCTTATTGCATTGTTTTGTTAACTCTTAATTCCTGGGAAATTTCCTTCCATGGACAGTTAGACATACCTAGAAATTAAAGGATGAAGGCATTACTTACAGGATGAAAACATTTACCTACATAGAAAATATATAAATAAAAATACAATAGGAATCTCCTGTTTACCAACCCTGACTACAGGAGAGAAGGTATTTCATAAGTTAGAGGGATATTGTGCCAGGAAACCAGGTCCTTGGTTCCAACTGTCATGAAAGAACTGAAGAAATTAATTTAACACTCCCTTCTCTATTGTTATGAAAGGGGAACGCACCCTCTCCCTGCTATCTAAAGTCAGACCCTCCCACTGTTCTTTTTCTTTTTATTTTTTTATTAAATCATTGCTGTGTACATTAATGCAATCATAGGGTACAATGTGCTGGTTTCACATACAATTTGAAATGCTTTCATCAAACTGCTTAACATAACCTTCATGGCATTTTCTTAGTTACTGTGTTATGACATTTATATTCTACACCTAGTAAATTTCACATGTACCCTAGTAAGATGAACCATATGTGTGGTCCCACCAATTACCCTCCCTCCACCCATCCCCTCCCCCCTTCCGCTCCCCTCCCTCTCCCCTTCTTCTTGGGCTATAATTGGGTTATAGCTTTCTTATGAAAGCTATAAATTGGTTATAGCTTTCTTATGAAAGCTATAAATTGGTTTCATAGTAAGACTGAGTACATGGGATACTTTTTCTTCCATCCTTGAGATACTTTACTGAGAAGAATATATTCCAGCACCATCCATGTGAACATGTAAGAGGTAAAGTCTCCATCTTTCTTTAAGGCTGCATAATATTCCATGGTGTACATATACCACCATTCATTGATCCATTCATGGGTTGATGGGCACTTGGGCTTCTTCCATGACTTGGCAATTGTGAATTGGGCTACAATAAACATTCTGGTACATATATCTTTGTTATAATGTGATTTTTGTTCTTCTGGATACATACCTAGTAGAGGAATTGTAGGATTAAATGGCAGGCATCTGTTCTTGTATTCTACTCTTTATGTGTTTTCTAGAGAACTTAGCAATTACATTTGTCTTTCCAGTGAATTCTATAAGTCTTTCTAAATAGTATGTGTCCATGAACCTTCAACTATACTCTTATCTCTTCAGTTTTGAAAAATAAAACTGGGTCTTCAAACACGAGATTAAATATTCTGCTTACTTGTCTCACAATATTTGAATGCTGTCCAAAAAGTTCTCCCTCCATCTCCCTTTCTCTGAGGTCACTCAGCTTTCCTTCAGTAGCTCATGGGCACCATGCTTCATACCACAGGATTTGTTGTTTCCACTAATTATTTCCTCTATAAAACTTATAATTACACATTAACCACTAACACTGTCCCTAATTAAATGGTTTTCTTTCATTATTTTTCATTTTTTTTCTTAAGTGATCTATTGTTCAGGTTATACTTAACCTCCCCTGCTCAAGCAAAGCTCCTGCCTCAGACTCTCAATTATCTGGGATTATAGGGTGTGCCATTCTACCTGGCTTGTTTTAATTTTATAATAGTATCTTATCAAATTGTATTGTTTTTTGCAAATCATTTTTCTTAGTCTGTAATCACTGACGAATCAGTATAGCACTTTGGTTATTTTCTTTTCAACTAATGGTGGCAAGATCTATCAGAACAAGATAATGGGTCAGTTTTCTTTTCATCTGGACTCTCCAATGTTAGGCACCATTGGTATACAGTAGGCAATCAAGAAATATTACTGAATAGTCTCATATCAGATTCAATGAGTGAAAAAGATTAATTTGGTTCATTTATGTAGATTTCGTATTCTTCTGGGGAGGAATCAACAAAATGTGAAGATTTCACAATTGTAATATTTAAAGCTGTCTTGAAAATGCAAGGGACATTATCAATCTCAAACTCAGCTCTTCACTATACTTTGGGGAATGATAAAACACACCAAAAAAGAAAAACCTCTTAAAACTTAGTGGAATAGCATACATTTTTAATGCATAGATTTTGTTCATCCTTGAAAGTAGAAATACGCTATGTATTGGATTTCGGGAAACTTTAATTTGCACACTAATATAATATGCAGGATTTTATGTAAAATAACCTGCAAGAGCTAATGGAATATAAATCATAAATAGATGTACTATGAGTCACTGAAATTATGCATAACTTTTGAATGAAAAGATTATTTTTATGCAATCTATGGCATGCTCGTAATTGCTATTGAGATATATATATATTTTCCAATTAATATTGCACAGAATTCTATAATCTGTAATATTCTAAAAATGACTCACAGCACTGTACTCTTACATACAGAATTTTACCTAAAAATTATATTTTGTAAACAATATATTTTTCTGCAATCTCTATCAGAATTTAAATGAGAAATATAAAAAATAATTTACTATTTTTTATTGTAATTGAGAATGAAAAATAAATTTTCATAAAGGCACATTTTACATTTTGTTGCTAAAAGACCCTCTGTAATTTAAAAATAATGATAGAGCTTATATGAACATAAACCTTGAGAACAGACACTAAAACAATTAATAAGCACCCATTACTTTGATGGCAAATGCTTAGCCGACTCAGAAATGTCACTGAATTAATAGGTTTTATATTTCCATTCTGTAGTTGAGCAATTTCCCCCAAGTTCCTTTACCATGCTGTTTCTTTCTGCGAGATCATGGTATCTCTCAGTAAAAAATACCTTCTTTGGGACTAATCCAAACCCTGACCAAGTCAGGGTGCCAGAGACTGATAGGGGCATGATGCTTAGTATTCATTGCTACCCTTGGAGTACCAGACAATATAGAAGCGGCAAATGAGAGTGATCATACTGAACCTTATGAGCTATATCGAGCTATTGTTCTCCAACAGCCTCTTCAAAGCTTCTGTTGTTATTATATTCCTGATGAAATATTCCAGCTTATTAGACAGCCAACTGTTACAGCAGTAATGTAGCTTCATTTAACAATATTAAGCCCAAATGACTACCAATATTCAGTGTTCTTCTTTGTCACAGTAATAACCTTTATTTCACATTTTAATATTTTCTCAATGGCAATGGACTAAAGGATTAATTTAGAGTTTCTCAGATAATATATAATGTTGACTACCTCAGTTTTACCCATTCAGATTTATAGAAAGGAAAATAATTATTGTCAAAGGAGAGTGAGTCAAATTTAATATATGATTCAAAGCTGAAGTATAATTCAATATAAAATAATCTACTTATTTCTAATTCTGGAATATTGTGATGATATCCATTTTAGCATTATTTATGAATGTTAAAAAGTATTAATTGTTTACTGGAAATGATAAGAAACATTTTATTTCAACTAGATTACCTTAGCTGATGCTTAAATCACATTAAGTTACAATATAACATAAACAGATAGCAATCAAAAATGTCAAAATATACAGCAAAAATGGCTTTTTAAAAATTCATAAATCCCAATATATTTTCTGAATACAAATTTAAGATATTTTGATTTAAGTAATCTTTGTACATTATGAGAAGTGAGGCCTCACACTGTTTACATCAGTATCCGATGATTAAAATTTTCATTGAGCAAATATTAAATGCTTGGCAATTTTTGATTAAGATATAGAGACAATTCTAAATACTTAATTATTGATTGCATAACAATAGTCACAGAATATTAAAGCATACTTTAACCAAAAGGTTGACAGTGTGGATGTGCAGCAAACAAATATAGAATATATTTTTGAGGTATACAATGTAAGTCATCTTGGGTTAGGCTTGCAGTTTTTGTCTTAGAGATTACATAGGTTCTTTCCTATATAATGTGATGATGACAATGGTGGCAGTGAAATGTATCCCTTCTGGATACTTTTTGTGTTTTCTCGTATAAGCCACACTTAATTTCCCTTAAGAGAATTATTAATGTTCACATTGTACAGTTGAAAACAACCAGGCTACCAAATACTAAATTTCTGTCATTTTACACCACATCATTGACTTAAAGACCAGTTTTCCCAATTGTACTGTGCAGTCTAAACAACTATAACAGTGATTCTGATTTCCTTTCAATTCCTACACCTGTACTGAACTCAAATTATTTCATTAATCAAAATCTTCTACAAGTTAATTTTATCAAAGTCATCACAGATAGTGATACCAAGAAAATATATTGACCTGTTCCAATTGTATCAAGCTGACATCCCACTCCTTAGAAGCTCATGTTGTTTTGTTTTTTTGTTTTTTACATAGAATATGATTTTGAGAAGATTCCAATTAGGCCTCGACATGAGATCTAACTTGATGTGAACTCATCCTAAAAAAGTGATACCTCATTGCTGAATGTCATTCCAGTCATCTTAGAAGTACTCCCCCGGGGAAGCTATGCACCAACACTAGTTCTTAGTTCACCCTTCAAAGCACTTTTTCTAGGACAAGTTTGTGAACTTAATTGTTCAACTTTGTACAACCACAGTTCTGATAGCCAGTCCAAAAAAAAGCTACAAAATTGCTTTGAAGGACACGTTGCTGGCATCACTGCACAGCTTCCCAAGGGGGTACTTTGAAGGTGACCATGGTGATAGTCAGCAGTGAGGGATGCAGCTCTTTTTCTAGGATGAATTTGCAGCTTAATTGTCAAATTTATATGTGTGTGAAGTAGTATTTTTTTTTTACAATTTATTGAGCAGAATAAATATTGGCATTGAAATATCATCACAGGTGTTGAGTAAAAGTCCAAATGAGTCCGTGAGAACGAATGCCATGGGGGCATTATGATCCCCACTTACACATAAGCACAGACTTCACACTTTGGAAAAATATTTGATCACATTTTGTCAGTTTTTAACAAAATCTATATTCATAGGCTTTTCTTTGGTCAAGATAAGAATAACAAGAACAGCAATGAAACAAAATGTACACAAAAATAAATTTGCAGAAATTTAACAATATGATATTTTAAACTCACATACCCTTTTAATTTGAAGGAAATTATTATTATTATTATTTGCAGTTTTTGGCCAGGGCTGGGTTTGAACCCACCAGCTCCGGCATATAGGGCTGGCACCCTACTCCTTTGAGCCACAGGCACCACCCAATTTGAAGAAAGTTATGAGAATAAGTAGTACCATGATTAGTAAAGCTGGTTGGAATTAGATCATTAAAACATATGGAATCCCTCGTTCATTTTAGTACAATCAGGAATGTGCAATTTGGAAATTATATTTTTAAAATAGTCCCAAATTATTCTGATATAGCTGTTCTGAGCATTTCAATTTAATTAATTAAATATATATTCAGCATATGTGTGAGTTCTTTACTGTGATAGGTAATGAGGAAACTGGTGAATGAGACAATTGTTATAGAGATTCACAAGTCTAGTACTTTGGTTCTTAATATATATAAGGGACTTAAAATTAGAATTTTTTAAAGTGTAAGTTACTGCTTCTCACTAGTTATCACTGATTTTAATGTCAAGAACTAGAAAGAAATATATTCACACAAAATTTTCTTCTGTGTTAATATGGTATTCTATCAATCCCTAGAATAGTATCAATGCCTTACTATGATTAATTATATAATTATTAGTTTAGAGATAGGACACTCTCACCTTTACAATGGTTTTTGCTCAAGCAAAATCTCCAATTTCCACTGCTATGAGCATAACAGAATGCATTGCTCTGTCTTGAAAAAGTAACCATGAAACAAACATTTGAACCAGAAAGATTTCTATTGACCCAGAGATATGAAATTAATCTCTCCACAGAATAATGTACTTAGAGCTGACCAGAATATAATGGTATCAAAAAGAAGAGTAAAGGACATCAACAAAAACAAACTTTATTTTCCTCTAGCTTATAAATTCATATATATGAGAGACAGAGATATATTTTTGTCATGACACGTATTTAAGTTTTCATCCCATTATATTTATATAAAATGTTAAGAAAAAATAATGCTATTTAACAGTGTTCCTAGCTAATTATACACCTCATATAAAGATAATTATTTTACAACAGTGTTAAAATGAATATCACACTTTTTTGATAATTTGACCTTCACAAATATTTTTATAAGATAAATTAAAGGAAATCTTCAATCTGTTTTGAACTTTTAAAAAAGAAACTATCTCTTTTTCCTCTGTGCAATTTTTTTCAGTATATAATTGGTTTTACATAATATTAAGTCCTACATTCATTAAGCGAAAAAGATATGCATTATTGCCCCAATAACTCAGAATTGAGACCCGCATAGCAATAGCAATGTTTTTTACCAGGAAGGACTTTGAAAGCGCATATGACTCCCTTTCTTCCCATATAAAGCGGTTCATAACATCTCACTGGGTAGATTTAATTGTTCATGCTCATTAATTTTTGATTCAGTGTCCTCTCCTCATTTTTGTATGTGAAGGACTTGGAGTTCTAAGAGAAATTTGAAAAGTGAAAAAATACTACAAAATGTGTCATCCACAAGAATTAAAGGAACAGTTTTCTCTCTGAGACAAATGTAACTTCACGTACTTCTCCATGCAAATGCCAAAGTGAACTATGATGTGACCGATTCGTTCTTTTCAGCTGTCTTGATGATGAATCCACAAGCTCTGTTGTTTCAATGCTGGACTTTTTGTTTTTAACCTCCTGAAGTTGGATGATTTGAGTAACTCACATAAAAGGTGCCTGTTTACTGACCTAGTTAAATGACATGGTTACCTTTGTAGGAACAAATGATAATCCCTCTTCTACACACTGAAACACACACCTTAACAAATCTCAGTCGCTAGAGCTGAAGGATTCTATATTGTCCTTGATACTTAACTAGAAAAAAGCAATAAGACAAATAAGAAAATGCTTGTCTTTCAAACATGGAACATCTTGTCAATTCAAGTATTATCAAGAATTAAGTCACTAAATTATTTTGATTTAAAAGTGCAAAAACAACAGTTGAAAATGCAAAAGGCAAAATGATGTAATAGAAGTTAAAATGTATGTGGACAGTCTAGGAAGTAGTTTTATAGATGGTTTGAGTAATGTTTTATATTTTATTATTTAAGGAGAAATTCACTTTCAAGAACTTAATTCTACCATTTCACTCTCTTTTAGAAAGCCTACAGCAATGTTCTCATTCTGAAGTTGAATGTTTTAAAAGACCAGGCCTCACCATTCCTTAGAAATGCTCTGTGGCTTAAATCTGCACACTGAGCACAGGACATAATTGTACTTAAAGTACTGCTTAGAATTCCTTAAAAATAATTGATTTCTTTCCACTTATCCATGAGTAGACAATTACAGTTTGTAGTTTCACAAAATCATCTTATTTTCATAAAGTATTTCAGAAATTTTTTTATTTTCTTTGTCTCCTTCATTTTTCTTACACTTTACACAAAAATTTTAAATATTCAAAATTATGTGACAGACAAATGGCCAACAAACACATGAGAAAAATGCTCATCAGACCTAATCATCAGAGAAGTTCAAATCAAAACCACCTTGGGATTTCATCTAACCCCAGTAAGAATAGCCCACATGACAAAATCCCAAAGTTGCAGATGGTGGAGTGGACGTGGAGAGAAGGAAACCCTTTACACTGTTGGTGGGATTGTAAACTAATATAGTCTCTATGGAAAGAAGTATGGAGAATCCTCAAGGAGCTAAAATTAGACCTTTCATTTAATCCCACAATCCCATTACTAGGTGTCTACACACAGAAGTAAAAAAAAAAAAAATCATTTTGTCATAAGGACATTTATACAAGAATGTTTATCACATCTCAGTTCACAATTGCCAAGATATAGAATCAACAACCTGAGTGCCTACATCCCATGAACGGATTAGTAAACTGTGGTATATTATACCTAGAAATACTATTAAGCCACAAGTAACATAGAAACTTTACATCCTTTGTATTTATCTGGATGGTGTTGAAGAACTTTCTTCTTAGTAAAGTATCACAAGAATGGAACAGCAAATATCCAATGTACTAATACTAATATGAAACTAGGAGATGAACAACTGCGCACACACATGAGAGAAAAACACAGTTAATTCCAGTGAGGGAGGGAAGGAAACAGCAGGGGAAAGGAGGAGGAAGATTGGTAAGCTCTCACCTGGTGGGCACAGTCTAAGGGTAAATGACACACTTCCTGGGTAAGGAGCTCAATTACAATTTGGACTTTATCTAACAAACAATGTAACCTAATCATTTGTGCCTCATATTAATTTGAAATAAAAAAATCTTCATAAAATTCTAGAAAATGTTCTTTATGTTATGAAGAAGAGCATGTACCATGGACAAAATTTCAGTGTATACAAGATCTACAGTTCCCTATTTACTAGTATGTGAGTAGACATAGCAATGAATATAGATGTATATTTCATTTAACTTTAAATTCTATATTATTATTAAATTATGTATATTGATAATTAATATAATTTACACCAGTCATATTTCATATTAAGTCATAATACAGAATTTCAAATGATGCATTCCTTCCAAGCCCACATAGACAGTAGCAACGCCTGCTATATAGGCTTACATAACCCAAGAAAATTTACTGGAACCAGAAATGACAGTGAGGACTGGCTTGCAAACATTTCATCTGTTACCAAAATTTTAGAAGTCTGGAACCAGGTTATTGAATGTTCTGGAGACACTTATTACATTGCATTTGTAGTCCCTTACATCTGAGGTTCCCAACCACTGGGTCATGGTCTAACTAGTACTGGTTCTTGGCTTGTTGGGAACCAGACCACACAGAAGGAGGTGAGTGGCAGGTGAGCAAACTTCATCTGTATTTACAGCCACCCACCATCACTCATATCACTGCCTGAGCTCTGCCTCCTGTCAGGTCAGCGGCCGGAATTGGATTGTCATAGGAGCATGAACCCTATTGTAAACTACATGTGCGAGGTGGTGTGCTCCTTATGAGAATCTAAGGCCTGATAGTCTGAGGTAAAAAAGTAATGCACTTGAATCATCCAGAAACCATACCACTCCTCCCCTCTAGTGTGTGGAAAATTATCTGACATGAAACAGGTCCTTAGTGCCAAAATATTAGGGAGCTCACTGCCTTATGTCATATGAGATCACCAGTTTATAATGGTATTATTTATTCTACCTCTGCATTTTCTATACTGTCAGTATTTAGTAAGGGTACATTAGGTCAATCGTATGAAGTTTACAGCTATGTACCTGATATGAAAATTCTACAAACTTTGAAAGAAGCATGGTAAACTTTGGCTAAATAGTTTGAGAATTGTTTGTTTGCAATATGTTGATGAATTTTCTTTCAATTTAAGCCAAAAGAAAATAGACCGTGTAATACAAACTAATTATACTTAAAATTTGAACAGTTGTTAAAATATTTAAATGCCTGAAAAAGCTTAAGTCATTTCCATGTAGTTATGAATCTGTGCTTTTTGATAATTCAAATTAGACTAAATTGTTTTGATCTAAAATCCTCTATGTATAATTAGTGTGATTCTCTAAATCGGACATTTCACATGTATTCCCTAAAATAGAGTAGCACTGAATAACATTAACTGTGCATTTGTAAAATTGTCTTTTATAAATTATTTTTTCTCACAAAATTTTCTGCCATGAGTAAACATTTTCATTCAGAGATTAAACAGAATTAGACATACTAGAATTACTCAGTAATATTGTTGCTCTCCTGAAAAGTTCGAAGAGTTTTTGCAATTTTTTCTGTATAAAAGTTCAAAAATTGATATATACTTACACAGACATTCCAAATCAAAATAAAAAATAAATTAGAAGAAATTAACTACATTACTGAGTCTTAAAATTATTTTATAACATTTCTTTGGAAATATTATAAGTAGATAGGGTAAGGTTTAGTCATTTCATTTTCTCCTCTAATTTTGTTAGATTAATGATCATATATGTGTATTGGACTTAGGGCCTATCTTTGCTCACATAGGTCTTTTTCATTCTGTCTACTTTGGAAGCACTAAAGATGGCACAATAAAATTTAAATTAATCTATTACTAAGCACACTAATATAGAAAGATCAATTGTTGGAATAAGAGCCTCTAGAGAGCTTATCAGTTTGTATATTTGTTTACATTTAGTCCTCCCAAGGTTCCCCTAGATTCACTGAATCAAAATTTTGCAATGAGTCTAGTAACCTGGCATATAAATAGGATTCCTTCGCTATTCTTTCATGCAATAAGGTCTCAGAGCTAACGTTTTAAAGTGGGGTAGAATAAAAAACAGTTATCCACATCAACAATTTTGCTATTGTTTGCCTCAGCAACAAATTTCTGCTACTGAGGAAATGTAACAGAATAGTGAGGAAGTGAAAAAAAGACAGGAGACTGACTTTTCAACATGTAACATTGAATTTCATACCATGTGTAAATTTTAACCCTTATGAGCAGTTTTCTCTCTTTTTCTTTTGATTTCTAGCTGAGGAATAGACTTACTGTCTCATATACTAATAAACTTCTAAGATTATTAGCCATAATAAACTTCTAAGAACTTTCTTAGTGCCTTAACATTGCCCAGCTGCAAATTACTTTTTCTTTTCTTTGCTTTCTTTTTTTTTTTTTTTCAATACTGCAAAACCTAGACTCTGAATTTGGCACATTTTTATACCTAAGCCAGTGTTTTGTGGCCCTTCTTGGAATCCTATTTATGGCACTAAACCTTAACATGAGGAGAAATGGAATGAGCTCCCACATTACACTCCTTTTTATTTCAAATCCTTCTGTGTCTTCATTCACCCTTTTTAGCATCCTTTGCTAAGAAATAAGTACTGACTCTTTTATTTTCAGAGTTATCACAATTCTACCCATGATTAGGACATGTTCCAGATGTTCTTCAGTCAACTAGATTAATTAACACTTTGTTTCTTACCTTTCTTTTTTAATTCTTCCTTGATTAATGGTGGAAATAACTTTCCATTAATGCAATTATTTTCTTGAGCAATATGGTCTTATTCTTATTTTAATTTTTTGTGTGTGAACTGATTATTTATTTTATTATCTATTTATTTATTTATTTTTGAGACAGAGTCTCACTATGTCACCCTTAGTAGAGTGCTGTGGCTTCATAGCTCACAGCAACCTCAAACTCTTGGGCTTAGTGATTCTCTTGCCTCAGCCTCCCAATTAGCTGGGGCTACAGGTGCCCATCACAATGCCCGCCTATTTTTTGGTTGTGGTTGTCATTGTTGTTTGGCAGGCTGGGGCTGGGTTCAAACCCAGCAGCTCCAGCATATGTGACTGGCGCCCTAGCCCCTGAGCTACAGCTGAGCCACCTTCTATTGTTTTTAACAGGAAATGACAATGCTACTGTGTAAATAGTGGTGAAGGGAGCTGTAGGAAGCAGGAAAAGCACTTGAATTTAAAAAGCACCTGAATTTAAATCCTGATCCACTAGCAGTGTAACCCAAGGCAAAAAACTAACTGTAAATCTCATTCTTCGTTACAGTGAGGAATAAAACATCTTAAGGTTTGCTACGGTAACAAAATATAATAGTTATTATTTGTTAGCACAATGTCTGGCCCTCTGTAAGTCTTTAAGAGATATTTATAAAATACTAAGCAAAGAAGGTTATTTTATGAGTAAATGCAATAGTGCTAAATATGAGGAAATCTTATATCAGACCCTGTGATGGAGACTAAATGAGAAACCACACTGGGTTTAGGTACCCATTCAAGAACTCAATCAGTTGAATGTAATAATGAAAAATAAATAAATTAGAGCAATATGAATGAGTCTTTGTCAATATTGTAAGATATGAGAAGAAAACAATGAATTCTAATGTCATGTGAGATGAGGTCATTATATACTTTTTTAATTTTGGGGGGTCAGGCTTATTAGCAGGATTTAGATGAGCCTCAGCCAACAGTGAGAAACAAGGGAAAGTATATGAGAAAGGATACAATTAAGGTAGTTTCTGAGAACCTGCAAATATCTTATCTCTTACCAAGTTGTCATATAATTGATTTTTACCTAGAGAGTAGAACCTCCATAGCTGACAACTTACACTGACCACCTCCTTTAGTTGACCTAATTTTCATAGACTGGACATGCACCACTTGTATGTTCCTTATGTTGACCTTGTCCTTATGTTAACTAGTTTGTTATAGTCCCTTGGGTGCTCATGTATGGAGGTTCTACTGTATTTGAAGTCTGAGCACTGAATGTATTAGTGATAGCCACTTTCCCCATTCTTATTTTCATGAAAATCCATGTTAATAATGCTTTTTACATAGCACATTTGGCATTTCTTCAATATTTCCTGTCTAGAAATTCAGTTGGACCACCATTTTGTCTCCCAGAGTTAAGTCCTAGGTCTACCAAATGGTGTCATAGCAATCTTTACATTGTGCTCTTTCAAGGCCTAAAAAGTTTTTATATTTATATTTTAGCCTCCAAAACCATGGGAAAATAGAATTACATTTCTAAATATAACTTGAGTTTAAATATCATATTGATCAGACAGTTCATCCCTAATGGGGTACCTTTTATAATGTGGTATCCATTATTTTTGAAGAAAAGGAGGAGGATCAGTCGAAAGGCATGAGAGAACCATTTCCACAACCAGCCAAATACATAAATCCCCCACATTGATCGGCCAACATTGTGAGTGTAGTTTAGACTTCATTTTGCAGATGCGTGCCTCATATTCCACTCCCATTCATGCCCCAAACCTTCCAGTACAGAAGCTGCTTCTCCTGATGTTAGGAACCTTCTAACAGTCTGACACTTGTTCTAAACAGGGCCCTTTAACCCCTTTGTCTTTACATAATGGTTTTCAAATTGTCTGACAATAACTGGAAAAAACACAGAAGAATTTCAAAGTTCTACTTAAGACTACAGATCCGGAAACTCCAGGAATAGTGTCCAGAAACTGTAAAATAATAATTATCATGTATTCCTGATGATTTTTTTTTTATTATATGCCGAATTAATGGTCATTGTCCTTCTTCCTTGCTGTTCTCTTATCTGTTTTACAATATTCCTCTTCATTCAGTACTTCCAGTTGATCTAAATAAGTGCAACACACATGTAGATAATCCAGAGATTTTCTGTTCTTTGATCACCAGTAACTTTTCCTTCCCTCTGTTTATGCCACCAACTCCTTAGAAACTGCTATCACCATTATTTTTGTTAATTCCCATTTATGTTTTGCTCTTGGGACAGTGTCATCTTTTTAATACTAATGAAAAAGAAGCAGCAAGTTAAACACAAAATAGAAATCTGAAGTGTAAGATAGGATAAAACCAAGGGTTGGGAGGAAAAGGCAACAGCAAAAGGAAGAGATGAGATGTTGCAAAAAAAAAAATGGCATCTCATCCCCTCTGGAGAAATGAATGACTCATTTAGGTGGCATGTGCACCCTCCCACATAAATCAGGGGATTTATGTTATTACTTTTTAGTCAGTAAGAAAAGGTGGGTATGGGGAGGGCATTTCTGGAGGCTTATGGACTAAAGCCTATTTCTCTCTCCTGGTGCTATTCTCCAATCAGAGTAAAGGAAGAAATTCCAGTATACAAGTAAGGTGACATGTGAGAGGGGAGCAGTCCACTTAGCTGAAACAGAACTCTCCTTCTTCTTCTTCTTTTTTTTTTTTTTGAACAGAGTTTTACTTTGTCTCCCTGGGTAGGTAGAGTGCTGTAGTGTCATAGCTCACAGCAAACTCCAACTCTTGGGCTTAGAGATTCTCTTGCCTCACCACCCAAGTAGCTGGGATTACAGACACTCACCACAATGCCCAGCTATGAAACAGAACCCTTCCTTGGACAGAGCATGGAGAGAGACTGAAAATGGGGATAATATTGTTGAAACATCCCTTGAAGCTGAGAGATGGAACCTGCAAATACCAGGAAGTTATCATTTAATATTCTGAATTTCCTTTCCCTCTCCAAAATTATTGTGGAAAGGAAAATCTCACTTCCTTGGAGTTCCTTCTATCTCCTACCTTTTGCTCCTCTTCCTGTTTGCTACTATTGGGTTTAAGAAGATGGTCATTACCTGCATCTTCAACACTCATTCAGTTCTAAATGGCATCTGGATGAGACTGGGTGTGAGACTTTTAAAGAATGTATTTGAGCAAATGATGATTCATGTATATAAGGCAGCTCCAAAATGAAAGTGGTGCTTCCATGCAATGGAAGTTCCATGAAGAGAACACGAGGGGAATGCTATTATGGAGTGAACATGGAAGTAAAACAACGTAAATACTTGACTGGTTACAGTTATGCAGTTGCCTATTTGGTCTATTTTGCTGGAAAGTTCCTAATTATGTAACTAAGTTAGTTGGCAGATTTTGATTGGTTAGCTGTATGTTTCATTTTTTTTTTCAATAAATATAGGCATATATAAGAAATAGCTCAAGTTTCCTTTTTGTTTGCTAATCATGTTAGACTATGGTTACTTATGAGGTCTAATCGGATATGTCTGCCTCGGGATTCTTCAGGCCTGATTTCCATGTTAATTTGCTTTAAGATATTAAACCAGAAATGATGGAATATCTAAAACCCAAAAGTTATGTATCCTAGTTGACCTATTATTTTCCAAGCACTCATTTTGCTTCCTTAAACTGGCCTGATAGAAATAACTTTTCATTTTCATGGAAAAATACAATACATTGACCCCGACTTTCCACTGTTTATTTATTTGGACAGTCCTGTGTTTCCTTTCTTTTTTATTCATTGTAGATCGGTAGTTCATTATTATAATCACTCTCGTAAAATTATCCTTCACTTTGTGTCCATTTGTTCTCAGATATATTTGTCCAAACCTTCCATACTTTGCTGCCTGCTGATGACTTTGACTTTTATGTCACTGAGAAAGTAAAAGCTGTGAGACAAATTTTTTCACCTTTCTTCGCTAAAATGGTTACTGTATGTGCCTCTGATGTTTTCTTTTCTCCTGTGAAATTGGAAGAAGAGTCCCACCCTCAGTTAAAGGACAATCCCTTCACATTTAAGTGATTTAGATTCCACTTATTTCTCCTACATTATTTACATCTCCTTTTCAGAAGAAATTACTCCCATTAGGAATTAATAAGCCTTTAAAATATGACCAAACTAAAATGAGAACCTTCCCTTGATTCTTCATCTTACTTAAGTTCTGCTTAATCTTTTTCTCTCCCCTTCATAGAAAACATTTTTTAAAAATATCACCTGCTTCTTTTGTTTCTACTTCCTCAACAGTCAATTTTCTTTCAACCCATACTAGTCTGGTTTCTTTTCTTCTACTCTCCTGATCTCCATGCTTCCAAGTCCAATGGGTACATGTCTGCGCTCTGGTAAGAAGTTGGCCACTTCCTTTACAAACAAGTCTCCTCTCTTAGTCTCTCTTGCACTCTGTCCATGTCTGCATTTTCCTTATGATTCTGAAAAGTGATCCATAGCTTTTGCTTCTAAACTCTCCAACAAGATTCTTAAAATTGAAGTTTCTTCCAAAATTCATCCTTATGATTTTTTTTCACTATTTTATCCTTGTGTGATTTCATTCATACTCAACATTTAAATTCCATCTACGTATATGCCAACTGCTCCTAAAATAGAATGTGTGATTTAAAAAAATAATTTTCTGAGTCTCCAAATTATATATTTAGCTGTCTAACTTGATTCTGTCCATAAATGTTCAGTAAATATCTGAAATATATAAAAAAAAAATTAACTCTTGATTTTCTCCACATTCTGTCACTGACTTTCCCTCTCAAATAAATATAAGGAAGCAAACTCAAATATCCTTCCAGCATTTCAAGCACAAAACAGCGTGATTCCTTTAATTGATTTCTTTCCCTTACCCTCCCTATTTGCCCATCAAGTCTACAGATCCAACTTCTAGATGATACTGTAAGACGTTATCATAAATCAATCTAGTTTCCCTGTCTGCACTGACATCACTTTAGCAAGGTCACCACATCATGTCTAGACATCTTTAGCTGTCCTTTCTAAATAGTCTGGTCCAGTCAAATCCATTTTCTATCTAACTACCTTAATGATCTTTTTGAAAATGTGAAGTGCTTCATGTTATTTTCTTCCCAATATTCATCAATGGATTTCCATTAATTTTAATTTAAAGGGCATTCTTTTTGGTGTTGTTTACAAGCCCCTTTAAAATCTGGCTCTTGTCTATCTCTGGAAACATATTTTTAATTGATTATTTTTCTACTCATCACGCTTTAGTCCAGAGGAGGAAAATGTGAGACCTGTGGATATTGATAGATAATTCTCAATAAGTCTCTTTGTTCCCTTATATCCTTCAAGCAGAACCATAAACTGTCTACGTGTCAGATATGTTTCTATAGCAAATAATTTGGGTAATAGAGTTAGTTTCCCTCCAAAGCCAGGGGTTTACTTAAAGCCTTGAAAGGTAAAGATAACATCTACACTCAGACCAAAAATGGCAGACTTTTAAAATTTCCATTATAAATTTAGGTTTCTTTTTTTTTTAAACTTATATCTCTATTTTAAAATAAGTGTGAAGGAAGCATGATTCACCCGAATTTTAAATATTAGTGCAAATTTCAACTATTAACTCTTTCATGGAAAGTTAGAGCTTCAAATGCCTAGGTTAACCATTTTCATCCAGAATAAAAAATTTAGTTTCCCTGTTCAGATAATACCACATTTTAGTCTTCATATGTTAGAGTCTCAGTAGATAACCATATTTTGCCCCCACTTAAAAATTTGCTTAATGGAGTTCATAAAATGCTTTGTCTGCATAGATTCCCTATAGGAGAAAGTGGAAATGAGGAGAGGAAGTCCGGCGCCCCTGCTGTGTCGTGTGGGGCCCCTGGCTCTGAAGTACCTCCTGCTCTGGCCCAGCTTGGCAAGGCCTCCAGGGGGCCGCTCCACTGCTGTCGGGGTGGAAGGCAGTGACACCATGTTCTCCCTCAAGCCACCTAGACTCACCTTGAGGTCCTACCTCCTGCCACTGCCTCAGACTGGATGATAAGACCAGTTCAGAACCGAAGATCAAAAAACTGGAGCCAGTTCTTTTGCCAGGAGAAATTGTCACAAATGAAGTCAATTTTGTGAGAAAATGCATTTCAACAGACACAAGCCAGTACAATTTATGGGGAAAGCTGATATGCAGTAACTTCAAAATCTCCTGTATTACAGAAGACCCAATGCCATTACAGAAATTCCATCATAGCAACCTTCTTCTTGGTGAACATGATGTCCCTTTAATGTGTACTGAGCAAATTGTCACAGTAAATGACCACAGGAGGAAGCAAATTTCAGTTTCTTAAAATTAAAGTTCCTTTCCTGTAACAGAATCTGCTATGTATGCAGGTGTGGGCCACTGCTCTTTGCACTGATAGGAGGGGAATGTATCTGGGAGGACCAATACAAATGCGACAATCTGGGGCCACTACAATGTGAGTAATAGATTATCTTCTGTTCCTGACAGAGGAGTCTCACATCTTTTTCCAGCATTGATGAAATTACTGAAGAATAACTTTTTAGATGGCAAGTAGAGTAAAGACTTAGGCTTTCCACAGTTCTTGATAATGAGAAGGAGTATCATTGAGTCTTACTAGTAACCAGTCTATTAAGTCTCCCTCTTTTCCTAATCTGAACCATTTACCAGTATGAGAAAATGTGGACATTACATGTAAATATCTAGCTCTAAATTTCTCTTTACAAGTCATAACTTCAACCCAATCTGGGCCCTTCCTCATTCATATTACATTTGCTTAGGTCAGGGAGAGATTGATCATTATGTGAGATGTGCCCTCACAGAGACCTCTCACCAGAGACCTCTCACCAGCCTGGTAGGTTGAGGCTGGGACCCACTGCCTTTTGTCAGTTGTCATTGAGCTTGCCCTGCTGCTTTCAGTATTGTAAGTTTAAGGGAGAAAACAAAAGATAGACCCAAAGGACCACTATGGGAAATCAGAGCATATTTCTTTCTGTTACCAAAAATATCCCTCTGTGTTTAATATATAATCACAGAGTGTCCCTGTGGGAAAGATACAATTAAGATTCCATTAATATGCAAAGTGTACCAGGTGAGAAAAATACAGCTGAAGACCCCACTGTTCTACTTAACACATTTACCTAACCTGACTGGCCCCAATAGTCATTGGAGTCACAATCTCTAGCCAAAATACTTCAGCCAAATACTCCACAATTCTTCAGCCAAAATGCCCTGTTTTCAGGACCTAAACCATGCCAAGGACAGTCCTGCTTGGGTCCCTTGCTGTTCATCTTCCAGGAGCACATTTTCTGTGGACTGTCACAAGTTGTGCTTATTTTTATCCTCCAAATTTCAGTTTCAATATCAAAATGTCAGAGAGGTCTTCTCCAAGCATCCTGTCTTTTTTTTTCTTTTTGACAGAGTCTCACTGTGTTGCCCTCCATAGAGTGCTATGGCATCACAGCTCACAGCAACCTCAAAGTCTTGGGCTTAAGGGATTCTCTTGCCTCAGCCTCCCAAGTAGCTGGGACCAAGTAGCACCCACGACAACACCCAGCATTTTTTTTTTCAGTGATAAGATAGGATTTATTAGAAAAAAAGGAATAGAAGCCTATTTTTGTTGTTGTTTAGCAGGCCCAGTCTGGGTTCAAACCCATCAGCCTTGGTGTATGTGGCTGAGCCCTACCCACTGAGCTATGGGCTGAAGGATCCTCTGTAATTAGATCTGTGTGGTTTTCTGCCCTGGCACACTATTGTGGTCTCAGTGGCATATTTCTACATTTCTAGTTTCACATGGATTTGTGTAGATTTTAATGTCTATTTTACTACTAGACTATAACTTCCTTAACGAAAGAAATCTTTCCAGGTGTGTAAAGCTAGTACCTAGCAAAGCATATGACTATACTGGATTCAGTATGTGATAAAAGCACTACCTTAAAATACTTTCTGATAGGACAAGTTTGGCATGCTGAATCTGTATGTGATGTACTCGGCATTGAAAAACTTTATTGAGAGGGTGCAATTTGGGGCAGTCCAGACTGCTTAAGAATTGTTCTCTGTTGTGAAGTTTGCCCCATTATACGGTAAGATTTCCCTAGTAAAAAATAAATAAAAAATCTCCAGATCAGTTGTTGACTTTTGTGGAATAAATACTGTTTACCATTTAGGTTATTTATAAATGATTATTCCTAAACTTTTCACCTCCATGTTCTCCAGCCAGTGGTGTGCTAAAGAAGCTCCTACCTGTAGCTTTTGCTAATGTCTGTGATATTGACATTTTCGTGGCTGATTTCAGTCTATACTCTGCATTTAGTGAATTCTACATGAAGTCACTAAAAGCAGAGGTGGAAAAAGATGTAGGCGGTTCAGTCTCATGAACGGAGTAGAGTTTTCTGGAGCATACTATTTTTTCTAATGCCTCTGAAATATGTCTTCATGCATTGCAAGTTAGCGAATACACAAGCTGCTTGCTTGCTGGCATTTAGTTTTAGAAGGTTGTGCCTCCATTTTTATTATTTATTTAGGAAATAATTTGATGCTTTTCAATGCTCTATACCTCAATTTGGAAAGCTCTTTTGCTTTATTTCATATTAAAGCTTATTTAAGGTTAAGATGGTTTAATATTGCTGAATTTTAGCTGAACATGTCTTTTTTTTTTTTTTTTTTTTTGGTCGATACAGAGTTTCACTTTGTTGCCCTCGGTAGAGTGCTGTGACATCACACAGCTCATAACTATCTCCGACTCCTGGGCTTAAGTGATTCCCTTGCCTCAACCTCCCGAGTAGCTGGGACTACAGATGCCCACCACAATGTCCAGCTATTTTTTTGTAGCAGGTTGGCCCGGGTCAGGTTTGAACCCACCACCCTCGGTATATGGGGCCCATGCTCTACCCACTGAGCCACAGGCACTACCCTAGCTGAACCTATCTTTAGTAAATCTCTTTCTCATGTTATTCTTCTCTCTTAAAGGTAGATAATCTCATAAGGAGATGAAGGAATTGAACATTATATCATTATACATTATATCATTAAACAATTGTAATGTATAAACACGCTTTTCAACACATGTAGATATTATGATATACATGTATATTATACATTAGGTCATTGTATTATTCACTTTAGTTTCACATATTAGAAATGTGATTAAGCTACCATAAGAAAAAATAGCATTTGATTATAAATATGCATATATTCATACAATATTTATATAATATGAATATTACATGAATGCCTGTATATAATACAGGAAAACATTAATACGATTACTACAGACATTATTGAATTTTTTCATTCTTTTTTGAAAACTGTTCTTTCCTTCATGTAATGTGGTTTCTGATGTGAGTTCCCTGAAGCAATATTCTTATCTACAATAATAACGAAAACTTTACCTTTTTTATTTCTTGTTTTTTACAGTCAGTCCATGTGCTTTTTATAATTATCTATTTTCTTTAATAAAACCTTATTTTTATCTTCATTTTATGCCAGGAAAAATGAAAAAAAGAAAGATTAAGTAACTCGAAATTATGCACACATAACATGTAAAAGGAACGGATTTGATCATACGTAGTTTGACTTTAGAGAACTTAGATTTTATGCTCTATTGCTTCATTCTCACAGACGTATTCTAGTAGAACACAGGTGAGCAAAACAGACACCCTGAAATGAAGATCGTGTGCAAAAGTTTAATGGACAGTGTTCTCAGAAACAACCCTTTTGTGAGGGAGTGAAAAAAGCAGGGCAAGGCAGGGGAGAAGTCGAGCTGGAAAGCTCGATCACACACTTGTTCTCCATAGGCATCACTTGATCTCCTCAGATATGAATGAAGGCAAGAGGGACATCTTTCGTACCTCTCTGTACAAACTAACTATTGGTAGAAGCTGTCAGATGAACAACCCTTGATCTTAACCATGGCAGTTTCGTAGGCTGAGAACAATTCTTGGGACCAACTCCATTGTGATCCATGAACGAGTTAGGTTCCTGGCAGAGTGGGAATTAGTGCTTTGTTTTAGAAACATGATCTAGGTGGTACATCCAGAAAATCCACTACTCTTCATCACTTTGCACTATTTATTTTTTGACATCATTTTATCCCACCTAAAAACAGGTCCTTTAGGATTTTTAGGTTGCTTATGTAACCTTTTATAGGTGAAAGCTAAGGGCAATACACTACAGCACCTGCTGCCACAGCTGGTCAGTTCCTTTGATTCTCATCACTTTGATTCTCTACAACCCATGTTCATTCCCCTTACCATTGTTATCACTTCTGCTGGTGTATGTGGCTGACCTAACAGATGACAAAGATGCCCATCCCAGTGACATTTAGACCTTGGGTCATTGTGGTCTTCTGTTGGTTGCTGCATTTGTTTTCAATATTAGGCAAGAAAGTGCCCAGATAAGTTCCCATGATTGCTTGAGTGCCAGATGCAATTTTTTTGTCTTGTTCTCATTATGAAACAACAGCCCCATCTTGATTGCTCCTGCCAGATGGTGACTCGTTTTCTTGCCTGTTGGTCTCTTGATATAGAGAACACAAAGTGACTGCATGGCAGATTCAGCTTGCCATTGAACGGCGCAGTTTGCTTCTGTGATGCATGAGCTCTAAATCCACAAAGCCTAAGTTGCAGTGACAAAAAGCACCTGAGTTTTTTTATTGAGAGGAAGGATCTTAGAGCACTCATTATACTTAATCTGGGTAACATTCATCTCTCCAGAAGTAGAACCATATCCCAAGCTAGACCTACCAGTTTTTCCCCAGGAATTTAGAATTGGCTTAGTTCCTTTTGGGGAAAAACTGTGCAGCTGAACACTAGCAGAGGTTATTTCCCACCATTTGGAACGGAGAGGCACAGAACAGTTTGAAAAATTAGGGAAAGCAGATATGCTAGGAAGCAGAGAAGAGAGACATTGAGAAAAAGAATCCTTGACGTCTCCACATTTCTGATTCTCTGTACAGCTATTTTCTGAGGCCAATCTTGATGCAAATTCATTGACTGTGAGTTTCATTATTTCTGCTCCTTATCTGAATGTCCCCTGTGTTTAAACTTCCTGGTGGTATTTGCTAACCAAATTTAATAGCTTTCCCATAGCAACCTGCCCTTTCACCTTTAAGTTATTGTGAAATGAGAGTTAACATCCAAGACATTTTGAAAACTTCAAACGAATATTGGAGTTGGCATTTGATATGACTGGTGAGCTATGTTTAAAGTGCATGTTAATGGTAACTCACCTGTTACTAATGTGATGTTCTAGTGGGGAAAAAAAAGCACTTGGAGGAAAAAAATTTCCACTTAGTTTTTTTACTATAAATATAAACATTAATCTAGGAAAAGGAAACACTTTCGTGAATTTATTTTTATTTTTACTAATGATTTTATCCGGCCCCTTTTAAAAAGTAGAGAAATGGTATGATAATGAAATACTTTTAAACGCGAATATAATAAAATAATTCCATTAGGATTTTTAAAATTGCTTTGCTTTGGGAGCAAGAGGGCTAGATCAAACAGTCTATTCCATAGCCTGCATTTTTTTTTTTTGAAAATTATTGTATGTGTTTTAAAAACTCTCTAATTTGGAGAGGAGGGAGGGGAGAGAGAGGAAGAAGGGGGATTGGTGTGCTCCCAACTACTGGGCACAATGTAAGGGTTTATGGCACACCTCCTGGGTGCAGGATACAACATCAACAGGGGTTTTACCTAACAAATGCAAACATTGTAACCTTATCATGGGTACCCTCATATTAATCTAAAATTTAAAAAAAAAGAAAAATCTATCATTTGGAAAAATCCTTATCATTCCCCTTGATTCTGCAAGGAGTTTGACTATATTTATAACAATTCGATGCCCTCAGAATGCCAGGTCAGGGTGTAGGTGGCAAAATTGCTGCAAAACATAAAACCATTATTACACTTTTAGTTCCGTGCTTCTCTTTAAATATATGATTTCATTACTATATAATTTCTTTGAATAATGCTTTAAGTAGAAAAGACTCAGTAATAACATTGCAGTTTTACCCGGGAGCCTGTATGGAAACAAAGTGGCACATATTTGTTCCTGCGCTACTCGGCAGTATGATGGATGACGGCAATTACTGGAAAGAACAATATTAGTTTTACAGTTATTGTTATTAACTTAAAGTGCTAAGAATAAAATCCCATATTTCACTAGATACTCCAATCACCGCCAAAATATGTGACAGAGGAACATTTTATATTCCCTGTATTTTACACTGGCTGCACAACTAGAAATTGGCAGAGTCAAATCATTTATATCTCCTTATTACCAGCTTGCAGGAGCCAGTGAGAATATGGAACTGGTGATGGATATTTTTGTGGCAGATGTTTTATTCTCTTCCACTGTATTAAATTTGCCATACATTGGTTCCACCGCAGTTTATTAAAGTTTCACAAAGAGATTAGCGGTAGAATAACAAGACATACAATTTGCTTACTCTTGTTCCCCATTGACAAAAACATTTATTTATTCATAAATTTTGAATATCCTAAGAGTGGGATATATATGTAGCCAGTAAATATTTAAAAAGACAATCTGAGCCAAGCATTTTCCTGAATTCTAGACATTTATACAAACTGTTACAAAGACTTTCTACTTCTATAAATAAGGTATATATCTTCTATGCTCTGAATATTTGTTTTTCCCCCCAATTCATATGTTGAAATCCTAATTCCCAAGGTGATGGTCTTAAGAGGTGGGGCTTTAGGAGGTGATGAGATCACGAGGGCGAGGTCTTCTTGAATGGGACTAATGCCTTTATAAATGAGGCTCAAGGGAGGTTGGATACTCCTTCCAATATGTGAAGTTGCAGTGAGAAGATGACTATTGATGAAGTCCATTGACAGACACTGAATCTGTGGTGCCTTAATCTTGGACTTCACAGCTTCTGGAGTTATAAAATAAAATTCTCTTTATCAGAACTATATTTACCAGTGTATAGCATTTTCTTATAACAGCCCACATAACATCTAAATAAAAGCAACTAATAAGGCACTAACAAAAATATTTTGTTTTATAAAATATAATATGTTTAATTTTTTTGGTAGGTCAATGCAGAGTGTGGCAAAGATCATTAATTCTGGAGCTGACTTTCTTAGTTTAAGTCCAAGCCTACAACTACTACATGATTTGGGGAGATTTACTTAACTACCTAGTACTTTATTTTCCTAAGCTATAAATAGAGAAAGCAAAGGTTGCTATTTCACAGAATTGTTATGAGGATTACATGATTTTATAGAAGTAAGGCATATAGCACAATATCTGGCATAAATATTGCACAGTTTAAAGGTTTTCCAAAATTTTGATTCATTTCTAGTTCATCGTCCCTATCGAAACCACTTCTATACATCTATATTTCAGAAACTGCCACACATAAGCATCAACTCATTATGAAAAATATTATAAAATGCGGTGGCTTACACTTGTAATCCTAGCAATTTGGGAGCCTGAAGGGGTGAATTGCCTAATCTCACAGGTTTGAGACCAGCCTGAGCCAGAGCAAGACCTCATCTCTAAAAACAGCCAGACATTGTGGCAGGCATCTGTAGTCCCAGTTACTTGAGAGGCTGAGGCAAGAGGATCACTTGAGCACAAGAGTTTGAGGTTGCAATGAGCTATGATGTGACAGCACTGTACCAAAAGAAACAAAGTGAGACTCTGTCTGAAAAAAATAAAATAAAATAAAATTGGGCAGTGTCTGTGGCTCAAAGAGTATGGCACTGGCCGCATATACTGGAGGTGGTGGGTTCAAACCTGGCCTGGGCCAAAAAACTGCAAAAAAAAAAAAAAAAAAAAATTATAAAAATATCAAATTATTTTAAAACTATGATGACTTGTATTGAGTTTACTACCTGAAAATGAGCAAGAGAAAAAATCAGAAAATACAGAAAAAGTAATGTTGCTTAGAAGATAAATGTAAGAAGTTGCACACATATGCCAACACAAAAACCTTTTAATAAAATAGATTTTTAGATTAGATTTTGGAAAGCTTCATAAATGCTTTGAATGAGAGCCTTATTCTCTTTCAATTCACTTTGAGTGCGTCTGTTGTGAAATATGCTCTAATTTCACTCATTTATCACTCAACCCAAACAACTCTCTGCCTCCTGTTCTTTACCATAGAATGTGAAATGTTGAACGCTTCTCCTTACCATTTTTCAGCTAGATGTAACTTGTAAAAAAGTTCTGCCCATTGAATTTTAGGCACACTTCTACCCTTCTCGATAAAAAGTAAAGGGCTTGCCATAAAAAAAGCTTGTGACTTTTTCTTTTCTCTTGGATACATGAGGCTAGAGCTGAGATAGCCATCTTCCTGCCCCGAGGATATAAGCATGAAGGTTAGAAATACAGAAGCGAGTTCCACAATGATATCCTTGAACTGGGATACCAGACCTGGCCTGTCTGTCTGCAGACCTGCAGTTAATTGAGAAAGATAAAGGCCTTCTTTATTTAAGCTACTGTTTGTAAACATCCACCCTGTTATCTTTAACTTTCAGAACTAGGCCTGCATGCCCTCCCATAACTTTTCTATTCGTTTATATTCACTAAAACACTAAAAGGAAAGAATCGTTTCAGTGAAAGCCCTCAGCTCTTTCCAAAACCAAAATTAAAATAGAATAATAAGGCATCTGGCTGTTTTTAATTTTCATCAGCTTTAAACATTTATTGCATATTCACAGTGTGTAAAGAAGGGCATTTGAATAGGGTTTGAGGTTTTAATGCTATTGAACACTTAGTACACAACTTATCATCATAGATGTTCTATTTCTGCTGCTTCTTGAGAAAATAGAAAATAATTATGTTTCATTGCAGAATCAGTAATGCCTTACCTCGGCAACTAAAGTGTAGGTCACTTAAAAGCTGATAATTTTGTTTGTTTCCCATGCATTCTGGTGCAAAATTGTGAACAAAATATATATTCAATAAATTATTATTATTTTCATTTCAGAATATTAGGGAGTATATGTTTTATTTACATATGTTGTGTTTTGCACAAATTGATCAAGGTTATAAGCCCACCCAGAAAGTGTGCACATACCCAATAGGTATGAATTTGCCCACCAGCTTCTCTCTCATCTCCTAGCTTGATATTCATTGAGATTCGCTTCTGTATGTGCACTTACGTGTTGATTCATCAGGTCTAACCTGGTATTGGGTACATGGATGGATTTTTCCATTCCTGTGAGGTTTCATTTAGAAGAATGGTCTCCAGTTAATGATTGATTACACACACAAAAATACTTAATAGATCAATATTTGCTATGCGAAAATAATAAAATTCTCCCAATATAGTCTTCTAATTAATATGGTTTAAACTGTTAAGCTCTACATTGCACTCTCATCACCTCAGCAGAACATGATGCCAACAAACAAAACCAATAGTATCCTCCAAGGTCAGCCTTTGAAAATACAACAGCAACATCTGTCAGATTGGGTTATTAAGACGGCAGATATAACTAGAATTATATTTTCATAGACTTTTATGTAGGATTTGGTGATCAACTAGCAGCAGGTTATCTAGTCAGTAGCTCCTTAAGAAAAGAATAAGGATTTTGTTTACTATTTACGTGTTTGTTTACCACGTTATCTATTTTTGTCTTATAGAATTTTATCATCAGTACAAATATACTCACTGAGGCAATTAAAAAGAGATTCTGACTTAAAGTATAGTTTACATAAATGATTCTTTAAACCTATTTGAAATCCAGGACTCTGTGACTGTTTCTGAAAAGAAAATAGTAGTGTTCAAGGCAAAATTTTTGTCTACATTTTACCCAGAATAAAATTTTGGTCTTGTGAGACTTGAAACTTATACAATTTGGGGAGTTAAGACACTTTATACAATTTTGGAAGTTGAGACACTTTAAGCAAAAGAATGCAAACTTATTTTTATATGCACATTTTACAAAATCATGTAACTCTTAGGAACATATTCAGTTTCCTTCTAGTGATCTTCCCTGTGGTTTAAAATTCATTAGCTTTACCTTAAATATATCACTTCTATACTAACAATGTTTTTCATGTTAGCCACTTTTTACTGAGATATTTAAGTTGCCTGCATACTTTTTTTTTTTTGGTATAGAGTCTCACTTCGTCACCCTCCATAGAGTGCCAGGGCATCACAGCTCACAGCAATCTCAAACTCTTGGGCTTAAGTGATTCTCTTCTCCCAAGTAGCCTGGACTATAGGCACCTGCCACAACACCCAGCCATTTTTTTGTTGTTGCAGTTGTCATTGCTGTTTTAGCTGGCCTGGGCCAGGTTTGAACCCACCACCCTCAGTATATGGGACCGGTGCCCGCTGAGCCACAGGTCCCTCCCTGCCTGCATACTTTTATAGCAAATGAGAATTTTATAGTGAGTGAGAAAAAGGTAATTGACTCCTAGAATTACAAGCCTTGAAGCTGAAGGAAAAACTCTTACTGAGTGGGAATACGTTTATTGAGCACCATGCTGTGGGCGGCACATGTATTACCTACATACGTATCACTAAAGTATAGATTGTCTTTATGCCCAGCTAAAAGACAGTACAAGAGAATGTGTACCACGACTAATTTTGACTTAATCTGTAATTGACATTAAATTTGAACAAAATCCTTTGTTGTATGTGCTAAATGTGTGCATTTAAAATATGCCTGAAAGTTGTAAAATATCCATGCAAGTTGCTTTCTCCCATCCAGTTATCGATTTTCTACTGTCCAAAGTAGCTCTGAAAAATGTGAATATAAATTTTCTTCGTTCAATTCAAGCCATTGTTTATTTCAGAATAGTAGGAAAAATAGATGATGAAGGTCAGATATTCCTCACCTTTTACTTGACTTTGCTTGATTTGAAATTAAAGCTCAGCAAATGGCTATGACATAGATCCTTGTTCAGTGTGGTCTTCTATTGTAACTCAATTTAAAATAAAAGACACAACTCTTAAGTCCAGCATTTTTCTTCAGCAAATACATTTCTTGAATTTGTATTTGGTCTATCAGTTACACCTGTCAGCTCACTCACTCCTGTTTCTTCTCTCTGGGTCTTACATCGTATCACACAACAACTCTATGTCACATTTCGTAAACTCAGTGTACATTAGTTCCTATTTTATCGTAGGTGTTTTCTTATGTTGTTAATATATCACTATGAAGAGTTTCAAAATCGAGGCTAAAAAACAATTGAGTTAGCTGTTTTCAGTGGGATTTCAAACTTATTTCATAGTTAGCCTCCAAGGAATACTCTTCAGCATCGTAATAGCAAGTGTGCATTTATTGCTACTGTACATCAATTGCTAATTAATTCCACAAGGTACTGATGGAGTTCTCTAGCATTAAGTTTACTATGGAAGTTTTATAAGTTACAAATTGCCACAGTGTTTTCAGCAATCTTTTTCTCTATATTATTCTATCTCCTGTTCTCCGAAGGCCTTATAATGTGATCTGTGTCAAGTCAGTGAGTACAAAATCTTTGTTGGTAAGAAGCTACCAAATTGATAAGGTCAAAAAATATGGTCCTAATTTTTCCTGTTCAAATATTGGGATTTTGTTGCATGTTTTGTTATTTCAAATGGTAGTCGAATATTTTGAAATACTTATATTATTGATTTATCACTTATTTGCGTGACTAAGAAATTTATTACATGAAACTATGAATACACAAAGTGATAATATTTAGACCAAATAAAAATAAAAAAATCAAACATGACAGCTATTTTTACATATAGCATTGGCATTATGATAGCTATAAGTCTTATGATTCTTAAAATTTTCAATCTTATATCCTAGCCCAATTACCACATCACTCATTTATCATCAACAAGAAAAGACAATAAAAAACTCTTAACCCATCTTGGGGCAGCGCCTGTGGCTCAAAGGACTAAGGCACTAACCCCATATACTGGAGGTGGCGGGTTCAAACGCAGTCCTGGCCAAAAACTGCAAAAAAAATAAAAATAAAATAAAAATAAAAAAAAAACTCCTACTAGTCTATCATTTTTAATATCAAGGACTATCTTGAAGTATTTTAATAACAGAAAGATCAAGAAATCATTAGAGCTTGAAATTTTGTCGATTTTCTATCTTTGGTTTGTATGATCAATTTAGAATTTGCCTTAAAGTTTTAATGAAAGATTTAATTCTCTTCCACTTCCTCTTAGCATTCATATGCATTTAATGATATTTCTGTCACTGAACCTTCCCCCCCCCCACAAAAAAACACTAAAATCTTGTAAGAAAACTAAGTACCAATAAACTGGCTCTCATTATCCAAATTAAAATGCTTGATGGGAAAAAATGAATATGTAACTGTTTAATACAATATATTTAACTACTAAATTAGATGACATGAAGGAAAACAAAATAGAACATGGTTAGCTAAATGACATTCATTGACATACATTTTATTTTTATTTATTTATTTATTTATTTTTTGAGGCAGAGCCTCAAGCTGTCCCCCTGGGCAGAGTGC
>NW_003852435.1:9508333-9524286 GCF_000181295.1 Otolemur garnettii
CTGGGGATTCGAACCCGCCACCTTAGGTGTACGTGGCTGGCGCCTTAGCCGGTTGAGCTATAGGCGCCGAGCCTTGACATACATTTTAAAATGTCTTTTTACTCCCAAATATTGCCTTAATATAAAAATATTCCTTCCGTCTCACATACTAATGATAGCTACCATTAGTCATTTGGTATATTTCTATCAAGATATAATTTTCTTTTCTTGTTTAAATATGCATTAGTGAATATTGACATAGCTAAGAACAGTATTTAATTTTTTGATATAAAAAATGTTTTATACCAACAGGATTTCACCAAGCACAAGCCTCTGTGATTTTCCAATAAAGTTTTCTCTCACTGGTTTTAAACAGAAGATTTATTATCATAAATGCTAGCAATTAAATATTCAGTATGTATCATTTTATTGTCCAGGTTTATTTCATAAGAGAGTAAGCATTGAATTGATATAAACCTAAAATTTCATAATACTTTATTACTTGTATTTTTACTGAAGATTATAAGATAGTTAAGAAACTTCGAATTGTTTAGTCTCACTGGAGACCCCATTTTCTCAGAAGGATTGAATACAGTGATAAGGATTACAGAATTGTTACCATAGTATTTGAATGTGCTATTCATGTTGTCTTTAAGTCGTTTTTCTCTCCTTACCTATCTTCTTAGACTATTGAGCTAAGAGGTTTCTAGCATTAGAAACTGAAAATTTGTATATATAAAACTTTAAAGTTCTATGTTTATTTATATAGAACTTTACCCCAATTAAAATTTCAGTAGTTTTGCACCCACTTCCTATCCTTCACAGTTCTGTTTCCTGTGTCGTCAGTAGATGGCAGGCTTGTATCATAGATTTACTGAATTGACTGGCATGCCTGCTTGTTATGGCAACACGAATACTTACTGATAGGTATTTTTGTTTCCTTTCTTTTAAAAATACAACAAAGAGCATGTAATTGTTTTCCATAATCGGTTAAAATTATTTGTTGAATGATCTTAAGAGTTATCATACTTATCATTGCCCTAGTGACTTGTGGGTTTATATTTTTTAAAATCCTTACCAAAGGAACACTAACATGGATGATTACAACAGGATTTCAAAAAGTTGCAAAATAAATGTGAAACAATTTTTAGAAAAAAATTACATTATAAAAAATTATATGGAGCACAGAACGTGTTCAAATTGAGGGTAAGATACACAAGAAACCGCTTCTTTAAGAAAAAAATAATATTAAGGCTCAAGATTTTTGAAATGTCCATATGAAACCTGTCTTTCGCTATTGTTTATTCATTGATGCTGTCAGCCCATACGCACTGGGGTGGCTTGAAGAAAGGTATTATTTGATGTCTGTGTCACACAGACACATCACTTGATATGATATAGCACATTACAAGGCATTTCCCTTACCAGCATGACAAAGTAATCTCTTCTGCCAACTGCTGCATGTCTGAAAGACAGCAAATTACATCTGCCAAGATTAAATGCCTCTGTACTAAAGCTTATTTAAAATGAAATTAATTCTCCTTAAAAGTCCTTTCATTTAATAGGTTATGTTACTATAAAAAGGTAAATTCAGTAACACTGTTATGCTCTAATCATAACTCAGGAAATAGCATCATCGTGTATTTATTTTTCTTCACTTCCAAACAGAATGAGTTAGAAAGCTCGGTGGATGCCTGAGGACACGGGCACAGCCAGATAGATTTGCTTTGGACAACATTACTATGCCCTGATACATTCAGTTTTGTGATTATTCTGGGTCAAGGTTGTGACCAAAGAGGAAGTTATAAAACATACTAGGAAATTCTCCAACATACATCTCCAACACAGTAAACAGCAGATTAGGAAACTTGTCCTTCCCTCAGTTATGCCTGGTAAACTTTTCACATTTTCCTTTTCTATTTTTTAGCCTACGGTATCTCAGATGAACTACCTTTGCACAGATTATTAGCAAAAACCTGTCCTTGTATTGCAAAGTGGTCTAACAATTCCTACTAAAGAAAAAACAGTTAAAAAGTAAGGGTAGCCACAGCACTCTTGAATTCAATTTTATTATTACCTCGTTTGTTTGTATGGTTTTTTGCATGCTGTCTTGAAATTGAAACTGCTTGCTGAAGAAGACTGCATGGCTCTCAGTAAACGGGCTCCGAAATCAGCACTGCTGCTGTAGGAATCGTCTTTGCCCTCTATTCACACAGTGTGTGTGTATTATTGCTATGGCAGTTTGTTCCTGTTTGGCTTTTAAATTTCATAGTCACTTTTTTCTGAAAGCTGGAAAACTTAATATAAAATTCTGCTTTTTTTTTTTAATCTAAGGTCTGAAAATTTTGCCTAAACTGTTTACCCAGTAACTATCACAGTTTTTACCTGTCCCTACCTAGGTGAATGGGAATGGAGCAATAAGAGGCATTCTCAGTTTTTTCTGGCCCTCTGTCCTTGCTATTCAATGTGTGATCCACAGACCAGCAGTTTTGGCATCAACCGGGAGCTTGATAGAAGATGCTCCTGCCCCAACTGAATTAGAAACAGCTGCACTTCAAAAGGACCCACAGGTGATTCATATCAATATTAAAGTTTGAGCAGCACCATCATTCTATGCCACTTTGCAAAATGAAACAAGAAGAAAAAACAAAACAAAACCTTATACCATATGGATTTCCTATGCTAAATGTCATGTGCTAAATGTCAGGCTCAAAGAAAGGCAACGGAAAGGGGTTTCTCTTCAGCCAATTCAAACATAGGGTGGATATAAGTTCATGAACAATTTACAATAGTATATGGAATTGGGGGGTAACATCAGCTAACATCAACCACCTTTTCCAAATGACTACTTTCTGGGAAAGTTATCTAACTGGCATAATTCAGTAAATGTATGTGACTAACAAGACTGACTCTGAGATTACATTTCCTAGCTTTCAAAACAATTTAGTATGGTGCTCTAGTGTTAGAATCACGGGTAATGCTTCTAGAAGGAAACCCACAGAAAAGTTTAAAATACCTTCTAATCCAAAGTACAGTCCGCACTGTCAGTCTTCCTTTTCTGATTCCAATGTCCTACGTTTATCCCACAAAATTCAAAGAATTCTCTTCTTAAAATTTTACCCTATAGTAAAAATTCTCCAATGAGTATAGATACTCCAAGGGGAATTGTATAATTAATGGTGGGAAATGGTTTGTAAAGGAACCTTTTATTAGAAAGTACAAGCGAGCAAATGAACTCATTCAATTCTGTGCTTCAATTTCAAATATAATATGCTAATCTCTCCTCTCCAAAACCCTATGAAATGACTTCTGCACTCTATTTCCTTAGGTTTAATATAGTGGTTACACTGGGTCATTTCTTCCACATTGTCAGAAACCATGCTATTTTTCAGTTATCTAATTATTGGTTTATTTCATTTTTGATTATTTTATTCATGGTGCTATTATTGAAGCTTTGGTGTCAGACACATTCTTTTATCTTAAAATTGCATTTGATTAGCTTTTAACTTGCTCAGACACATATGATGATGAGGCTTAAATCAACATATCCTTCTATGTTAGGGCCTATTTCACTGTTCTAATCTGGATGTCAAAATTACTATTTATTTGGTGACAATTATTAAATATTCTAGCATGTGAGTTGTTACTGTTCAAGAGAATTTAAGTCAACAAAAACATGTATTTAACACGTACTAGTAAAAGGAAAATATGCATAAATCATAACATCCTCAAATTTTGTGTCTGGAAGACCTGCTTCAGATGTTCTCAGACGTCCACAAATTGACTGAAACTTGATTCCAGGTAGATGACTTGACATTTTCAAGGTCTCATAGCAATTTGAATGACCTAAGCCCGAACCATTGGTCAATTTCTTTAATCTTCCTTTTTTTACACTAAAATTGACCTAGCTATTTCTAGCCTCCATTTCTTTAACGTGGATTATCGAAATGAGCTTAATAAAACCCTGTCAACTAAATATCACATTATGTATAATAACATGTATCTCGAAGGTTATATTAAATGGAAAGATGAATTTGGAAAGCTAAGAGAATTAGAGGTCATGGCTCCATGTAAAATCACCATGGAAACAGCTTTCATGGCCAATTTGTGGGGAGATGTCAAAAGGCAGTAACCTGTGACTTCTTTTTTCCAAAGCCCCATCTATGAAGGTTACAGGTTCTATATCTGCTTTCATGGTGACATTTGTCTATGTTTTTGTAGGTTTCTATTCTGACAAGCACAAAACCCTGCACCAAGTTGAACCTGTCCTTTGTGATAAGGCTGTTGAACAGAGGAGCAGCATCGCAGTCTATCTATTCTTGCTCCACATTCAGCTAAATGCCAACTTCGATCCCTTTGAGACGGTGAACAGCCTGAACCCAGGGACAGTGTCATCCCTCAGTATCCAGACTTCTTCAGAGAACCAGGTGGTGAAACTTCTTGATTAAGGTCATGTTCTCAGTCCACGGCATCCATTTTTTTCCTGTAAGCGAAAAGATCCCTCACGCTTTTTCCAAAAACGTAATTACAAATAAATAGATACCAATTGATAAATGCGAATTAAGTTTATGTTCCCAGTCACAACTTTCCAAAAAAATTATTCAATTCTGATATTTGTTTTGTATCCTTATTTCATAGAAAGTCAGCCTTTGTGATAAAATTTGAACTTTTATTGGTTTTATTCAAATCAGATATATATCAAAGCATTCAAATTTTTATCAGTATCAGATTATGGTTTACTGTTAACTATTTTTATCTATATTTTCTCTACTTAATGGAATAATTATATTTATTACTAAAAGTATCTCTAATCACTGTTTTGGATTTCCGTTTTTTTTTTTTTTTAATGTTTAGACACTGCCTGAAAGGATTTTATGTTCACTTATTTATTTTTAATTTTTAATTATTAGGAGTACAGAATAGTTGTACTTCATAGGATACATGTGATGTTTTGATACAGGCATAAAATTTTAATTAATCAAGTCAAGGTAATTACGCTATCCATCTCCTCAGGCTTTTAAGATTTATTTGTGTTAGGAACATTCCAATTCAAGTCTTCTACTTATTTTAAAGTATACCCTAACTTGTTGGTGACTAGAGTCACTTAATTATGCTGTCAAATATTGTTCATCCAATCTAACTGTCTAACTATGTTTTTGCACACAGTGACCATTTCCAGTATATCCACCCCACCTACCCTTTCCAGGCTCTTAGAACTTCCATTCTACTCTGTTTTCATGAGATCAATTGTTTCTAATATTTAGCTCCTACAAGGGAGTGAAAACATGTAAGATTTGTCTTCTTGTGCTTGACTTGTTTTGCTTAACATAATGTTCTCCACTTCCGTCCATGTTGTTTCAAATGGCAGGACTTCATGCATTTTTAGCTATATAATATTTCATTGTATATACATTGTATATACCATAATTTCTTTGTCCATTCATCTCTTGGTGGACAATTAGGTTGATTCCATATCATGTGAATAGTGCTTCAATAAACAGGGGAGTCTAGATATCTTTTTGACATACCCAACGTCTATCCTTGGGATATATATACCCAGTAGTGGGGGTGCTGGGTCATATGATAGTTCTATTTTTAGTTTTTTGAGGAACTTCCCTATTGTTCTTCATAGTGATTGCACTAATTTACAGTCCCACCAACAGAGCATGAAAGTTCCCCTTTCCCCATCCTTCCATCATTCATTATGGTCTATCTTTTTGATAACAACCATTTTAACTGAGATGACACCTCACTGTAGTTTGAGTGTCTTATGATCTTATAAGTAAATGAATGTTTCATTTCTGTCAATTATTTATTTATATAGGAAGTTATTCATATTATATGAAGTTTCAAAAAGACCCCAGTATTCTCCTTGGATAGGGCTCATATATTAAAACTTGATAGAATTAGTTTTTATGTAAACATACTAATAAATTAAATAATGATACATTGTAAAGTAACATTGCAATGTGTTTCATGGGATTGCTTATTATTCTTTAATAAATATGAATATTTATTAATATTCTTTAATACATATGTATTTCAAGTATTACCACCTAAATTATTAATTCTCAGTCTAATTCAGTTCACCAATAAATCGTTTTAGTTAGTCCAGGAAGATATTTTAAATCATATTGATTAGAAAACCCAGAGATTATCTAGATTTTTGGAGTCCTGGGGTTTTTCTGTGCCAGCATGACAGTTATTTACCTATTAAATCTAATTTGTAATTATCTAGTGAGACGTTGAATTATTTCTCTTCTAGTTTTCAATCTTTCATTGGCTACATGTAGGCTAGAACCTAGGTATGTGTATTTCTTATCCTTGTTTAGGGCTTCTAATCTGTATCCAGGCAGAGAAAAACTCAGGATACAACACATAAGCAAGGCTCCAGTATGCTCTATTTAAATTCCCATTTGGTTCTTCGTTTCTTCTGTTTCTTTGCTCAGACTTCCTATTGTCATTTTCTTCGAGAGTGCCTGTATTTGAGTCCATTTTCCTTTCCTACTTAGTATTGCAACAATGGAAAAACAAAGACCACATGTACTCATACTAAATTGGAGCTAATTGATCAACATCCATGTGACATTTGGTAGTAAAACTCAATGGAAAGCAAGAAGGTAGGAGGGAGTGGGATGAGGGACAAAATTTGCACCTAACAGGTAAAATGCATACTGTTCAGGTAAATCGTAAAAATTAAAAAAAAAAAAATCATGAGGTTCATAAGGTCTCAAATAATAATTATCATCACAAATAAAGTCCCAAATAAGAAATGTTCATAAATAGAACTAGTATTGGAAATCTTAGATACCTGTATTTTTATTACCTGATATTTGTAAAAGAGTCACCATACATGAAAGAAATCTATATGTGCATTTCATAATTTTTTTAAATAAAAAGATCCTGAAATAGAAAAAAAAGTCTATAATGGTCCATTGAAGTTGTTTTTCTCCCCATAGCTGCTGAAAAATCTTCGTTAGATAATTCTAAAGTCTATGAAATAGAGTCTGATTCGATGTTATGATGTTTGACCACTGACAACTTTTAAATATTCTTCTTTTTAAAGCTTATTCATTGTTCTTTCCCTTCTTCCCCATATCTGGGACACCTGATAGGAAAGCTGATTGCTCCTTTCTTGGAGAATCACAAAGTATTTAAAGCCCCAAAACTCTGCCCTCATGTGAGAACCTTCACCTTGATCCCCCTTTGAACCAATAAAAGTGCAAGCCAATCTCTTTTCCTTACTCTCTTGGGCCATTTTCACACAAATTGGAAAGGCCTGACCTGTTCTCTCCAGAAGTCAAATGTAGTAATAAGACTTTCATACCTTCTTGGTACATGTGTGACACCATCAGTCTTGACACTGAAGCCAAATTTTGAGGGCAGAACACTCCTATCCATCCCCAGGTTGTCCACAACATTATCATCTCAGTCACGGGGTATGCTGGACAGTTCTCCCCATATTCTCACTTGAAATTCTCAAGAATAACTATAAATTGTGGTGGAAAAGCAACATCTTGAGATAAGGAGAAACTAGACAGAGCGGCCTGACAATTATTTTTGTCCCACCTAACAGCAGGATAGTTGTCAATGCTATGTCAAGGAATCATCGTATTCCAGTGTATAAAACCCAGGGTGAGCTGCTTTCCAGATTCCCTGAGCTGTGGTACAAGTGAACCATGTGCCTTTGAGACTCCTTCCAGCCTGTGCATCTTTCTTGAGCCTGAGGGGCACTGGCTTGCCGTGAATCCTCGTCATCTTTGGTCCCTTGCTGTCTATCTGTAATAAAACCACTGTGTTGTACGTGTGAGAGATCATCTAAGTAGTAGACCCTGAAGCTCCAGGTGCAGTGGGCTGAAGTGGTAATTAGTACACAGGGAACCTGTCTCACAGAATATGTTAATTTTATAATTTATTCAGGTTGAAATATTTCTGGCTGCATGTATGACAAGCGATTTTTGACTGCAAACTGGACAGTTTAGGTATTATGCCGTGAAACCCTGTTTTTTAAAAATTAAGTTTACCTACAAAGGAAAAAAATGACAATTACAGAAGTAAACATAATATCATCGGCAGAGTCTCAGGTAAATATTCTGACCTATACATTATGGTTGTAGAAATAAATGAAAATCATGACCACTTTCATTTGGCTGAGAGGCTCAAAGGCAATCAGAAGGATCAGAAAGCTTTATAGCAGAAGGAGGGAGGAGAAATGTTGTAGGCGTGATTAGAGTAGAGGGGGCCGAAGGTAGGCCAAGAAAAATTATGGCTTATATGATATGTTTAGGAAGCATATTTGGCTTTCTCTGGTTGGAAGGGTGGAAGGGCTGAAAATAGGAAATTTGGAAACCTTTACCCAAGTTCTCTCTGTGTGGGCAGGTTCTGGAAAAGTTGTGCTTTGCCTTCCTGGTCTAGTTTCTGCAGAGGTTGTAGGTCAGTGCTGAGGTCAAACATGGTTTTGCCTTTGTCTCTTTGGTTATTTAGCTTCTCGAAGATAATTTAATTTAATACAACTAAGACAAGTATGTTAGTCAAGTATCCTTCCTTGAAAGTGTACTTCCTATATCTTAATTCTGTTCCAAATGATGAATTTAAGAAAGGCTAAAATATGATATAATAGGAATGACATTACACATTGAAACTAGTTGAGTATGGAATTGTGTGAATAATTGCCATGGATTTAGATACAGAAAAAGAAAACCAGTGCACACAGCAGAGCATCTGCTCTGCTGTCAGGTTGCAGTGCACAATGTGCCGCTGAGCGTGCTCACCCAGTCACCGCGCTGTCTGAGAGGGACCCAGCCAAGGTACAGAGCCTTGTGGACACAATCGGCAAGGGCCCAGAAAGTGTGCCCCCCACAGTGATTTCCTCTGGGTGAAAGGGGTCCAGTGTGATGATTATTTCTACTTCTTTGAAGATTGCCACTGCTACAGGGCCTACCAGAAGCTGTAGTGAGAGACCATCTTTGCCAAGCTTGTCTAGTCCACCCTCTCGGACCTGAAGGTGTACTTGGGGGCATCCACATCAGACTTATAGTAGCAAACTTCTCGGTACCTGCTACCTCCAAAAACCCAAAAGACACACCTGACCTCCAGCAGGAATATTGGGAGTGTGTGTTCTCTTTTGAACCTGAAGAATAAGGATGACTCTGATCCCCCTTGGCTGGCTGCAAGGCCTGGGACCCATCCTGAGCAGTGTGGGAGCCACAGTTTCCATCTTTGTGAAAATAGGGTTATGGCTTTACCCTGGAATATTGAAAGGATGAAAAGAGAAAGGAGAAATGAAATGAGAAGGATCTGACAGTGTCACACTGCTGGCTTCATATTCCTAAGGACAAGGATCCTTAGTGGTTCTATTTTTGTATCCTATAGGATCCATATAGGACTACCTTCAGCTGCAAGTGAAGGAAAATCTTGGTTGCCCTGGCTTAAACAGAGTTTTGTCCTTTCACCTAGCATGAATTTTGGAGACAAGCGGCTAATGGTATTTGTTCAACAGCTCATTGAAGGTAGGGTTCACATTGATGAAATTCTTTCATCTTGCCCTCATTGCTTGTTACCTTATGGTCATGATATGGCTGGTGTATACTAGGAACTATGTCTGTGTTCAAGGAAGAAAGGAGTGGAGGAAGAGGAAAGGCCAAGCCTACTGAGCCTATTAACTTCTATCACAAAGTAAAAACTCCATCAGAAGCCTGTTTCCTGCTGTCTTCCCTGCACACTGTGACTTGTGTCTCATTGACCTAGGTCAGCTATTGTTGCTACTCCTATCTGTAAAGAGACTAAGACAGTAGGGAACAGAATCGTTACAGTTGAGTAGACTAGTGATGTTCCATCTACTTAGAATGACACATTTTCTCATGAAATAAAAATGAGATCCCATTACCAAGATGGAAGTCAGGAATTGTGTTTAAGTTAGACTTGCTATGTAACAAACCATCCCAAACCTAACCTTAGATGGGCAATTTGGGCAGGGCTCATCTGGGTAGTTCTGCTAGTTTTTCCCAGGTATCCTTCGTTGGGCATGGTTAGCTGTCACCTCAGCAGGACCTGAATGGCCCAAGGTAGCATACTCATTTGTCTGGCAAATGACAGGCTATTGACTGAAGTCCCCCAGAGCAGGGGGACTCTGGACTTGTTCTCTTCCCTGTGGCCTCTAGACATCTAGCTCAAGCTTGTTCACATTATGGCTTCAGAGTTACACAAGAGTGAGAGTACAAGCTGTAAGATTTCTTGAGTTCTGAGCCTAGAACTGGGACAATGTCACTTCTTCTGAGTTCCTTTGGTCAGACAAAATCATAAGGCTCTGCCCAGATTCAAGGGTTGGGACACAGACTATACCTCTTTATACCTCCTGATGTTATAAAGGCCACAAGACCTTGTGACCATTTTTCATCTATCACAATTAATTTTGGTTGGGCAAATAATAATATCTCTTTCTCTTTCTCATTCTCTCTCATCTCCATCTTTGTCTTTGCCATATATCCTTGAGACATTGCTCTGGCCCTCAGGGTCCAGAGGAAGAGGTGATGAGGCAGGAAGTGGGTCTCTACAAGGATCGGACCCACACTAGTAGGGGTATCTCATTGTCTGCCCTGCAGGATGAAGATAGGCTGAGGGAGGGGGACACTCCAGGGAGATTTCTGGAAAACAAAAGTCCCAGGGAGAAAGAGAAAGGTAGAAGAAAGGTGCAGAGTCAGCATACCTTGCTCTCACTGCGCTCTAAGGGAATTTGATCACTTTGTATTTTCAAACCTCAGTTTTCCAAGCTCAATAACAAGGACAAGAGTTTTCCTATTCACTCTCTGTCCCAGAGAAAGATGACTGAGGTGACCAATAATAGAACTGAAGACATATAATCCTAAATGTGATATGGTATCCTGGAATAGATCTTGGAACAAAAAATGGGAAAACTGGCAATCTGAATGAAGTCTAGATTTTAGTAAAACATGACATAACACTATCATTCTATTGGTTTTGACAAATGCACCATGGCTATGTAAGATGTTGATGCTGGGGCAGGCTGGGTGAAGAGTATATACAGGAACATCGTACTCTCTCTACGACTTTTCTGTAAATCTAAAATCACTCAAAAATAAAAGTTTATTTAATAAAAAATATAAAAAGAATATATAAATTGAGAGAGATGATGTACTATAAAATGTTAATAATAATTGTGTTTAAAAATTTATGTTTTATATACAGAAACCAGGAAGTGTGTAAGAATTAATAAGACTTGTAGTTAGAGAAAGTAAATACATGCTACATTTTCCTTTTGACATAGGAGGAGCCAAGATATATTTGTTTATTCCTAGTTTTTATAATAAGAGAAATATTCTGCAATTAAAACTATAAAATAAGCTAGGCATGGTGGTTCGTGTCTATAATCCTCACAGTCTGGGAGGCTGAGGTGAGAGGATCACTTGAGTTTAAGAGTTTGTACCAAGCTGAGCAAGAACAAGGCTCTGTCTCTACTAAAAAAAGAAAACTTAGCCTGGTGTTGTGGTGGGCACCTGTCGTTCCACTTATTGTTGAGGCTGAGACAGGAGGATTGCTTGACCCAATAACCCAGCATTCTGAGGTTGCTGTAAGCGAGGCAGACACACAGCACTCCTGCCTGGGGCAACAAAGTCAGACTCTGTCTCCAAAAAAATAAATAAATAAAACAAAACTACAAAACAAGCTACCTTATACCCAAGTAGATTAAAAACTTAATATATCCATGTAATTCATTAGGGGGAAACAAAGCATGTTTGTAACATACAGACACACATACATATAAATAAAAAATAATTTACATTTTGAAAACCACAATAAATATTTAAAGATAGAAATTTAAAATAAAAATTATAAAACAAATTAGAAAAGAAAAATAATCATATTAATTAATATGAGAAAACACACCTATTTAAAATTAAGACATTGTTTTATTTGATATCTAAGAGGACATCTATTTATAAAAATAAATTTTTGTTAGGGTATAATTTCAAAGAAATTAAAATTATTTTTCTCATATGGATATAAACTGAACATGTGTTAATGTTTTTATTTCACTTATTGTTAATGAGAGAATCACTAAAATGTTATAACCAATTCAAAAGAAAATCTAAAGAAAAGACATTTATAGATCAGAAATATTTCAGTACATTTATTTATTTATTTAATATAAATACTACTTCTTCCACAGTGGATAAGGAGAGTCAATTGAAACTTCAATGATACATTCATTTGCGTGTTACAATAAACAACAATTATTTTTCAATTCTATCAGTGATTTACAATGTAAGGAGTCATAAAGTATCTTAAAGGCAGTGAAAAAAAATCATAGACCCCATATGATCAGAATCAGATATCCTCTGAGGGGTGTGCTCTGAAAAAATGTACAGTTTTTCCCAGAAGCACCATTATTTGTCTACACTGCTGAGAAACTCATAAAAATCATAATAAACACAATATTTAGTTACCATTACTCTGTGCAACTGTTCAAAAAGATTCTTATATATCAGCCGCTGATCCTCAAAGAAACCATTTTGGGGGATGGGTAGTATTTTAGAATATTGAATCTACTATAATACATACAAAGTGAAAATTAATGGCAAGAAATGTAACACTAGAGATTCAGTAAGAGACGTAATCTACAGAAACATATTTTGGAGTTAACCAGTTGTCAGTGATTGCTTTATTTTGGAAAGCTTGCTTAGATCACCTGCGTTTGGTTTAACTATTTAGGCTTTCTCAACTACTTCTGTCCAACCCTAGGGCATGAGGACGTCTCCCACTGGAACTCATGCTGCTGAGGTTTGTTTCTATATATGGGTGTATAAGTACCTATCTTCTCATCTTCCTTTATGCACTATGCACACAAAAAAGAAAAAAAAGCACGAAGGCAGAGAGGAACTAAAAATGCTGTCCTCTGTTATAATTACACAAATATTTTGATGGCTGTTTTTTCTACTCTCCATTTTCATAGACTCCCTTTTGTCAAATATAGCCAAGTGTAATTAAACTCATCTTGTTCTACGGCAAATAATATTGTCAGATCTTATTTGGCAAAAACAGAAAGGATGTTGTACTTGATGATGATGAACGTGACCAAGTTTTATGCCCCCCTTAAACAGTGATGAATAACCCTGCCCTGAACTTTTGTTTTCTCAAATTTCTCTCTGTTTGTGTTCCTGGAAATGGCTTGCTGAAAGGAGCTACCCTTCCTCTATCATTGGGATAAAACTCTCAGATGACTCCTTTGAAAAGGCCAAACATGGACCCTCAAAATTCCCATTTTTGGCCTCATAAATGATTAGCATAATTGCAACACAACCCTGAAACCAGCTAGACAGGAAAAAATTGACTAACAAATAGACAATGGTTAACATACGTATCAGACATGCCACATACGTATCTGACCAACAGTCTGCAGCAACCCGCTCAGAAAACCAGTTTACTATCTACAGTTACTAATCCAAAAAATAATTTCAATCTACAACTCAGATTTGTAGAAGTCAGGCTATCTCTAGGGACCAGTCCAGGAAGGTAAACATTAAACTTTGTAACCATCAGTCTTACACAATCAAGGCCTGATTAATAACTGACAGCTTCCTCAACTGTTGTTCATCTTTTTGACTTAGGATCCAGCAAGAGATAAGGAAATATGTACACCTATCCAATTACGGGGGATGCCCCACGTCTAACTAGCCTGCATGCGTGCATCTTCCCCATGCCAACAGCCTCTAATCAAGGCCTATGTGAAGACTTCTTTTTTCTACTCTAAAGCTTTCCCACCACCCTCTTGCCTTTGAGTTTCTGCCAAATGCAAATGATGGTTGGTGGCTGACTCACTTGCTATGACAAATTCTGAATAAATAGCCTCTCTTTGTTCTTATTTGAGTGCTCTTTGTTTATTTCCACAGGAGATAAACATTTCCTGACTTAGATTCCTTCAATTTACAGAAAACAGTCTTCACTGTAAAATCGCCCCACCTGTACGTTGCTACTTCTCTTTATAAAAATCTAAAGAAAAACAACATTCTGATACTCTCTGATATTTTGGGCAGTGGAGCATCTGGGGTACTCTCCTTATCTCAATAGTTTGAATAAAATCATTTTCCTCCTTTCTCATGAACAGCATATTCTTTCTACAACCTAAATAGATGCTTGCATAATGAATTTGAAAATATCATTCCCTTAAAAAAAAAAATCATGCCAACTTCGTTTGAGTATTTAAATACACAAAAGAGGGGAAGAAAGGATAAAGTAAGGAGGGGAAAAAAAAGGAGCTAGAAAGGAAGGAAGACACTGGGAGGAAATGTCAGGGAAATGATGCTCCATCTCTTTAAAAAAGGAGTTCTTAAGTGTTCAAACCAAAGATAGGAAAGCACATTGAATGTATAAAATATCAGTGATGTACTCTGTGGGAATTCTGTCTTTCTGCAAGTAGAATTTTCTCTATTATTTAGCGAATACAGGGGCGATAGCTTCTGCTTTCATTTTTTTCTTCGTGACACAAATTAATGCTGGATCTTTTTTTTCAAGAAGATATAAAACTAGGCTAAGGAACAAATTCAGAAAAGGGGGATAGTTCATTCTCTGCTCTCTGTGCCAGTGTGTTGCTCATTTCACCAGTGGGAGGGCAACAGTGAGGCTACCATTGTCCATATTTACCACTCATGTATTCTATTTAACAAATAAACCTTTTTCTATTTAACACATAAACCATTATGTGCCAGGGACTGTTCTTGGAGCTAGAAATTAAAAAATGAAATTGATATTTCTCATATTTGAAACACTAACCTCCCCACTAACAGGCTTGACCTTCAGAGGTTTGTTCTGCGTGGGTTTGACGAACTTATTGTAAAGAAAAAATGCTGTTCTTTTCTGCATGTGGGTTCCTATTAAATTTTCAACTACATTTTTTTTCCCGGCTATAATATCACCAAAAGTAGCTCCTTTCACTGCTGAATGATCATCATCAGCTGATAACTGAAACTCTGTGTTATTTTCTCTGGAATGTTTCATCTCTTAAGCAAGAATGCATCGTTTTTAGCAAGATTTATAAATGAATAACGTGCTAGTTATCAATAACAATGAAATTCTTAACTAGTGTGCTTGATAAATAGAGCCTTGATTATGAGGAACGTAATCTAATTTTTTACAGCCTACTGAGAAAATGATTATTAGATGTGGTGAAAATCTCTACCGAGCACTCAGTCAGAGCAATGAAAATCTATATTCCAGCAGTGAACACATTCCATTTAATACGTCTCTCCTTTCCTCCCCTCTATTTCCCTTAATCAAAAGGAGAAACACTTTTAAAAGTCATCAACAATCTCTATGAAACTTTCCACGGAGAGTTTATAGAATTGTTTTTATGCAACTGTTCTTAGAAAAAGCATTGGCAAATACTCAGTCACAGTAACATCGTAATGACATTCTTATCCTTTCTGACTTCTTAGTTTATGCATCTCTAACAATTTACTAAGGAGAAAAAAAAAAGCGAGAGAGAGAGAGAGAGAAAAGAAAAACTCTCAGTCTGGATCCATAGATAATTGGCAAATGGCAAAAGGGAGACTCAATTAACTCAGATTATTAACAGAGACATGCTACATCTGGTCATGGCTGAGTCTGTTTGTCCAGAAATATCTATCAAATAAATGATTAAAATAAAGACCCTGCAGATGTGAATCTCCCCATCCATGGTCTCGTTTCTCTAAGGTATGAAAATGCACTTAGCTTCATCTGAGAATTTTGTCCCCTTCATTATACAACTCTAAGTCAAGATTTGGAAAATGGAAAATAACCTGGAAAAAAGACATCTGTACATGTTTATTTAAGTATTCCCCCTTGCGTTTTGCCTTTGCTGTGCTAGAATGGTGTAGCATGAGAAACAATCTGTATTCTTGCCTTTGCTTACAGCCCTAAAGGAAACCTGCTGGGATTGGCTGCAGATGGTTTCATTGCGAGAGAAGAATGTGCTTCCT
>NW_003852435.1:9525478-9529053 GCF_000181295.1 Otolemur garnettii
CTGTTACAGTGCAAAATTGGTTTCTGCAAAATTGATTGGTTCACATGATACTGGCACGTGGGAGAATAATATCAGTATTAGTGTGGGACTTGTTCCTACTCCCCGCCCCCATGGGAAAGTGGAGGTGGAATAGCAGTAGAACTAAAACCTTGAGGGAAGAAGAGTTTTGCTATGTAGGCAAAGAGCCCCGTTAGCTGTATTTGAATACCTGTATTCTTTGAATACCTGTATAGAGACTTCCCCCAGCTTCCACAAATCACAGCATGTTACACCTCTGTCCAAAAGTCTTTCATTTTCATGCATTTCCACAGTGAAACAAGACTTTCCAATTTATTGTTTTTGTACATTTTAATACCCCACGAGGAAGCCTCCAGCCTGTTATTTCCCAAAACACTGATCATTGTTTTGTTAGGGTTTCAGTTACTTAAATAATTTTAACTTATTGTGGCTCTATTTCATTTTCTTCAAATCTTGTCATCTTTAAAAGCATGCAATCTTTCAGGAAAAAAAATGTTTATTTTCAGGAACAAAGATATTGTGGTATAGCAGAAGGCCCTTCATTTGATAGATTTGTTCTGCTTGACTTTACAAAATTGGTACCACACAGACTTCTCTCATTTTTCCAACAAATGTCATCAGCATTCCATAATTCTCTATTTCTTTGGTTATTTGAGCATTTGGCTCCCTTCTGCTATTCTCAAACTTTCCTACTTTTTTCCTCTTGTTTTCCTTTTGATTACCTTGTTGCTGTGTAAGTTAGTATTATTTACTTTTCTATGTTTTGTTTATAGGTAGATCCTAAACTTTGAAAATGTTAAGACATTTTCATTATTCTGCAGCTACCCTTTGCAGCAAACTTACAGAAACCATTTGGGCTGTGATTATGTATTCTTTTTTTTTCTGGTTACAAAGTCATGACTATTTTTCAATTAAAATGGGAGCATTTATGGTATAAAGTTTATATATATTCTCTTTAATATGTTCAATAATTTCTTCATAGCTTATTTTATATTTCAGACATTGTTCTTCAGTTTTTAAAGTTTAGTTTATTTCCTTTGTGTTTATTTTTGTATATACATTTTCCTCTAATTTTCAAATATTGTGCTTCTTTATTTAGTAGGAAGTTCCAATATTTTATTTGCTTTTTTTGATATCTATTTCATTAATTTTCCCAAGCTTTATTGAAGGATAATTGATAAATACTATTGTATATATTTAAGACGTACAACATGAATATCTGATATATGTATACATTATGAAGTGATTATCATAATCACATCATTTAACATGCTCATCATCTCTTATGGTTACCATTTGTGTATATGTGTGGTGAGAACAGTTAAGATCTCCTCTCTTAGCAAATTTTAAGTGTCTAAACAATAATGTTAACTATAGTTACTATGCTGTACAATAGATACAGGAAATTATTTACCTTATGACAAATGTGGATGCAACTTAACCAACAATCCCCTTATTTCCCTCACCCTCCCAAGCCCCTGGAAACCACTATATATTTTTTGCTTTTATAAATTTTCCTTTTTTAGATTCCAAATATTAGTGATGTCACTGAGTAATTTTCTTTCTCTAGCTTATTTCACTTAGCATATTGCCCCCAGATTCATCCAAATAGCAGGATTTGTTTCTTTTTGAAGGTTGAATATTATTCCATTAGCATGTATATAATGGTACAAATATACACAGACATATATGTAATTCACACACATACTTGGCTGTTGTGAATAATGGTGTAGGAAACATGGGACATGGAAACATCCATATCTTTTTAAGATACTAATTTCATATTCTATAGATATATACCCTGAAGTGGAATTAATAGATGACATTCTAGTACTTTTTTAATTTTTTTTTTTAATGTTAGGTTAACGTGAGGATAAAAACAGCCAGGTTACAATATTTGAATTTGTTAGGTAGAGTCTCTCTTGTAGCTGTGTCCCACACCCAAAAGGTGTTCCATACAACCCTACATTGCGCCCATTAGGAGAAAGCACGCCAATCACCCCATTCCTTCTCTTCTCTCCCCTCTATCATTCCCCCTACCCCCAAGTTGAATAGAATTAAGTTTTTCTCCTTTGTGTGCATATATTAGATCATTTACTGTTTTCATAATAAAATTAAGTACATTGGATATTTACTTTTCCATTCTTGTGATATTTTACTGAGAAGTGTGTTTCAACTCCATCCAGGTCAATACAAAAGATATAAAGTCAATATCTTTTCTTATGGCTGAATGGTACATGTTTGTTAATCCATTCTTAAGTTCATGGGCACTTAGATTATTTTCACATCTGGGTGATTGTGAATTGAGCTGCAAGAAACAATCTAATGCAAATGTCTTTGTGACAAAACGATTTATTTTTTTCTTCTGAGTAGATGCCTACTCAGGAATTGCCAGGTCAAATGGGAGGTCTAATTTGAGTTCTTTGAGCCAAAAGGAAGATAAGGGTAAAGAACCAGAAGGGAGAAAGAGAGGAAAAAGATAGGGAAAAAGAAAAAAAGGAGGATGGAAGGAAATAATTAAAGAAAAAGGACAAAAAGAGAGAAAGAGAGTGGCAGGAGAAATGGTGATGTTGAACAGGGTGCTTTAACCACACCCACAGCTCGAGGATTTGGCTGGCCAAGACAGGTGGGTCCTGCAAAGTCAGGATCTCCTTCCCAGCCTGGACAAAAGCAGACCCAACCTCCACCAAATATAGAAAGAATCAGCAGTATGTTGCAGTGGAGACCTACCAGTACCTTCTTTCCAAAGGCCAAAGCTCAAAGAACACAGTTCATGAGCTCCTTAAACCAGACCAAGCTGTGACCTTCCTCCATCCAGACCAATGCTGTGCCCCTCAGCCCTCAGAGAATAGAAAAAAAAGAAAATTAATAAAAATGATAAGGAAAATTGATAATACAATTACCTAAGGTAAAGAAGGGAAAAAAGGGTATCTTAGCTGTTCTATGAGAAATTTATGGTGGAAAGAGGAGAAAAGTAGAAAAATTTCCACCAAAAGAGAAAAAAAGGAGAGAAATAAAAAAGAAAGACAGAATAAAAGGCATGGAAAAGCCATAAAAACAATGGAGAAGGCTTTGCTACTGAAGAAAGTAAAACTGAAAAAAATAAAAATAAACAAAACAAACAAAGAGATAAAAAAGAAAAGAAAAGAAACTAAGAAAAAAATGAAAAAAGAAGTAAAAAATGTAAAAGAAGATATATATGTTTGTGTATGTACATATATATGTATATATAATTTGAGGGGGATGTCAAAGGATCCTTTATTGAAATGTTTACTCTTATACTTTTTAACTAGCTAGACATTCCACAGCATCACTGTTGATGTCATCTATGATGTCATAAAGGTGACAGCCATCCACATTGCAGCCCACTGACTGGGCTGTCTCCAGTATCTTTTTAATGGTTCCAGAGAGTTCTCTGGCTAAAGATTGTTGCCACATGTGTCTGGCACTGCTGATAATCTCATCAAAAGTGATATTTCCATTGGGTTTAATATTTTTGTTTCTTTCTGTTTCTCGGTGGTTCCTTGAGGGCTTTGATGATGAGGGCAGAGGCAGAA
>NW_003852435.1:9529318-9536365 GCF_000181295.1 Otolemur garnettii
TATATATAATGGACACTGGGTGGCACTATAGAAATAGGAGACAGAAAACATGTTGGTTTTACTGTTTATGATTGCCTTGGAAACCCCTTTTTAGCTGCAGAGAATACTGGGTCCTGTCTTCTTGATTTCTTTCCCCTCAATCAGAGCCTCATCCCTTCATCAGCATTTGGACTCTGCAGGACTGGGCTTCTTAACCTTTTGCCATGTTTAGAAGGCCTGTCAAACAGTTCCCTCTGATGAGATAATGGCGTTCCCAGGAGGTGTGGGGGCTATTCAGCTCACCCTAAGGATGGTTGCTCAAGGTCAGTAAGTGCACCAGAGCTGGCCATACACTGGAACTCTTTGGACTATTTTTCACCCATGTGCAGCCTTTCCATAATGATGGTGCTGTGCTTATAGTTAAGTGGATGATTGAACCACCCCACCTGGTGTTCAATCTCAGCCACCAAATGCTGTTATAGTTTACTCACTGCTCCAGCAAGCAGCTTAATCTACAATCAAAAAGCTACAGGACAGCCCTTTTCTGTCCTTAGTCCTCCATGAAAGAGGCGGCCAGGTGGCCAGTCTCTGCCCATAACATGCACTTTGTCTTTGTGTTGATCTTGCTCCAAACCTCCTCATTGTCTCCTGAAGTCTTTGAAGATTTTGTTGTGCCCCTGGAGTGATGTTTCTGGGTAGATTCCCCCAGCCAGAGGTGACCAAAGTCCACTTTCAGTGGTGGGTGTAATTAATAAGAAGATGTCTCTGGTCTTGCTTCAACTATGCTACTTTTAGTTTGTTGAGGAAACTCTATACTGTTTTCCACAATGGTGGTACCATTTCCATTCCCATCATTCGTGTTCAAGTATTCCCTTTTCTGTGCATCCCATTAGTTTTTCTCTCTCCTTCTCTCCACCAGGATCCAGGATCAATCATGATATTTTATCTATTACACATTTTGCTCTTTTAGTGCAGAAAATACTTTTTTGGTACGTTCTTTGAAAGGCTACTTGAAAAACAGATCTTCTGAGTCTTTGTATGCTATTTTTCTAGGTTTTAATTTAATTAATTTATTTGAGATCCAGTTCTCTCATTTCACAATAATTTTCTCCTAAAATTTTGATTCCTTGCTACATCACTTTCTAGGATCCATTGTGATTAAATATACATGATATTACATAGGTTGGTAACACTCCAATGATATAGCTTTCCTGTTATTTATCCCTGTCTAGCATGATACCAAAGCCAATGAATATATTTTAATTCTCACCTGATTTGTATGCCTGTCAAAAATCTGATACCAATTACCAAATCTTTTTCATTAAAACACTGCCTTCCAGCAGGGTCTGACTACTCTCTCCTAGATTTCCTCATAGGGGTCTAAGAATTGCATGTATGTCTACTTTATGACTAGTTCTCTATAATCTGGTTACCTGTGATACTTCAGTTGATACAAAGGCTAAATTTTATATGTGGCCAAGGAAATCCCTTTCAGGCAGAGTTATAATCACTATTATTATGCTTACTGACAAATTTAAGGCTTCAACACTGATCGGAGCTCCAGATTCATATAACTTTCTGAGCATTCTACATCTACCCTTGGACCTGTCAAATAATCTCATACGTGTAATCAATGTGTCTAAAATTTGAAGTCATTGTCTATACACACACACATAGACACATACACAAACACATGCATTGTATCATCCACAGTCTGTTCTCCACTTGGGCTATTCTGTCTCTATGGGTAATACCAACATTCATCCAATTTCTCAAGCCAGGCACTTAAAAAAATATTCTTAACTGCATTTCCTTTCCTCCCATACCCAATCTATGACAAAATTCTATGGATTTTACATTATAAGCCAAATATTTCACAAGTTATCTATAGCATCCCTGTCTGGCATAAACCACCATCATGTCTCACTTACACCATTACAATGGCATTCCAACCAGTTGGAGTTTCTTCAATCTGTTTTGTAAAAGTAACAAATGTAATCATATTACACCATCAGCTTAGTATGTGTCAATGGCTTCCTGTTGTTTTTAGTATAAAACCTAAACAACTTTTCATGGCCTGCTAGATGCTCCATTGTGAGCCCTACTTAATCCTATATCTCTATAACTCAGCACCGTTGTTACATCTTAGTTAGAGCTAGGATCAGTTGGGAATTTTCTCTGTCTCTAACTTGCATCTTATCCCTCCCTAATAAGATAACTTTTTTACCTGCTTGCGTATTTGCATGAAATAATCTTTGCTTATTTTCTTTCCTTCGTAAGAGTTTATGATAAAATTACCTTTTCATCCTTTTTCTCAGGCTAAGTCGGTTTCATTCTTACCTTTTAAAAAATATACAAATGCATAGAATATTTTCACTTTTAGGATAGTTCATTAAACTTTAATTGTGAAAGTCATGTGTGTGGTTATGTGATTAAGGACTGTCTGTACTGATATCTAAGATCTGTGAGAACAAGCACTCTTCTATTTTAGTCATTGCCCACGCTAACGAATGAACCTGGGAAACAATAGACAGCTAACTAAGGCCTGTACAATTAGTCAACGAATAAGAAGATCACAAACAGAAAACCAAGTCAGAAATGCTGAGCTAAGATTTTTTAAGCTACTTTTAAAATTAATGTAAACATCAAAAACATACAAAGTAGCTGATTAGTATTTCCCGGCCTTGAAAAAGCAAACATGATTGCCTCTATTAGGCTATTTTATCACCCAGGCTTTCAAGAAAAATAAAAAAAAAAAAAAAGCACTGAATTTGTCTTACTTTTTTAAAAGTCATTTTCTCATTCTGAGCATTAACTACCTTTCACTTTTATCTTGCAACCTTCCTCCAGTGGATTTTCAGGCTCTTCCCTTTCAATACATCATTTAAGTTATCACCAACTATATAAAATAATAATTCAGACAATTTACTTGCTTGCATAAAAATAAATGAACAAATATATCTTTTGATTGCTTAACATAATATTTCCCAAGTGAAACTGTCATTGCCCAAGGACATAGAATGGTAATTCACTGAACTGAAGGAAGAAATTGCTAGAGCTTTCATTTATACCTATTGTAAATCCCAAATATGAAATAAATTAAGCTACAATAATATTGAATATACAGATTGATACTTGTCAGAACGTTATGTGATACTTGATTATATTGAGAAATAAGGGAAATAATGAAACTGCAAGAATTAGCCAAATATATGCAGGTGTGTGTGTGTGAGATACAAAATCTCCTTAGTTATCTGCACTATCTGATTGGAACTCATCATACCCTGGTGTTCAAATATTATTGAGTTAGGGCAATGCCTGTGGCTCAGAGGAGTAGGGAGCTGGTTCCACATACCAGAGGTGGTGGCTTCAAACCCAGCCCCAGCCAAAAACTGAAAAAAAAAAAATATATATATATATATATATAATTGAGTTAACACACTGGTACTACTGTATTTATTCTTCTTTAGACAGCAATGAAAAAGCTTACAGAATAATTGTAGATATACAACAGACACTTTTGAATTTATAATGTCACTCATATGCACTTCAGGGAAAGTAGACTATCTTTTTAGTATTATTTACACATCTTAGGATTCTGAAAAATCATTCAAGATTTCTTACAAAAATTGCTTTTGAACTTAAATACAAATTTTTTCAAAAACATTAGAAGGTTTTAGGGATAATCACGGACTATCATCCCCTTGATTGATAGCTCTGAATTTTAATTTTCTACCTTTGCATAAAGATTTGACAATTAACTTTGTGAACTTGCCACTATGTTCTTACATTGGCAGCACTGTAAGAACAATTTGGCAAGGTTTCATAACCTTGGTATATCAGGGACTCACAGTTGTGTCTGTGTCAATGTGGGGGGGTGTCTAGCTCACTGAAGGTCATTATTGTTGTTGTGTGTTTTGGTGTGTTGGTGCCAGAATGTCAGAGCTTGAATTACAACAACAAACAAACATTTGTTAATTTCTTATTAAACTTGGCAAGAGTGGAAGTGGAACAAGGACATGTTAGTCTAAGTTTATGGGGTAATGTCACATAGAAAATAGCAGTGTACAATGGATTAAATGTGTTTATGAGGGGAAAAAAGGTGTCACTGAGGAAGAGAGGTCAGGGACGCTTTAGCAAGCTGAACTGATGAAAAAACTGGAAAAATTTCTCCAGTTGTATTTCAGAATCATTGCCTGACTGTGAGAAGCATAGCAGACCAAGTAAACATTGATAGAGAAAAGGGATGGCTTTTGCATCACAACCAGCTCACATGGCCCTGTCTGAGAAGAATTTTTTTTACCAGTAAACAACTAACTGTATGTAAACACTCTCTTTATTCACCTGATCTGGCCTCCAGTAGTTTTTTTTCTTCACTCAAAGATAAAGGAAATAGTGAAAGGAAGACATTTTGATGATGCGCAGGACATCGAGGGTAATATGATGGCAGCTTTGATGGCCATTCCAGAAAAAGTTCCAAAATTGCTTCGAAGGGTCGACTAAGCACTGGCATCTGTGCATAGCTTCCCAAGGAGGGTACTTAGAAGGTGACTGTAGGGATATTTAATAATTAAGTATGTAGCATGTTTTCTATGATGAGTTCATGAACTTAATTATTAGACATTATAAGTAATAAAGCATTGATATGTAAACAAATGTAATTTTGGATTCAATTACTTGTATTTGTAAAATATTTCTGCGTCTCATAAAAAGGAAAAAAAAAGAGAATAAAAGAGAAACAAAGATCTAGGCCCCGAGGATGGACTTATTCTGACTCTATTAAAAAAAGTTTGCTTCATGTAAATAATTATTCCAGTCAAATTTAATCAAACTTTAAACACGAGATACGTTATGAATATGTCAATATTAGGTATATTTTTTAAAAATGCAAATACTTGACTCAAAACAAAAAGAATTATTTTACTTTAACTGTAAGTTAATGTGATAAGCTGTTGAACAAATGTTAGAATACTACCCCTGCCTTGAACTGAACCATCCACATTTGATTCTATAGACTGGACAATCAAGAAGATAAGCTTAGCAAGGACGAGGAGAAGGATTTTTCTGTTTGTTTTCACTTTTACCTAGCCTAATTAAAATGGCAATACACTTAATTGTATTCCAATTTCTGGCCACATTATTTTAAAGCACAAATACCCTTGAATAGCTTTATCTTAAGTGGTCAAGTGTTACAATACCCTACTTTTTCTTCTTCAGTACATTTTTTAATAAAATATGCATTTTGATTCAACGACTTGTTCATGGCTAACATTTTTTAGTGCAATTATTTAAACTCTAAGAAAAAAGATAATTAAGAAAATTAAGTGGAATTTTGAGTAATTTCTTCTGAGAATAGTTCTAAGCTCAATCTTTACCTTTAAATAACATCTTGTAAATGTTTATATGCATTGCTTTTTATTTTTATCACCACAATTACTTGATTTTTGAATTTCTTGTTTAAGTAAATGAAGAATTTGAAGAGGAAAAGGAATTATATCATGCAATGTATTTGCATTTTTAAACAATATACCTAAACTTATATTTAATCTGAATTCTATTACTTGAGCCTTTAGGCAAAAATTGATATACAGTATCTTGTTGTATAACTTCAGGAACCTCTAAAATGACTAGATCAAATGTGTGCCCGATTTTATTGTCTGCCTTTGCTCTAGTGTAAGTCTGTGAATTGACAATAAATATTGAACCTTTACTCTGCACAGAAGATAATTGTATTATAAAAAATTGGAAACATTGAATTTTCCTGAGAAAAGAATGCAGCAGACAGCAAAGCAAATAACTGTTGTCGTCAAAGTTATGGCTCAAAGATATCACACACTGTTTACCTGTTGGAAATATCAAAGGGTTCTCTTTTCCAGAATTTTATTTTTAAAGATAAGGTTAAATGTGAGATAAATTATTATAATGTTCATTGGTAGTTCACTGAGTTGCTTAAATCATATTATTTCTATTTTAATGACAAAATCAGTCCTTCTGTGAAAAGTTAAACTTCACTCTATTCAGAATTTCAGATTAAGTCTGCACTTGGGCTGTCTTGAGAGCAAATTATGGATTTCTGAGGTTGTAAACCTAGCCATTAGTATAGTCCAGTCCATTTCTGTTATTTGGGAGCTATAGGCTACACATTTCCAAGTTAAGGAGTAATAGCACTTAATGAATACCTGTGTAGATAGAAAAACCTAGTAATACTTGCATTATCTCACTTAATCCTCATAATAAACAAATTCTAAGGTGGGCCTTTTGATTATCACCAGCATTTGACATGAATTTATTTATCACTATTTTTTTAATACTGAAATGAGAATATTATAGAAGATGTATAAAATCAAATTGAAGAATATTAAGAGGAAAGATATTCATTCATTGTCAATCATATTTCGGTATTCACTTTAAATGTTTTGGTGTCCATAATGTATATATATATATTTTCAGAAACAAGATAGTAATACCATTAAAATAATAATAAAAATTTCTTGTATTTCTAATCATCATAAACATTTTTAAATATTAAAAATATTTTCAGACAGCTATGATTTGTATTTTGTGATGAATATATCTATGTTTATTAAACTACATACACTTAACTAGTCGCACCATGTTTTGTGACTGGCACATTTCTGATAATATTTTTTACTATATAGTCCTAATAACTTAAAAATTTATACTTGTAATCAATGCCATTTTAGAGATAAGTTAATTGAGATACACACATTTAAGCAACCTAGCAAGTACCTGGCATTTCCAAAGCTTGTTTATGCATCCTTGTTTCAATACTTAAATAGCACAATTTTCCTATTATAGTTCCCCTGCAGGTTGTTAATAGATATGCTGTCAAATTGATAAACATTTTAATAACTACAAAATATTGATTTCTAGCTGGGCCTGGTGGCTTATGCCTGTAATTCTAGTGCTTTAGGAGGTGGAAATGGGAAGACATTTTGAGATCTGAAGCTTGAGACTACCTTGTGCTACCTGCCCACAAAAAATATTTATATAGGATAATTTTTTTTTTGAGACAGAGCCTCAAGATGTCCCCTTGGGTAGAGTGCT
>NW_003852435.1:9536739-9538941 GCF_000181295.1 Otolemur garnettii
GAGGCTGTTACAGATAGGAGATAAAAATGTCCAACTTACAAACAAATTCAACTTAAGAACAAACCTACAAACCTATTTTGTTTTAACCTGGGGATTTCCTGTATTAGCTTTGCCCAATTGTCTTTGTACTGATTATTTAATATGTTAGGATATATTAGTAGAGGTAGCATCAATCAGATAATTAGATGAGTTAGAACTTTTTCTTTTTTTGTCATCTTTTATACTTTTACTTCACTTTTATTGTTTTGTTTTTATTAAATCATAACTGTGTACATTTATGCATATATGGGTTTCACTGTACACACACTGTACACAATATGAAATGCTTACATTGAACTGATTAAAACAACCATCACAATTATATTCTTTATCATTTTCAAATGTTCCATTGCATCATGTACATTAGGTGATATCTCCCCCAAATTCCTCCCTCCTCCCAACTCCCCCATCCTCTTCCCTCTCTCTCCTCTTCCTTTCTACTTTCTGGACTATAGTTTTGTTTTACCATTCATATGAATGTGTAGGTGATTTTATATTGAATTCATAGTAGTACTGAGTACTTTGGATACATTTTGTTTCATTCTTGAGATACGTTACTTAGAAGAATATGTTCTAGCTCCATGCAGGTAAAAGTAAAAGATGTTGCTGTCTCCATCTTTTCTATGGCTGTGTAGTATTCCATGGTATACATATACCACCATTAGTTAATCCATTCCTGGGTCGATGGACACTTGGGTTCTTTCCATGTCTTGGCGATGATAAATTGGGCTACAATAAACATCCTGGTCCAAATGTGTTTGTTGTGAAATGATGTTTGTTCATCTGGGCATCTACCTAGTTGAGGAATTGTAGGATTGAATGATAGGTCTACTTTTAGTTCCTTGAGTATTCTCCAAACTTCTTTCCAAGAAGGTCATATTAGCTTGCATGCCCACCAGCAGTGTAGAAGTGTTCCCTTCTCTCTGCAGCCACACCAACATCTGTGGTTTTGGGATTTTGTGATGTTTTACTGGAGTTAGGTGATATCTCAAAGTGGTTTTGATTTGCATTTTACTGATGATTAAAGATGATGAGCATTTTATCAGGTGTTTAGAGGCTTTGTGCCTGTCTTCTTCAGAGATGTTTCTGTTTAAGTTTCTTGCCCACATAGAAATGGGATTATTTGTTCTTTTCTTATTGATTTGTTTGGGTTTTCAATTGATTCTAGTTACCAGACCTGTCAGGTCTGTGAAATCAGTGTCTGATCTTTGGGCTAGGGTTCCTGGTCTACAACACCCCAGGGTAGCAGGAGGTATAAACCACACTCTTCCATTCTCTTACAAATCCATGACTTGAAAAGGAAAGAAAGTATCCTTGAATACCTTTGCACACAGATACAAAGAAACTTTCTGAAGCACAAATTGAGTGTGGAGAAAAGAACCCCACTCTTTTGTAATAGTTTGAAATACAAGAAGAATAACAAGAAACCCTGACAGCCACTGCCCAGGCTTAGCAGGAATGGAGTTGGAACTTTTTCTAACTATTGCTAAACGTTGTCACATTTCCATCTATTATTACTATCAATTTCTATCATTAGTGCAGAAAAGTATTGCCCTATGAAAGGTTGATACAATAGTGCTATTTTATAACATATATTTGTTATTTGATACATCTAAAAGATATAAATAATATTTTACAGATTTTTATTCTTAATATTTTATTATTAAGTTAGGCCATTGTTTCTGATAATTAGTAATTTTTGCCTGTTTTTAAATGAATTTGCAAATTTTTGTTTTTAGCTTATTTATTGGTGGGATGATTGCTTTTCTGAACATTCTGAATGAGCTTTTCATACCTCTATGAAAATTGTTACATTTCTCTAATTTTTCAAAATATTTTAAAGATCCATTTGCAATAATTAGTTAGTAATTGACATTTGCAATAATCTTCCTCTAATACATATAACAAATATCTATTCAGAAGTTATTTTTTATAATGATGTTCACATTCATTATGTTGCAGTTTTTAAATAAATCCCAGTTTTTACTTGTGCTTTTTTTCATCCTAGTGAACAGTTACTTCATCCAGTGTTTTCTACAAGGTGTACAGATTCTGTCCTTCGAGTCTCTTGTTTTCTCCCTGTGTGCTGGCCTCCTTTTTAGTAGCAGCAGGATGAGTTGCAAGCCAGTCTGGAAAGCTTCTTTCTCTGTTCAAGAAATGCCA
>NW_003852435.1:9540244-9541682 GCF_000181295.1 Otolemur garnettii
AAGCCCAGTTTTTACTTTTCTCACAGCACTTCTTATGCCCTCAATGATTTACTTTTTCTGAAAATGATGATTTAAAAAGCAATATGCCATTTCTAGTGTTCTCTCAAATCCCCACCCTACCCTCTGTTCTCACCAAGTTTTTTCTCTTTTTACTTGTAACTAATTTCTGGCCAAATGTAGAAATAGTAACTTCAAAATATGGCAATAAGACCTTAGCTATGACACCTGCACGGTTAGAATGGTTACCTCTATCAGTGGTGTGGGGAGGTATAGTCATTTTGAACTGGGGAACGAATAGATTACAAAGTTAAAGTAGTTTATTCTCATTATCTAGGGTATTTTTACTCCATTTATAATAGCACAGTTAGGCCACAAAATAGTTTTATCTGTTCTGTATTACTTTGAACTTGATCCTGGAGTATGCACTTTGCTCAAAACCGTGTGTTCTTGGGTTTGGATAGGCTGTAATATTTAAATACGGGTCTTTTAATAAGCATGTTAACAGAAGTTTGGGAGATTAGAAATCAAATCCACTACCAGAAAATAAATGAGCTTGTCTTCCTTTTCATACTTTATACTTCATGCTTATATGCTTCAAACTTCTGATGTGCCAGACTTCCCCGGCTTTAGTCACATCATTCTTAGAGACCAGTGTTGGTTACATAATCCACGCCTGCAGAGTCTAAGCCTGGCGATCTTGCCCATGGCAGTGTTATCTCCCAAGAAATCATGAATGGAAACATGGTCATAATAAAACTGAAAACCTTCAAGTTCAATTACTTACAGGAACTTCACAGAAAGAACTAGCAGAAGGCAATATAAACATTTATAGAAAAGTCTAATTTTAGGATGCTGCCTTCTCATCACAACAAAATTAGCTCATCACTAACATTGCCACCAAAAATTTGAACTTAATTATTATGGCTATATGTTTTCAAAAACTACCAGAATTCAATATGAACAAGATAAGCACTTAAATGGAATAAGTAATATCAAAAAATATTTTGTACAATATATCCTCTCCACAAGCCTGGTTATTAAAAGACAAAGAATAATGTCAATTAAATGATTTCATCTTTCCTGGGAAAAAATGTGAGTATTGCTCCTAAAAGAAGTGTTGGTTCTCATATTTTATTGTTGTTATTTTACTATAGAAATTAATAAAATAAAACTCCCCAATGTGTGAATTCTGCTTTAGAAAATATGTTCTTTATATATTGGAGACAAATAATTGTAAACATCCAGTAGCATAATCATAATTGACACAATAAACATATTTCAGAAGAGGAAAAGACATCAAATATAAAGATAGACAATTCATTAATCTATTCTTTATGCTTCATTCATGCCCAGACAGGAGTAAATGTAATAAATTGGAAAGACATTAGAATGAGGAATAGTAGTCATTGTGTAAAAAATAGCCAATACCAGCTCCTTC
>NW_003852435.1:9542743-9544664 GCF_000181295.1 Otolemur garnettii
GGCAGCATGGTAGGGTCCTGGTGAGGGCTCTTTTCTTGTCTTACAGGCTCAAGTCTCCTTGTTGTGTCCTTACTTAGCAGAAAGAGAGGGAACAAAAAGAAATAGAGAAAGAGGAGGAGGAGGAAGGGGGTAGAGAAGGAGAAAGGGAAGGAGAAGCAGCAGCATACTTTAAATACACATCCAAGACAAGGATTTTTGTTTAAAAATTTGATCCAGTTTGAATCAATTGTTGTATGAGGTGAGATAAGGGTCCATACTCATTCTTCTACATACATGTGAATTTCCAGGTTTCTCAACACTATTTATTGAGGAAACTCTCTCTTCTCTATTATGTCTTAAGTCGTATTGGCATCTTTGCCACAAATTGACTGTAGGGATGTGAGTGTATTTCTGGGGCCATTTTTCTATCTCAACCCTCAATTTGAATATTTTAATGCCAGTACAATATGATTTTGATTACTGTGGCTTTGTGATATATTTTGAAATCTAGTAATATGATACCTTGAGCCTTGTTCTCTTTTTCAAGTTCAATAGATTTAGAGGGGACAGGTGCTGTTTATTAGATGGATAAACTATATAAGGCTAAAATTGGGGGTTTCAGTAAACCCATCCCTACAATAGTGTACCCCATACCAAATACATAGATTTTTATCATTCACCCACAACCTCTCCCTTCTTAGTTTTCAATGTCCATTACACCACTTTACAACCATGTGTATTCTTTATATAGTTCCCATTTATAATTGAGAACATGTAGCATTTGTTTTTCCATTTCTGAAATACTTCACTTAGGATAATAGTCTCAGCTTTCACCCAAGTAGCTGCAAATGACATTATTTCACTCCTTGTACGGCTAAGTAGTATCCATGGTATATAATCACCTTATATTTTTTGCACTCATCAGCTGAAGGACACTTAAGTTGATTCCATAGCTTGGCAATTATGAATTGAGCTACAATAAACATTTAGGTGTAGGTATTATTTTATAAAGTGATTTCTTTTCCTTTGACTAGACAACCAATAGTGGGACTTCTGGACAGAATGGTAAATCTACCTTTAATTTTGTTAAAAATCTTTGTACTGTACCACTTTTTAAAACTCATTTATACATTGATCTCATAAAACTAGAATAGTGGTTACCGTGGACTGAGGACTTTAAAGTAAGGATGGATGGGAAGATGTCAATTAAAGGATAAAAAAAAATTCAGTTAGACAGGAGAAATAAGTTCAAGAGATTTATTGTAAAATATGGTCATATACTGGTACTTAGTAACAATGTATTGTATTCTTGAAAATTGCTAACAGAATGGATATTATTTTTACCCCGAAATGACAATAAGAAGAGGTAAAGCATGTGTTAATTAACTACATGTAGTCATTTCACAATGTATATACATTAAAACATTATGATGTCAGTAAGTACACAAAATTGTATCTGTCAATTTAAAAAATGTACATGCATATAATAAACATGGCTCTTTAAAGAAACTAATAAAATAGATTTATGAAACTCTAACCAGATTACTTAGGAAAAAAGAGAAATAAAAATTGTCAACCATAGAAATTAGCGAGGAAATTACAGAATTCTATAGTACTTAAAGCAATAATAAAGGGATATTATGAAAAACTTTATACCAATTTATTTAGTAGTGTAGATGAAACAGATAAATACATTGAAATACAGAATTTGGCAAAGCTCATACAAAAAGAAATACGGAATCCCAAATGGAATTTTTAGTTTAAAATTGTCTCAGAAAGAAAGCTGTTGTTTTAGATGGCTTTAAAGCTGAATTTTACCAAACAAACCACAGAGAAATAACGTTGTCCGTAGTAATCTTAAATTGAAGAGGAGGTAATACTTTATAATTCATTCCTGAAGGCCAACTTTACCCTGGCAGAAAACAAGAGAAAGCACTCCAAG
>NW_003852435.1:9546384-9551190 GCF_000181295.1 Otolemur garnettii
TTGAAGTGATGCTCTCAAGGGTAAAAGGCATAATGGGATAGGTTAGACTAGGAAGGGTCTAAGCTAGATGTGGTCTCAGCTGTAATCCTCCTGATCCAAGCATGAGTTCTCCAGTATGAACTACACGGCATGTTGGTTCCACTTTCTAGCAAGAGAGAAGGGCCAAGAGACACCTTTGTGCATGCATGTTCCCAGTTATTGATTAGCCTCTGCTTCTGGGTGTGAGATAAGAATTAATAGTATAAATTCTGGGATCTGGTAAATCCTACTGATATAATATGATTCTACTGATTTACCAGACCCTGGAATTTATATTATTAATCCTACTGATAACTATTCTGAAGAAAAGGACAGCTATAATGTCTTAGCAAGCTAACACTCACAATCTGGCAATGAGTCACTGGCCTAGCAAAGAAATTTACTTGAGGTACCAAAATTAGAGGGGATAGTACATATAATGGTGAACAAACTGTTTTTGTGATAATGATAATAAAATTTATAAGAGATAAAAAAAACATTAAGAACAGGTAATAATATGGAATTACAGTCTCTTGGCTACAATGGCAATGCTTTAAACTTTTACATTTTATTTTCAAGATGATGTGGATTTTTATGCTAGAAAAAGATGATTTAATCTGTTAAACTATAAAAGGAGATAAAAGCATAAAGCATTTAATATAAAATATTTAAGCACTTAACATAAAATAATGTTAGGTTGTCAAAGCTAAATTTGACATTATAGTATACTATGCAGCCCCTAAATATCATGACTTAACATTTCAGAATTTGGAAAATGTTAACAACCAATTTCTTAATGCAGAAAGGCAAGCTACAAATCAGCACTTGAATGCTAAGTTATTGGTTAAGAAAATTGCATATGTTTACATGACATCAAAATAGTAACACATTTAAGTCTAAGTTGTTCAATGATAAATATGTTTATTTTCTTTTTACACTCTTGAGTCCTCCTTTTTGTCAGAAAAAATATTTAATTTGAAATAGAAAATAAAATATATTGTATAGTTATATATAAAAGGGCAGTAATAGTAAAATTAAAATATTAATAATTATTTTTATGAAATTATTACATAGGTATAATATGTGAACATATAACAGGAATATTATTAAAAGATCAGGTAATATATTTTGATAATTCTTTTAAAATAATCTGATACTATTAATATTTATTGAATTCGTATTATGGACTAGATACTAAAATAAGCATTTATTATTAATATACATAATTTTATTTAATTATTCTAAACCCTAATAGGCAAGTTTTTAATTTTTTTTTTTTACATTTAGAATATTAGGGGATACATGTGCATACCATGGACTACTACTCAGCCATAAAGAAAAAAATGGCGACATGGTATCTTTTGTGACAACCTGAAAAGAACTGGAAACCATTCTTCTGCATGAAATATCACAAGAACGGAGAAATGGCACAGGTTGATCTTTTCATCTTCACTTTACAGACTTGCCTAAGGCCACACAGTTCCTAAGAAGTCTAAAACCAGCACCTATTCATGGAATGAATTAATTCTATTCTTCTTATCCTTTGCTGTCTACTGATATTTTAGAATGAATCTATTGTGATATTGCCCAAGAAAAGGAGACAAAAGCATAAGTCATTTAGCATGTTATTTAACTGAAAGTTGTTAAAACGAAATCTTAACAAAAACATAGTGATTGTTTCATTTAGTCTGAAAGCAATTGGTAGTGGACAGAAGCATGAAAGTTAGTCCATCCAGAGTTCACTAACTAGCTTATAGCTTACTAACTAGCTTTACAATCAAGGGCATGTAAGATATCTAGAATTTTCTCTTCTTTTTTTATGTCACAAGAACTTTCAAGCTGTAGTTTTTTCTTCTTAGCATTAGTCACTAACCTTCTAAAGTTATCAATAATTTAAGTTAAAAGAATTATGTTACTATCTCTGAATTAAATGTCATCTCCCTTTTGTAACTCTTACCCACAAAAACAATCTATCTATCATTTTTATTTCGGGTCCCTATGACAATATTCTGAACATTCTTCCCAGCCACAATAGTTCAGTTTGCTCATTTCTTTAAAATCTCTGTCACTTATTATTGCTGAAACTCACAAGGCAGCTAGCATTTGTTGCTTTGTTTGGTAACTCTCTAAATATTATTTTATCTACTGCTATTAGATTATAAACACTCAAGAGTACAAAAGCACATCTGTGTTTCTTCCATGATATTTCTGCAAGTTCTCCAGACTCACTACATAATTATTGAATCAATCATGATAGTCACTTTTAATCAGCTGCTCTTCTAAGATCCTAGAAAAGGAGTCCATTGTGATATTGAATTAGAATCATACACAAAAGATATAGTGGCTGCTTCTATAGATAAGAGTCACAAGTTCAAAGCTCCATAGGGAGCAGATTCTTTGGTTAACCAGAAGGGCCCATTATTAGAAATTAATAAGAAAGGATCCAAATTTATGCATGGAGATACATGACAATCTTATGCTGTTGACATTTGTGGGTTATTATAATTCTGAAATATATTCTTTTTAATGTTCTTCATTTTGTCTTGAAGCTACTTACTGTCAGTTCATATTAATTTCTTAAGGCCAACACTTCATAAAATCCATGAAATGTGAAAGATGTATTATTTCTCATTTAATGTGTTTAAAAATATTTTTTGGTATTTTTCTTAGTTTACTCATTTTATTTTTGAGATTTATCATAAAAAACGACTAACCTGAGATAATAGAAATTTATGTTTGGAAACTCCTAAGAAGCTTCCTGTTCAAGTGGTTCTTGGCCTGTTGTTTTCTTCCATAAGCTGCCTTCTCTTGTGAGAAAAAGAAAGTGAGTTTCAACATTATGAGGGGGACAAAAAGCCACTTTTTCCAAGAATACTTCTGATAAATTATTTGGGATTCTGCTATATTTAGCACTTAAAATAAGTTTCCAAACAACAAAACATTTTCAGTCACAGCCCTTAAGTTTTATTTGTATTACTTCCTGCGTTGAGATTCATAGCTCTATAACTTATAAAATAGATTAAAACCTAGCCAGGTGGTATGGAAAAAGAATAATGGAAAGCACAGTTTGCAGAGGTCTGAAGTGGTCAATACTTTATAAGTCTGTGCCACTTTTTCTGCTTTGGTAAGAGGTAAGCTCATTGGAAACCAACAGAAGGAAAAACAGCAGATAAGGCAAATCAATAGCATAATTTTATTTCAAGCACCACAAATATAAATAGCAGCACTAGTGTTAAAGGAGACAGAGCAAGCAGTTCAAAGTGAATGCTAAAATAAAATAATAACATGTGAGTAAATATAGGAAAAGGTAACAAACGAACGTGTTACCTTTTGAAGAGAAATTACCTATAGCTGGTGTGAAAGCTAATTGTACAGTAAGGATCAGGTTTGAGAATATCATAGAACACAAGCTAAAAGGCACAATACAAAGAAATATGTTCAGACATACACACTTTTATCGTATATGGTAGCAGGAAAAAAGATGACTTTTAGAGTGAACACTTGGTTATAGTCAATGTATGATGTGCATAAAACGTTTTAGGTTATCAGTGCTTCAGAAATTTCGCAGGATAGTAAGTTACTTCTATTAAAATTTTCTTATGAACCAGTACATTAAATAATCGAATGGAAGCATGGAAGTCAGTTTTCATGGCCAGTGCACGTTCCTTCAGTGTTTGTAACAGTACTTCATGAAAGAAAATTACTGCCTGGGCTAAGAAGTTTAATATTCTTATAGGTGGATTTTCATTTTTAAAACATTAACAGACTTTGATGCATGATACAATTATTTGTTTAGAGCTGTTCTCATTGATCAGAAACTGTATTATGTTCCTTTTTGTTGTTCTTATGCGTTTTGTAAAACATGCTGGAAAGGCAGCACCTTGTAAAGTTTTCGTGTTTTATTTTCAGCATTGATGTAAGCGTCACCGTGCTCATTTTCTAATATGATTAGATGGTTGTAAATAAAATGCATTGAAGCAGACACAATCTAATACTAACAATGCTGAGCAACTAGAAATATGTTATAATAACGGCAAAAGGGTTCATTTGCACCGGGAAAGATAGAAATGCATTTTATTTGAATTTTCAATACCAACCAAAGCAATACCCAAAACATCTGAAATACCATAAAAACCAGCCTGGGTGCTGAGACCTCTTTTCTAATTTCATAAATCGGTCTCCTTTTACCATTTGAAGCAAACGAGAATGTACTTTTGGAAAAGCAATGCAACACTTAATACATTCTGACCGAATCTTGATTGTGCTTGCTGGTGACACAAGTGTTCAAGTGGCTGTGGTGCCCAGTGGAACAGCCTCATTATCTTGTTAAACTATAGTAGAAGGTTGCATTTATTTATCAGTGGGAAGTAGGGAAAAGGAGGAAAAGGAAACTTATTTGAATGAAGGTTATGAAGTGTGCACTTTAACTGTCACTATTAAAATGAGCACAGGAGACAAGTTTAGAAAAAAAAAGTGTTGCCTTTTTTTTCCCCTTAAAATAATGATTTTAGGCGAGGTTAGAACACATTTTAACTGACTATATTCAATATCTTAAATTGGGGGGTAAACAAGTAGAAATGACTTGAATTTCTATTTAAATGTTAAGATATATTTTTAGCAAGGACCTTATGAAAACATTTTTAATGTGATAATTGAGCTCATTGCCCGCAAAATGCCTTACTTAATAGTCTACTAACATGTATTGTCTATGGCTAACATCTTTGTCAGTATATATTTTATACAGTGGGTGCCAAAAATGGCATATGCATTATAAGAAAGGAAAAAAAA
>NW_003852435.1:9553467-9562693 GCF_000181295.1 Otolemur garnettii
GTAGTGTCACTTAATTGTGCAATTTGTTAAATTTATATTAAAATGTTAAAAATTTTCATGAAATGGGAGAGTAAATTCATGTCATTGTTTTTTTAAGATCTACAGTGACTCAGTTTGGTTTTCTACCCATGTACATTAACAAGCACAGCTTTATTAAGTGTGGAATTTATAAGAAAAATGCATCACACTAACCCTTTCCCTCCTTTTCTTTTCTAGAGAATGGAAAAGAAAGAGCCCTTTCCAGATATTTTATACTTCTATGGTGTCATGAAATATGGATATCTTGAATTTGAAGTAAATAATTAATACTAAAACTTTCTGTGTAACATAACTATCTGGGGCAACATTCTTTCTAGTTCTGTACTAGATTTCTATATATTTAAAAAAAACCAAAATGATTAACATGAGTCTCTATAATAAAACAGATCTATAATCAGTGTATCCAATGTAACCAGAATAGAAGATGAACCCAGATACACAAGTTACATTTTTTATTCATTACCTACTTTCTCTTCCCATTCATTATTATAACTGAAGTTTACCGTTTTTTTTTTTTTTTCCTTAGGTAGACAGTATGTTAATCCATATTTTATGCTAGGTAGCTCGAAGAGTGAAGCCACATCCAATCTGATATGAAAGTAAAAACAATTTCATTTTCTTCATTACCCACTCCCTGAATCTGACACTGAAAAAGAAATTTTCAACCTGTTAGCCAACTGTAGTGTGAGGATTAGTGCTCTCTTTCCCCAGAACATAGGGGAACCATGTGGATACTTGAAAGGAAACTGAAATTGTTCCTCAGAGAAGATGGAATACAAGGGAACACTAATATGTACTCCAAAGAGCAAAACAGGGTAAGATAGGGATTATAACAGGAAAGCACGTTAACAATCTCATATATGCCATGTCGTAAATTATTTATACATAAATAAATGATTTTTTTTTTAGAAAACTAACTTATAAGGTGCTTATGTCAGGTGATGTTCTAAATACGTTATATGGAAGATATCTGTAAATTACCACAATAATATGAAGAGGTCACTCCATATTTTAAAAAGGTAGTGATTATCCATTTGATGTCAAGACACTAATGAAAGACTATCTGTGTGTCTGTGCACACTCACGTAAAAACACCCATTGCTCATAGCTCAGGTAACAGGGTTAAAAAGATTAGGAGAATCATTGATTCCCACCAGTCATCAAAAATGTGAATCCTGCATCAGAATATCTGAGTTCTTAGCAATGGATAAAGAGAAAATGCGTAAATTGTAGAACTGATGCCCCAGCTTTATATTTATTTCATTAAATCCCTGCACCTGACAAGTAAAAAAGAAGGTAAGTTCACTGCTCTGTGACAGTTAGCTATTAATACACAGTTGGTTATCTAGCTCATGGAACAAATGTTTTTTAAAATAAAATAAAGCTGACAATTAGTGGACACTAGTTATTTTTCACAAAAAAATTTAGAATTTAATAAAATGACAATGAAAACTTAATTCCTCAATTAATTAACTTAATTTCTAGATCCATTATCTAGAGCACAATGTATGTACAGAGATTTTATTCATTTCTGATTAATAAATACAACCTAACATGCTTATCTCACAATATTTAAAATAGCTTGATTTTATGAGGAGGTCTCAGTGATGGATGAAGAAAGGGAGCAAACTTACATAATAATCTCATGATTTATTTGGATATTAGAGTTCTTTAAAGTTAATTTAAAATGTCAATCCTTAAATGTCTTTCAGCAAGAGATTTTGGCTTTGGCAGGGTCCCACACTTCACACGTAGATTTTAACAAAACATGCATTTGAACAAATCTGCTATAAAACTGTTAACAATAACTTCACAGCAGGGTATATTAAGTAGTTTTAGTTTTGGAATGTTATACGAGAGAATATTTTGTGCCAATTATTATTATTTTTGCTAGGGTATTTATGGAGAATAATAGTGACTCTCAGCATGTATATTCCAATTCAGATAATAAATTCTACATACGTACAATGTGTGGTCTTTGTGAGCATCCAAGCCACACATCCCAGCATGTGGCAAGTTAATTTGAATAGTTTCAAAATATTTCTTTTAAAATGACATGTCTTGGCTTACAGACACTTATTAATGCTCTCTGAAACTAAACACTGATTAAGAGAAATTGAAAGAAAAAAATTCATAAGCGCGAATGGTAATTGATATAAGGGTTACCCAGGAAAAGATCAAATCGGTGATAGAATAATTAGAGATTGCATACTCTGTGGGGTTATTGAGACTTATTGAAAGACTATTTATTGAAATGATTTAGACACATGAAATGAATTCGGGAAAGTAGAATCCCCAAAAGTGTGTGTGGGGGGAGGGTTGGGGGGGGTTTGAATGAAGAGTCTCAGGGTCCAACTAATAAGATCCAGAAATTGCTAGAAAGACAAACTTTTAAAAATGTTGAAAAATATAGGACAGAAATAAATATAATGGGGATGAGTGGAAGAGAAAGAATAAGAGGGAAGCCAACTCTATGACCCAGTGAAAAGATGAATATGACGATTTATAATGGAGATAAATTTAGACTTTAACCTAGAAAAAATACACTTTTGCAATGAATATCCAGCATTGCTTCATGCTGTGGGATTAGAAGATTTGACAATGTGCATTGAGCACCCGATTTCTAGCTTCACCTTTCTCCTCATCATTCCAAAATTAATTTTAAAGCTAAAATGTAAGATAAGACTAATTGATTTTGTATTATTTTCTAAACAAAATCAATAGACAGGGGATTCTGAAAATACACTGTCACGCGTGCATATTTCTATTAGTCGTGTTTTCTTTTATAGTGGTCTATTTGACCGTATTTATTAAAATGGTAATGCAGTGTTTATACTTATGAGAATCAATTTTCATTTTAAAAAATGAATAATACTAAGGGAAGTCTTCAATTAATATATAAATAATTCTAAGCAATGATTATTTGGTTTATGTCCCCATTCATAACTACAAAGTGATTTGTAGAAGGTCAAATTCAAGACTTTCAAATACTTTTTAAATAAAGTTTCAGTGTTGTTATGTATATTTATAAAGTATTTTTGGCATATACGTATACATATAATTTGATAGAAATTGTATAAATAGAGGGTTTAACAAGTAGGAAATTATAACCCCTTTAGTAGTCTTTAGGATCAGAAGGATGTTCTACTCTTTTCAGTGAAACTTGGGTAAATTTGTGTCCCTTTCCATCCAAATGTCTTTATACCACCATTATATTCTGTTCTCATAAAAATAATGCTATAAAAATCATACAGAATATCCAGGATATAATGTCATCACTGATGAAGTTTCTTCATAATCTCTTTGATCAACAGCCCTACAGTTACATAGCTTCAAGAAAGACCCTCTAAAATGTCACACCAAATTTGTGCCAATAAGCTACATTTTCCAGACTTGCCAACATTTTCTGCACATCATGATACACCTAGAAAACAATAATTTTAATATGAACATGATGTCTCTGGCCAGAGTCATTCATCAACACCTTAGTCAAGTCTACAGTGTTGCCCAAGATGCGAGGGTATCACACTTTGAGTACACATTATCTAGTGAGGGCAAATTGCTAAAGTCCAGAGTCAAGTCAAGCCCATGTTGACTTGACTATGGATTGTACATTCAACCCAAGAAACTGGCTACTTTTATCTTCTCCAAATATCCCTGCAGATTTATATATTTAAGTACATTTCACTTTTCCTCACTTTATATATTAGAAAATACAAGAATAATGCAAATTAACAGGACTACACTCAATCTGAAGTATTTTATAGTTAAAATCTTCACAATTAGCCTGTGTGGGATAAATTGCTCACCCTAGTTCTGAGGTCAGAATATTTTGACAAGATAAATATTTGCTTAGGACACATACCAAGTAAGTAGCAGCAACAGGGCCCAAACTTACTTTCTTCTGATGCCAAAACCGTTTGTCTTTTTTCACTATGCTAAGAGAATAAACACTATAAAAATCAGACTCTTCTATTTGTTTTTCTTATGTGATGTGATTTAGAGAATCTATTTTTAATTTTTTTAACTTCTTCACTTAACAGTTTTAGAAATATTTTGTGATATACTGTTCTTTAAGATCTCAAGAAACCAATCAATTATTTAAAAAACATTAACAATGGTTGTGGATTCATATACTGATGTAAAAATCCTAAGTAGAAGGTAACTTATAAACCATTAGTCTAGAATTTTTATCACTATAATAACCACCATAGTTATTATTGGTCTTAGGCAAAGAAAATACAGTTCATTTAAGGTCCTCTTTCTATTTTATGCCATAATGTTTTAAATCTCCATTATTTAAGTCATCATTTCCAGTTTTTTGTTCTGTCAATATCTATAATGTTCGTTGCAGTAACTTGTTGCTCAGATCTCTTTGCCTCAATAAATACAACACAAAACTTAGAGAATTTAAATACAAATTTAACGCATTGCTTCACCACAAACAAAATAAAAATAACAATATCAAATAAAATTTATTCTATCCTAGCATTGAATTCTGAAATAAATATCTAACATTTTAGAAATATGATACTTTTTTAAAAAAGAGCATAATGTAATATCCATAATAATGGATAATCAGGATCCAAAATAAAAATTCATTTCTTGCTGTTTCATTTGCATCCAAGTATAATCAGGCTTTCATATTATTTGTAGCTTTTCTAGACTTATCACTTTTAGTATGACCACAAAATTTATTTTTGTTCATGTTAATTTTATAATCAAGTTAACTATATTCTGCTCTTAACAGTTTAATATAATAATATGGTAATGCTTTTGTGGCATTTTTATTTTTGAGTCTTTAGTCTCCAATCTAAGAAATAAAATGATTAAATAAACATTTTGATGATTGCTCAGATTCTTGCCACTTACTATCAGAAATTTGGAAGTTAACCTTCCATTCGAATCATTTACTCACTCACTGTTGAGTCTTTATTACTTTCCTGGTGCTTTGTTCCAGGCTGGGGAAGCAAGGACAAATCACAGATGATCTTCGATTCTTAGCATTCTATCAAATAAGAGTGGAAAAATCCGTGAGAAAGGATGTATGAGATACCGTCCTGAAAATCTCGCATTGCAGTTTAGCATTTATAGTCCCACAAGGATACCCATAAAGTAGGAAGGATGCACTCTTTGTGCCTTGCAGCATGATTTTTGCCTTTGCAAACAGTTTTTAAGCATATAAACATCTGATGTAGAACATTTTGTTTTAATGTCACCTTGCATTTTATTATCAAGTACACTTAATTGCTTAGCATATACAATACCTTGGCCTGGTGACAGACACATTGTAGCAGCCTCAAGATTATAACTATGTGGAAAACATCATTTCCTTTTTCTAGCCACATATTTTCAGGCTTAATTTTGTAAGTGCTTTTAATTTATTTTACAGTTTTCAGTTTTCCACCAACTGCTCCAAAGTTCCTAGCAAATGATGTACTTCTCAAGGGTTTTTCAAAGTACTTCATGCTAGTGCATATTAAACTGTAGATAGTAAAGTACTAACACTAACACCATACTTAATGAAAAGTTGAAACTCAATATGACACCATATTAAATTAGTTTAAATTATAATTGTAATGCTTGTTAAATAATTAGCACTGATACTGGACAGGTGGCACCCCAGCCAGCTCAGCTGAGTGGGGCTGGAGGACCTGCCACCTCTGTCTTGGTGGTGTTGGTGATGGCAGCTGGCAGAGGAACCAGCAGGCTAGAGCATAGGCAAGTGGGGGGAGCTTCCCTCCCCCAACAGAGGCTCCAGTAGCCAAAGGAACTGAACACAAGTTGGGGAAGACATGGATGATTACTCCAGTGCATCCCTGATTGGTCTATTTTCAAAACCTGCTCCTTATTGGTCTGTTTTCAGGACATGAAAGCTCATTGGACAACTGCCCTTATATAAGCCCTTAAGCAGAGCGCCCAAACTGCAGACCTCCACAGATGAGAGAGAGAGAGAGCAAGAGCAAGAGCAAGAGCAAGAGCAAGAGCAAGAGCAAGAGCAAGAGCAAGAACTGTAACAATTGTACTGCTGATCCTGTTCTGCAAAGAGGTTTGGCTCTTTGTGAAAGCTGTAACACTTGTATTACTGCTGGTCCTGCTCTACCAGGAGGTTTGGTTCCTTGTAAGAGCTGTAACACTCATATTATAAAACCTATCTTACTGCTGGTCCTGCTCTGCCAGGAGGTTTGGTTCCCTGTGAGAGCTGTAACACTTATATTATAAGACCTATCTTACTGCTGATCCTGCTCCACAAGGAAGCTTGGTTCTTTATAAGAGCTGTAACACTTGTATTAGTAAATAAAACCTATCCTGTGGTCCGTCTCTTCATTCTTTGAACTGCTGAGACCAGGAGCCTGGAAATCCAGTATCAAAAATCCAGTATCAGCACCATGTAAATAATAGCTTTGTGCATGCATTTCTGTTGACGAATGACTGGTTTTCTTTATAAACTGAAGTGGGGCTGTCATATGTCAATAATTTAATTGCCATTTGAAAGTCATTTTGGGCATAGCTTTGAAAATGGGATGTGGAACTTTAAAAACATTTTGACATTATTGCATTATTTTATATTTTGTGCATAAAATAATATTTCATTAGTATCTTACATCATTATATTTCAAAATTGGACAATTTAAAATTAGCAGAAATAAAATTACATAGCAATCAGCTATGCAGAGTAGCACTGGGGTTATCAGAAAGGGTCATGATTCAGACATAGCTCTCAAGAACGACTTACCAAAAGAGGTAAATTTTTAAGTTTCAAGAAAGTGAAACTTATTAGAAGTGGTAACTTGATACAGTAAAATTGTAGCTTACTTTTATGAACTTGGGTCATGAAAATTAAACAATGGTACATCACAATGAAAACCTACAATATGATCATTTTAATAAAACTTTTGGGCATTTAAAGTTCTGCCACAACATGATTTTCCTTCTAAATGGGCATAGTGACAGATACCAGGGGAAATACAGCCATGTTTTTAAAAAGTCTCCTAATGTTGAGCTGACCTCTGATATTGAATGTTTCGTGTTTCCTTTCATTGACAAGGAAGGTTTGTGCATTTTCAAAAACTGACAATTGTCAAAAGGAGCCAAAGAATAGTTATTCTGTGAAGTTTGAAAGTGGCTTTTGTGTGGCATGTAGCAAAATAGGGTGAGCATTTACCTTGTGGAACATACCAATTTTCCAGGACAAAGTTACATTATAAAGTAGCTACAAAATTTACAGAAATTCAGGAAAGTTAAAATCCATATGCACTCTTAGAAGAGACATTTTATTACAACAAGAAAAATGTGTTGGTCTAGAGTAGAGTGATTAGGCCATTTGTCAAGTGGAGTTACTGTTTCTGATAACATTTACAGGTCACATGCACTTTTCAACTCTCACTGGAAGCAAGCTTGCTCAAATGGAACGTACTCACCTGAATTCATGAGATTGATTGTTAGGAGTTAAAAGTTGAAATATTCGTAAAATGTTTTAAACCCTTACACCTATGAGGGAAAAAAGTGTGAAATTAAAAAATTAGAGAATTATTTTCACTGAATAATTTTAAATATAAAAATAGTAATATATTGAGGGCTTATGAAAAGCCAGGCAATGTATTATGGGTTTATGCATGGTTTATGTCATTGCCAAAATTACTCAATGACCTAAGAACTAATAATAACTCTACTTGCAGATGAAGAAAATAAGTCCAATAAGACTATCCAAAGTGCCTAAACTCTTGTTACCCTTTAACATGTGTATTTAAATATTCATGATTTGAAGGAGTAATTTGTGTTGTACAAAATTATTAAATCTAGATAAACAATCTATTTTCTCATAACTACTTTAATTTCTCTATAAATCTCTCACTATTCACAATAGGGCATTCTTTTTAAATGTCATTAAAGAAAAAAATTAATTAGATTATCTTAGATGATTTTTAAATTTGTATGTGTCAAAATTGTCAATGAGCTTTTAATATTATTGGATATCTTCTTTCTTTACCATATATGGGCAATTTTGAAAATAAAATATTTCTGTGTATTTACTTACTTAATAATAGCCAAGGAACATCTTCTTGTTGAGAGATTTTTTTCTAGGACAAAATGTAAAAGTAATAAATGGTAAAAAAAAAAAAGTAATGAATATGATAACTAAATTTATCACTCATTGACAGTCACTGTGTCAAGAGATTTTCATACCTTGTCTGATTTTCTATCAACTCTCAAGTGTTTGTATTGTCACTGTAAGTTTATTGGTGAAGATACTGAGACATTACATAGCTTAAGAAAACAATAAAATCATACTCCCAGTAAGTGAGCAAACTAATTCTGAAACACTCATCCTTGTTAAAAGAATTATTTCTCTATATTAATTTTCTCCCTATATATTAATTTTCTACAAAAGGGTATCTACTAATTATAACTCTTTACTCATGCAAATATATTGTTGTCTTTTCTCCTTATGGATATAAGTTAGGATGGTAAACATTGATCTAAATAATACATTTAGGACTATGTTTTGAGAGATCAAAATTAACTTGTTGTTTGATAAGAAATGAGTTACTAAAATTAGTTTTATAAGAATATAATTGCAAAATAAAACATAGTTCTAGACAAAATTAGCTTTGGATAACTGCTTGAAGCTTTGAATACATTTGAAATATTTTATGTCTTGAGTTATAACTTGTAATCCACATACCTTTTATGTCCAAATAATATGAAATAGTTTGCAAAGCAAATGAAATTTTAAATGAATTTTAAATATTTAGAAAGCAATAATCTACAATTGAGTGTAGTGATTTTTCTTTGGATTTTTTTGTTTGTTTTTTGTTTTTTGAAACAAAGTCTCTACTCTGTTTCCCATGCGACAGTGTCATCATAATAGCTCAATATAACCTCAAACTCTTGGGCTCAAGCAATCCCATTGCCTCACCCTCCTAAGTAGCTGGGACTACAGGCCCACATCACCATGCCCAGCTACATTTCTTATTTTTACAGAGATAAGCTCTCACTATGTTGCTCAAGTTGGTCTTGAACTCCTGACTTCAAGTAATCCTCCCACCTCAGCCTACCATAATGATAGGATTATAGGTAGGAGCCACTATGCCAGCCTTGTAGTGATTTTTTTTTTCCTAAATATTTTAACTTTCTATTTCTTCTTAATGGAATAATTCAGTAACTGACAATGAATTCCAAATAT
>NW_003852435.1:9563636-9566666 GCF_000181295.1 Otolemur garnettii
AATGGCAATGTAGTAATCACGTGACTGGAGACAAGCTAAGTGCATTCCGGGCTTACTCCTCACACTTTTCTGTTACCATTAGGAAATCAACCAGTGCCATTAGGAAATCAACCAGTGCCATTTATCAGATAGTTCCAACTCTTGCCTTAAAGGGGTCTGGTATAATGGTATTCTGTGGCTCCCTGTGGATATTATTTTTGGTGATGTGATTTTCCTTGGCCAACTTAATGTGAGTAGGAGCAAAATATATAATTTCTTGATGGAAGTATTAAGACTCAGAGCACAGTTTATCACATTCTATTACTCCCTATTTTGTTTATTTAGAGATTGTATTATAACATAGAGCGCTCCTTAGCCTGGGCCTGGTGAGTTAATCCTCAACTTGTAACATGAATAGGAAATGAACTTATGCTACTAAGCCAAATAGATTCTGGAGTACTTTGCTAGTGGAACAAACCTAGAATACTCTTGACAGCACTCTATCTGTAAAACTGCATGTATAAATAAAGATAAGCAATAAATACTATTTTAAAAGAATAACTTATCTATTTGGTTGTTTGGAAGGAGAAAAATATCCCAAGTGGATCATGGTCATGAACCCATTTTATAACAACTTTCTACTGAATAATTAATGTACACAATTGGTACATGTCTGGTGAAGAATGAAATTATAGTTCCTGTACTTCATCTGAAAAAAATAACTATAGATAGACCTTTTGCTTGCAGACCAGAATAATTTGAACGTGTGTTATTTCCTTCTTAGTACTGAATTGTTAATGTATACTAATTATTCTTTCATCCAAGTGCTTACTCTGAGGTATAAGTATCAGCAGCATAAACTTTCTTACACACTTTTACAGTCTATTGTGGGCACTTTAATGCTTGTTTTGTGAAAACTCTCTCCCCTTAGCACAGATATTGAGACTTAAAAACAAACACAGTAGTTTCTTTTTTTTTTTCTATATTACAAAATTAGTGCCATAATTTACTTGGCAATCTTATAAAAACCTTGATTTCTTATTAATGCTTTTATAAACCAAGTATTTTTCTCCCCATATTTACCTAATTGATTAACATATTATTAACTTCCATAATAGCTTCAAAGCTTTATTCATAAGGAGAGTTAAATAGGCATTTTGTGCAGGAAAAATAATTTAAATTTTGCAATATAATGTTAAGGAATAAATAATAATGAAATGATTATGATCACTGTATTCAGGAACTGGTGAAATATATATTTTAACTGAATATAATCTTCTAAAACTGTAGAGCTTACAAAGGATTCAATGACATGACAGGTGACTGTATTAGAAACTCCATTCCCAGTGAGACACACGTGAAAGACATTTGCATGAGTGACAACCTGATGAGCTTTTACAGATTACAGGCTGCATCGCAGACATTACAGAAAACATGTGATTTATCACATTCTTCTTCCTCCAAGCCATTCTGCTAGATAGCAAATGTATGTACTTTATTACCAGAATAATTCTAAACATGCTTCAATTGATAGAAAACAAAGCTGATCACTTAGTAATCAAAGGATTTTTATCTATTAATTATAACTTATGTCACACTTTTCCAATTCATTTCGACATACTATCAATAAATAAGGAAGAATTTCTGGGAACTATAGGACTTCTTTCATTTTAACTGCTTTATTATTGTGCTGGCTTTCAGAATTTGATATCCTCAAAAATTTTCTTTACAACCCTAAAACATACTTTCTCAATCTCTATTTACCAGCTTTCTGCTTTATATTCTAAAGAGAGATTATTTTGAAACATAAATATTCTGGAATAGATAGACAATTATCATTGAGTAACATCTCCTTTGTGAGTTATATTTTTTTAATACAAAGCATTTGACTGGAAAAACTGATATCCTTATTTATAGGCAGAGGATGTGAACCAGTACTGTTGAAAACTCATTTTTCATTACGCTTTTTAAATATAAACAGTCAAAAAGAAATGGAAAAGAAAAACAAAAGCTATGGAACAGTGTGTATTGTTTGCACAATCTGCAAAAATTTATTGTAGTTGTGTTCTTATAATTTCTCCCTTTATTTTTGAATATTTAGAAATAAGAAATGCCCTGTATTTAAAAAATAAATGTTGTCAAGGATATATTTTTTCATCCTTTGTATTTAATCCTTATAGTGGCATCTCACATTAAATAATAAAATTTGATAAATCGCTATTACTGATGAATGTTTAAAGGATTATTTTCTTCTTATTGATGGGAACCACTCCCCTTAAGAAAAATAAAGATTTTTGCAGGTCACTTGAGCTTGATTTAAAAAGGCTTCCTATATGAATTCATTAATTATAGAATATAATGCTGACAACACACAGTATTGGTATCCTGAAACTTAATTTTAGAAAACTATCTATTATATGTACAACACTGTCATTTATTCATTTTCTGAAATGGAGCTTAAAGAGGCTGAGTAGAGCATCATATTACATTTGTGACTATTGAGAATTCAGCACTTTGTATTTGGGAAAGGAAATACAATGGGAATTTTAATATCATCATTTTATATGATCCTGTTAGGTACTTGATAGTTGTCTCCCTGATTTTTCAATTTCTAATATTGAATAAACACTGTTTCTAATTTATAATATATTAACTTGATAGTACAATTTAGTATAATGTTTTTAATGTATTGAGTACTTCAACCTGAAAATTGAAGATTAAATGAAGAGAGAAAGAATATGTATTGCTCTCCTTTACCCAAAATTTAGGGAGTAAAATTTTTGATTTGAGAGTTGAAAATAAGATAAAACTTGATTTTACAGTTTTCTTAATCCATTTTATTTTTTTTAATTTTACTTTTTAATGAGTAATGAACCTCAGAAAGTATTACTAATATAATGTAATAATACTGAAATAAATTAACACATAATAAACGTAAAATGTCTGTTTTTCCAGCACTACACTTATGGAGCATATTGCAAGGGTACAAGTCAAATCTATCAAGTAGAGAACACAAATGTCTTAACAGAATAATTAAGTAAATGAGGTGAA
>NW_003852435.1:9567571-9569466 GCF_000181295.1 Otolemur garnettii
TTTATCTAGCTATAAGAATTTGTATCAGAACAACCAAAGATTGATCACAAGAATGCAGATTCAGGAAAAATGCGTCTAAATCTCTTTGAAAATTTAAGTTGGCTATTTTTGATAATTTAATTTTCCATGATTTTGAAACAGAAATTACACAGTCAATTTAAGGACTGTAGTTTAATCATGAAAATACTGAATAAAAAATGAATTTACACATATATTAAGGAATTTTTCTATGTTATTGAGAATAAGCTATATTTACAGAAAAAATTAAAATAGTTTAGCATAAAATAATAATCTATTTTGCAGAAGCAGTAATAAATTTTGAGATGAATAAAAACGTACCTTGAATTACATATCAATAATTTGTTAGTAGCGTATTTCCTTGTATTTTATTTTGTAGTATTCTAATGGATGTATCTTCTCTAGTAGTATAAGCCTGAAAACAGTTCCTCATTCAAGTTAATGCTATATCACGTAATTGTATCCTCAGAAATTCTGCTGTATATTGTCTTTTTTAAAGAAAGCTTCACTTTGAAATGCCTCTTTGTTCTGAGGTGGTGGACTATCCAAAGCAGATAGGTGAAATGATTTTTACTAGAATCTTTTAACATTCTTTTTTTGCAAATAGAATAACCTTCAATATATTCTCTAGGAAACAAAAGCAAACAATTCAGTTAGACAATGACACTTCTTAAAATAAATATTTTTTTTATCTGTATCATATGTGAAAGTTTACAATGTGACCATAAAGAGACTACTGGCTAACAGGTAGCTGTAATGACTTAAAATAAAATTGAATGAACTCCAAATGCCCTAATTATATATTGCATTAGGCTGAAATGTTTGATAATATTCCCTGGGACTCAAATCAGTTGAAAATTCTTGGAAGAAACAATCTTCCACTTATCTTAGAATTTCGATGCTCATTTAAGTGTCATCAACAAGCCAAGATTGGATTTGATTGTCTCCTACAGTGGTGCAGCTGATGTAGGACAATGCATACAAAAAGGGGCCAAAGAAACAAGAAGCAGACACTGTGTGAGAAGAAGTGTCTTTAGACAGCCTGAATTCAGAAAACTCTGACTACACTAAAAATACTCCGGTCTAGATCTAGATATGGGATTTGGACAGATTGGCAAGCAAGGGATTAGAATGGAAGAGATAATGAGAATTATGGCAATGCTGTTTTGACTATAAATTTTCATTAGTTGACACCATCACCAACATTCCACTACTATGTCCTATGTGGTGTGTTTTAAGGAATGTTTTTCAGTAGTTCATTCTGACTCCAGGAAAATCAAATAGACAGCAAAATACTGCCTATATGCTCCCCTTCTCTGCTTCTGAAGTGAGAATATAATTTTGAATGATTTGGAACTGATCTTCATCCTCCAGGTGAGCCTGCTGGGATGATTATAAATTCCATCTATAATATTCAAACTGCTAGAGGAGTTTTATAGATTATGGCTGTGGATAGAATTAACTGTCCAGAGAATGTTATCTTTAATTTAGTGACCAAACTAGCCTCTAATTTATTTCTCGAAGCCTCTACTGGAAAGAATATTTTTTAAAACAAAAGATCACTTGAGGTTTTTCTTCTTATAATATTTAAAATATTTGGTTCAAAGGGCAATGTTTTTATAGCTATAGTATTACAGTCGAGTTATTTTACTGTCACAAAATGCATTTAAAGCAAAGAATTAAGAGAAATTATCATATACTTACAGGTCTGATGTGCCATTAATTGCATGCTGAAGTAATTTATTCCTTCGGCTATTTTTCAAGCCTATCAATATTGAACCTCCTGTATGTGTTTTTTATTAAGAATATATTAAAAGTCATTCATTTTTTGGACTCTGCATATCACTGAGAGACATTTTACCAGTTCTTGCTTAAAG
>NW_003852435.1:9569902-9571820 GCF_000181295.1 Otolemur garnettii
TCAATTTTTACCCTAAGCCCTTATGTAATCTAAAGGCTCTCATTCCTCAGTTGTACCACCTAACACCAAGGTATAGTTAATTAGAACATTAATTCTGCTAAATAACATTCTTTAAAATTTGGGAGAAATCAGAGCAAAGAGATTATTATCCTGTGCCAATAATACAGATTTCTACCTTAATTTCTTAAGTTTCTGAGTTACAACAAAATGAAAAGCTTCATTCATCTAAAATTAAAATAGCTACAAGTTAATGTAATGGTCAAAATAATATTGACATGATAGGCATTTTCTGGATCATAACATTTAAAAAATACTGTTTTCAGATCAAAACCATTACTTTTATTCTTAAGAATTATAGTCTTTCTAATAAGTCTATCTATGACTGAGATTTTCAAAAATTCCCATTTAAAATTCAGTGATACAATTCTCTGACATTGGTCCTTGTATTCAAAGTTGTGCATAAAAATATATTAACTCTCCCATGATGGACTGAGGAAGTCCTAGTCCTACATCTATTAGACATTTTTGCTTATTATGCCTTCTATCTCAGAATATCTTTTAAGTCATATGTGTAAACAAGTTGATGACTTACTCTAGTTCCTTTCCTAGAAGACTAGAAACTGATCTTTCTTCAAAATATAGGAAAAAAAGATGCCACCTTTTGAAGTTTCATAGCTTCTTTCTATGGATGTTATTTTATTATGCTTTGATATTAGACTTTAAGGATACATATTTCCTATACAAGATATCATTATAGTGTTAACCAAATAAGAGTTAGTTAACAAGGTTTGGAAAAAGTAAGGCTTTATTTCTCATAAACTATAGCAACCTCCTGGGCTGCCATTCCATCAGGTTGGAATGCAGAGGCTTGGCCAGAAGCCAGGTATGGAAGCTACAAAGAAGAAACAAAGGACCAGGATTGTATACTGAGGAGGGTGGTCAAATATACATATTCAACAAGCTACAGAAGGAATCATGTATTATTTATGAAGGGAAATCATACAAATGTTATTGTACTTCATCTCCACTACCCCTTCATGGCTGGGAACTTAGTTTTAAGATATTTCTGGGGTCAATCAGGGTCCATTCAATTAGTAGAGGGCTTACAATTTTATGTTGAGTATACAATGAGTACTAAAAAATCAAAGGCATGAAGTCAATCATCAAGAGGAATGAAAAAATGTGCACACACACACAAAAACTACAAAAAAACTTTTCTATTTCAAACACATGGGAAGTATTTTACATATTATAAAAAGTCCAACTTCACAGAGAGATAAGCATGCTGTTTTTAGAATCAATAAAAATTTCCCAAGCTTATTTTACTTATTTTGTCTCTGGAAGTCTCTCAGACTATCAGAAGAGTTGTTAACTAATAAGTTAATAAATTACCATCATTATTTAAAATGTTAGGTATTCTAAAACTTCCCAATAGGCCTATGAGCCCAAGTATACACAGCAATCTACAAAGTGTTACTGGGTAGGTATAACTCAAACTAAATTCAAAGTCTACTGACAGATAAAGTTATTCTTGTGGCTAATCATAAGTATCAATGCTGTCATCCACGTGGTGCTCAAGCCAAAGACCTAATAGATCTACCCATGTCCTGCCTTCATTTCCTCATTTGTTTAATCTCATGTAATCAGCCACATTTTAATGTTGGAACTTTCTTGTTACTTATAATAATGGTCACTTTATCTCCATGCCCACTGTCAGTTTTCATTCAAATCTTCTCTATTTTTGCTCATAATTATGAAGCAATGTATATTTTTCTGATCTGTCCATGCCTGTATGTAACCTACGGCTAAAAGAATTTTCTGAGAATAGACATTTCATCACATCATTCTCAAGATTTTATATTTTTTTGAGGTTTTCAGAGAATAATTCATTTAACACATACTTATTGGTACCTATTAT
>NW_003852435.1:9572133-9580636 GCF_000181295.1 Otolemur garnettii
TTCAAATTCTATTATTAAGCAAACAAAAACCTCTAGTATTTTACCCTTATTTTAGAGAGATAAGTAGAACTCACATTTAGTATGGGTTCTATATTTAATAGACATTATGTCTTTCACTTGAATATATGAAGTTCCAAAAAACTTTATATTTTAATTTAACTTCCTTTTAAAGTCATTTCATTAGTAAATGCTTAGAAAGAGATTTACTGGACACTTTATATACAAGGCATGGCACCATGTATTATGTTGCCACAGAGAATAGGAAAGCCTGATAGCTGTGTGTCTGGGGCTATAGTGTGATCCCGAATCACAGCTACCACCAACACTAGTCCACGTTCTGTGGGACCAAGAGGGTCAGACCACCATTGCTATTGTCACTTCCCACAACATGGTGGTTACTGAGGAACTTGAGAACTCACCCTTACAGGTCACTGCAACTTCCAATAACATCTGAGCATGAATTGGCCTTCCCGTTTCCGTTAACACTGGTACCAGTTTTATACCACCCTTGGCCACAAGATTGGAAACACATTTCTGTCCAGTGTCCACTTCTGCCACACTGGGTCCTGAAGATTGGGGCAGCTGGTGTCAGTGTCTGTAGCAAGCATAACCTCCACTAATAACCATAACCTAAGCCACATAGGAATTCACAGATATCACCAATGCTGTTTATAATTGAAGAAATCATACATGGACTACATTACCACATGCACCCAGGGTGAAAACCGAAGGGCTTTATCCAACTAACACCATTGATACATCATCAGGAAAAAGTCCTTCCTCATGAAAGAAAATTCAAAAAACTAGAAAAAGTGACTACTATGCAAGATGTATAGACATCAAAATATGAAGGCAGGAAATATGAAAAAGCAAGCAAATGTAACACCTGCAAAAGAACCAATAGTTCCCAGCAATAGGTGTGGAAACACAACGTTTTATAATGTGTGGGACATGGTAAATGTTGTTCTAAGTGGGAAATTTATAGCAATAAATGTCTACATCAAAAACAAAATACTAGAAAGATTTCAGTGAAACAATCTAATGATGTACCTCAAGAAACCAGAAAAACAAGAACATACAAAACCCAAAATTAGCAGAAGAAATGAAAATTATCAGAAGAGAATAAAACAAACTGGAGACTAAAATGAACAATACAAGGACCAATGAAAGAAAAAGTTGGTTATTTAAAAGATAAACACAATGGATAGCTAAATACAATACCAAAAAGAGAGAAAGCTCAAATAGAGTCAAAAATGGTAAAAAGGGCCATTACAATTGATAACACTGAATGCAAAAAATTATCAAAAATATTATGAACAAATACATGTTAGCAAACTGGAAAATTTAGATGAATTTTGTTAAATTCATATGAACATACAACCTACCAAGATTGAATTAGAAATAAATGGAAGAGCTGAGCATGATGAATAATAAGTAGTGAGTTGAAATCAGTAAAAGCTGGAACCAGAATTATTCACCCCAGAATTCTACCAGATATTTCACCAATCCTCCTCAAATTATTACAAAAAATTCAAGAAACGAGAACTTTTTCGAAGGCATTTCATGAGGCCAGCATTACCCTAATACCAAAACCAGAGAAGGAAATAACAAAAAAAGAAAATTACAAATAAATATACCTGATGAACATACATGCAAAAGCCCTCAACAAAATATTAGCAAATGAATCAAAAAGCATATCAAAAAAATAATACAGTGAGATCAAGTGGAATTTAGTCCAAGGATTCAAGAATAGTTTACCATATGTAAATCAATAAATGTGCATTGAAAAATAAAGGACAGAAGTTATAGGGTCATCTGAACAGATGCAAAACAAAAGGATTTCTCCTTCATATTAACTTTGGTGAAGTTAATTACAATGTGTCTAGGAGATGCTTTATTTGGATTGAGTCATGCTGGGGTTCTGAAACTGTCTGCTATTTGAATTTTAGAATCTTTTGCCATACTTGGGAAGCTATTCTCAATTGTCTCTTGGAGTAGAGTGTCTGTGCCTTTTAGAACGTCCTTTTCTCCTTCAGGGATTCCTATAAGGCAAATGTTTGCTCTTTTGGAGTGGTCCCACAATTCCCTCCATTCTTCAAAAAGGGGAATGATCCATTTTTGCTCTCCACTTCTATTCCTCTTTGAACATTGGGAGTGTTCAAAAGCTTTGTCTTCAGTGTCAGAGATTCTTCCTTCTGCATGCTCCATTCTGTTACTGAGGGCTTCTATTGTATTTCTCAAAACTTCGAGGGCTGCAAGTTTTTGCCTCAATGTGTCAAAATCTTTGGTGATTTTGTCTTTGAATTCATTGAATTCTTAAGACAACTTTTGAATTATTCCTTGAATTTCTAGTTTCAACTTTAGGTGCATTCTGTTAATCTTATTTGCAATCCAAATTCTGAATTCAATTTGTGACATCTCAGCCATTCTGTTGGATCTTCTGCTGTGTCTCCTTTGTCATTCCTTGGGGGAGTTGATCTGATTATTCATGTTGCCAGAGATTTTCCACTGATTCCACTCCATGATTATTTTTCACCATTTGGCTAAAGAAGCTGATAACATGAAATTGAATTGAGGGCTCCTGGAGCTTTAATTAACCAGCCTTTTACCAATAAGCTGGGACTGGTGATTGCGGCTTTTCCCATAGAGCTTTATAAAGGTCCCATTCAGAAATACAGCTTGAAACTCTGGGGACTTGTTTGGTGCAATGAGGCTAGATGGCTCTGTCCTGTATTTAGCTAGTTTCTGTCCAATCATAGGGAATCAGTGATTTGGGGCTGAAATGTCAGTTGCGGAGATATATAAGTAACTAAGACACCTTGCCCCCCAGAGGCAACAACTGGAAGAGGGTACAACAACACAACCAGGGTACAACCTTGGTGGGTCCCCAGGTGATCAGCCCTGGTCAAGAGTTCCAAACCAATTGTTCCAGTCAACACAAACACAGATCAAGTGGGAGAGTTCAAAAAGTCTCAAGAAACAAGCCAGCGAGGGTCCACTGGCAGCTCGAGTATAACTCACTCTGGTGTTCTGTGGAGTCAGAAAGGCCTGTGCAGCAAAATAGTCCAGAAGAGCTGTTGCCTCCTTCCCCACCTTTCACCTCCATCACACCCAGGCACTGGTAGCCACATGGGGCTGTGGTCCAGTTCCCTCCAATGAGCAAATCCGTTAGGGATTTGGGCCTGTCAGAGTCAGAGGTAAGTCAATGCCTCAGCAGCCAGGCCAGAGGACCACACTCTGTCACCAGCTGGCTGGGAGAGCTGAAATCTGATTATCTCAGGTGCTCAGTGGGAACTGGGAGTGTTCCACCTGAATTTGTTCCAAACCAGAAATTATCAAAGCAGCAAATTTTTTTTTTGCCCTCAGAGTCCATGCCTCTGCCCCAGCCACTCTGCTCCTCTGGTATCACTGCAATGCAAGGTCTAGCTCCCTCTGGTAGTCCACAGAACTGGGAAGGTACCTCTCCAAACTTTGACCCCAACAGGATCCTCTATTAACCCTGATGATGGGTGGGAGGTGTCTCCACTCTGGTTCCTGCACCTCAGCAGTTCCTGATTCTCCTGTTGTAAAGAGACCCAAGCCTCCACCTGCTACTGAATTGCACTTTCTCAGAGCCAGGCCAAACACCTTCCCTCCTGTGCTTTTCTGCACCATTACCAGATTCACAGTTACAGCATAGCTATCCTGCCACAGTCCATGCAATGCTTAGTCCTAACCAAGAACCATGGACTATCTGGTCTTTGCAGAGGTTGGGCTTCTAGACTCTCAGGCAAGGGGGGAAGGGTGGACTAGAAGTTCAAAAAGGCAGGGAAAATATTTTTCCAGCCTTCCTGCCAGATAAGAGAATGCCCAGGCTCACAGCAGGGACTCTCTGGAGAAGGAGTCCCAGCTTCAAGCGACTCACTCTCGTAGGGTGAGAGAAGAGAACCTCAATTCACTGCTCACTAGTAGAGATCCCACAGCAAGAAAGCAACTCTCTTGGGGAAGGGACAGACACGAGTCCTCTTTGGGATGGGTTCTGTACCTGAAATTTGTTTCCTTGGAGTCGCAGCTTGCCTCAGCAGAGAAGACATGAACTTATCAATCTCTTCTCTCAGTTTGGCTCCCACCCTTCAGCTTTGTTGGGTTCTTTCTGGTCCTTATCTCTCCCTCTAGATGGGAACTTCTATTGAAAGCTGGCTCCAGTCAGCCATCATCTCCCACTCCCCCTTGCTCTTGTTGAATGTAAAAATTAGAGTTAGGGAATATAGCCAACCCAAAGACTTAGCAAAACACAAGACACATTGAAACAAAATGAACTAACAAACAAACATAAAAACAACCAGACACACAAACAGACAATTAAAAACAAACAAACTCAAATAACTTAATGTAAGCACTGTCAACAACTATAAGAGGAAGGGAAGAAGATTAAAAAATATAATAATATCAATAATAACTTTTTAAAACTGTAACAATAACTCCTACAAGAAAGAAAAAAGGAAAAAATGCAAAACAAACAAAAAGAATGAGCAAAGAAAAAAGGCACCAACAAAAAAAATTCTTATATATATGTGTGTATATCTATCTATCTATCTATCTAAGATAGATAGATAGATAGATAGATATACACACATATGTATATGTATATGTGTATAAGATAGATAGATAGATAGATAGATATACACATATGACTATATGAATGCTGTAGGGATCAACTTTAGTAGGAATATATTTATGCTGCAATATACTTTCTGGACACCAGGTGGAGCCATGAGTGGTTTTCAGTATCATCTCTGTTTTCCAGCTTAGCTAGTTCTTAGTAGTTGCCTGGTTACCTGCTTGGATTTTAGACCCTGCGGAACTGTTGATTCCATCAATCTCAAAAAATCTTCACAGGTAGATTTCACAAATTCTCCCTGCAATAGTTCCCATGAAGTGTGAGATATCCTGGGCCTGTTCCAAGTGTAGGATGACTGTCTGCAGGTGAGACTTAAATGGCCACTCCTAGCCCTCGCGGAAAGGTACCTGTAGCAACTGCCATCTCCCAAATTTTAAAACAATGGCCACTTCCTATCCAGGATCTTTTCCATCTGAGTGTCTCTCTGGTCATCTAACCTCGGTGGTGGCACTCCAGACAGCATGCCACTCTGGATGCCGAATTCCGCTTGGGAGTTCACACTTCACCAATCTTTCCACACAACACCTAGATTCCCCATGAATGGAACTGTAATACTCTGGGGGTGGGGGGAGCTGGTTGCCTCCCCTGCAGTTGTGGTGCAGAAACTTTCCTGGCAGTCTCCATATCTCTGGATTACACTCTAAGTCCAGTAATCTGCCACCTGGCTGCACACTCAGAACAGCCACTCCACACCAATATTCCATGCTGGGAATGATCGAGCCCACTTACTCTTTCCTGTTGTTCTGGGAGAGCTTAGCTAAACATCCTTCCCGTCCACCATCATGCGCTCCCTTCCAGCAACTGCATTTCTAATAACCACCCTGTAGTGTCATTGAGAAAAATAATTGCTTCAGCCTTTACTTGAGGAAATAGAAGTTTGAAGAAATCAAGTAATTTTCTCCAGGATCATTCAGAAAATAAAGGGGTAAAACACAAATTTAAGCTCACATATTTCTAATTCAAATTTAATGTTCTAGCCATGAAACTATGAATAAAGCTCCATATTAGAAAAAGTAATGAGGACAAACATAAATAAGATTCATTGCCCTTCACTAACAGAGCAAATTATGCTATCTAGTATCACTTATGAGATGATGCAATGAAGATTCCAAGTACCACAAGTAAATAGAAGAAATAAAGTGAAATTGACTTGAAATTGACACAGACCAAAAACACTTCATAGGTAAAACAACTACTCTGAATGCTGAAGGATTACCAGAATCTCCACTAGCTAATAGAGAAGAAAGACGTTATGTAAGATATAGGAAACAGTAATGTAAACATGGTGAGAAAAGAAAAATGTGGAACTCTATTCAAGGACAAGTGAACATGCCTTAGGATGGGAACATAGACTATTTACGGACTAATGAGAGATAATGATAAAAAAACTAAGCAATGACTTTTCATCAGGCTCTTTTATACTATGATAGCTTTGCTTTTGTTATATTGCAGTAATGAAGCCTTTTTATATATCCATGCTAGCACCTGACATGATCAGAAATGTGAATTGGCATTAATATTTGGCATGCTATTGGTAACAGAGATCCGTTATGAGCATAAGCTTATTTGCATGTTTTAAAATAATTTGAGGACTTAGAGGTATTTATTTCCTAGAAAATTAGGGTAGGCAAAATAATTCTGAATGCAATGAATAGAAATATACCTGTCCTTATGAGATAATTGGAAATAGGAGACGGTATATGCAAACAGCTATTGAGGAACGACAGAAGTGGCTTCACAGGCATAAGATGTTTCCAAACTTCTAACTTTTCTAATAACGAATGAAGAGTGCCTCAAAAGAGTGATCAGCAAGAAACACTTTAAAGAAGGATTAATATTTAACTGAAAGTTACCCAGTTATAACCACAGAATTCTCCTAACTCTACCATTTTCAGTACCATTAAAGCATACTTCATATGCCACACATCAAATGTTTTTCACATTGATCTTTTAGCATACTAGCCCACATCTCCTAAGAAATGTATCCTCTGTAAGACAGTATCCTATCTTCCAAAGTAATATCTTCTACCACACCAACAGTATCTCTAGGCCATCTCGCCCTGCTCTTAGCTATTTTTGCCATCCTCCTCCAAACTTTGGAATATTAATCTCAATACTGCATATTGGGTAAATTTCTATGTAATTTTTTAAATATCATTAGTGAAACTCTAGGTATTAAAATGCCCTTCATATTTATCCAGATTACCTTCAGGTGTCAATTGCCATTTTAAGAGGACTGAATTTGAAAATAAAGCATACATGTATATTAGGGGTAAAATAAATACCCAACTTTCTAAATATGCACTATGAAACCTATTTGATAAAATCGTGATAGCATACAAATTTCACCACACTATAATGTAGTAGCGTTATTATTATTATCGTTTCAGTTTCATTGAGGGTACAAAGAATTAGGGTACGCTGTTTGCATTTGTTGGTAAAGCTCATCTTATAGTTGTGTCCCGTCCCCAAGAGGTGTGCCATACCTTCCCTCCCCTCCTCCTCTTTAGATTATCAGTTTTCAAATTAGTTTGGATTATAATGAATATGAAAGGGTCAATTACAAATCTGAAATGTATCACAAAAACCGATGTTTCTTACATATTGATTTAATTTGCCTTAAGATGGCAGTATTGTTCTTCCTAAGATTCAAAAAAGTTTTAGAAAAGGATTTGTGAGGAAAGCTTAGGGTTTTTCAATGCTCTTGCCCTCACACAGACGCAAAAAAACCATGCTTATCAAAGAGTTGGGTGACTGTAATATACATACAGATTAAACTAAAACTCTATACAAACAGTGATAATGGGTAGAAACAGAAGCAGTGCAAATCTGATTGACATGTTAGTTAATTAAAAGCTACAAGGAGAAAAAGATTTTGGATCACAGAGGGGATTACACTCAGTGACAAGTCTTCCAAATTATTTTGTTTCAGTGAAGAAGGAAGAATCAATAAGTGAAATTAAAAACAAACAAGCAAACAAAATCCTTGAGGAAAATATTGCATTTTAAAAAATATAGAAAAATCCCAAGTTTATAAAGAATATTTTAGGCAGAAGTCAGATTATGATATTAAAAACAGCATGTATAATTTTGCAAAAGGGCAAAGATTCCTGACTATCAGTGGCTGGGGAGTGCTTGTCACATAAGTTTCATTAACATTCAGCATGGCTAACCTATGGTTGGTCAAAAGCCTTACAATTTTTTTTTTTTAATCTTAGAGACAGAGTCTCACTTTGTCACCCTCAGTAGAGTGCTATAGCATCACAGCTCACAGCAACCTCCAGCGCTTGGGCGTAGGTCATTCTCTTGCCTCAGCCTCCTGAGTAGCTGGGACTACAGGTGCCCACTACAATGCCTGGCTATTTTCTTCTTGTTGTTGCAGTTTGGCTGGGGCTGGGTTCAAACCTGCCACCATCAGTATGTGGGGCTGGCACCCTACTCACTGAGCCACAGGCACCGCCAAAAGGCTTTACAAATTTTTACAGTCTGATTACCTTGAAATAATATAGCAACCTTATGGTTCTTCAGTTTCTGAGTTATTCCATTGAACATCTAAACTTTTTCGACATGCAAGTCAAAATACTAAACATGCTAGGGAATAAAAATGATGATAAACTTGCAGTCTCATCACAGGTCACATTCATAAAACAATTAAAGCAGACAAAACCATAATGTTATCAGGTTCATAACACTTCAAAAGTGTTTTTAGGACTATCTGCCAAGTTAATGAAATTGCACATTGTTTGTAATGTATCACATTGGTATAATTGTTTATCATACAAGTGTAATCTTATATGCAGCCTGAGCCACCAGGATATTCTGTGCTCTGTATTAGCCATTTAG
>NW_003852435.1:9580834-9595282 GCF_000181295.1 Otolemur garnettii
AGCTATCTTTTCTCATGCCATGAACAACACAATGTAGTAAGATTTTTGTTTTGTTTTAGGGAGCATTTCATATTGTTTTTTCCATGAATGACAGCATAATTCCACATTTTTCAGTTATTTTTTTAGTTTTGAATCTATGAGCTCATAATGATACATTTTTGTTGTTGTATGCTTTCATTATTGTATTTAATTTTTTAAATGAATTATTTTTATTAAATCATAGCATTGTACATTGATACATTTATGGGGTTCAGGGTACTGCTTCGATATACAATATGAAATGTTTACATGGAACTAAGTAACACATCCATCACAATTATACTCATTTCTTAATAGTTTTGAAATGTACCATTGCATCATGCACATTAGGTGAGGTCCCCCCAAATACGCTCCCTCTTCCCACATCCCCCCACCCCTCCCCTCTCTCTTCTAGAAGAGAAGATTTGAAGCCTCGAAATAAGGCTTCAAGGGTGATACATCCTTTTAGTATATCAGGCAAAGAGTCACATTTGTATTTTCTAGATAAATGTATCTAGTTTATCTCTATGTTTACTACTAAAGATCCCCAATGAAGTCATACCATTTATCTATGTCTTTAGTCTCGCTTAGGTGCATGTAATTTTATATGCACCTAGGATGCATATACATTGTTATGTGTAAATAACACCAATGCACTATGGCCTATGGAACATTTTCCAGGTCACAGTCTAACTCAATAATTTTAGTTATGAGGTTCACTCTTTGAACAGCACAAATTTGTTTTATATTTTCCTGAGAGGGATGATTTTTATCATTTTGAAAATTATATGTTACCACTTTGTATACATACATACATTGTATCTACATCCAATCTGTATCTGTTTCAGTCTGGCAAGTGTCTGTTCCTGGTTGCATCCATGATCTATAGTTGGATGAGCAGGGTGTTTGGTATCAATGGAAGGGTGCCAGCCATCAGTTTCAAGTTGGATTCAAAATACAAAATATACCTTTGTTCACAGAACCCAATTCTTGAACTTTACCAGACTTTCTGGTATCCATAAGTTTGGTGTACTACTTTTTCTTAGTCCATTATTCTTTATCTAATGGCCAGTAACATATGATCTACACAAGCTGGTAAGGATTTTAATTTATAACTTTAAGGCAGCTTATATTCCTCTATCTCTAACAAAATGCATTGATAATGTGTTAATAAAACGTGGTATGTTTGGAACAAAATATAGTTATAAACCAAAGTAATCAATCCTTTGAAATGTTATATTTTATCAACTTAATCAGATCCAAATTAATTAACATAACTTCTCAGGGACCTCCAACATCACTGATTATAGGGAAATAATTCTAAATATATCTGCGAAAATACACGCACACATAGACACGTGCACACATTTTGAGTTTTAAAATACTGATCTTCACAGATTTATTCAGAGCTGTTTCCCTGTAATTGTGAATCAAATTATAGCTGTCAAATATCAGTCTGAAAGTTTTACAGAAATCATCATTCAGGACAAAGTTTGCAGAGCTCATTGTGTGTTTTCTTTGAATTTCTCATCATCATCAAAAATTTATATTACATTAGGACTATTAAAAAAGAAAAGACTTATTGCCAAGTAAGTGTCTTTGTTCTGGAAACACTTTAAACAAACCTCAAACATGTTGCTTCCTTTATTTTTCCCAGATGGAATTTCTATATTAGGCATGTATCCAATATAATCAAGAACATTATAAAAATAAAAAGCATCTCAGTTGGTCAAGGAGCATTTATTGGTACAATGCAAATAAGGTAATGAGAGAGACAAGTATCTTTCATTCATAAAGTGTGCAGTAAGAAAATGAAACAAACATTTCACAGCTTCCTGAATTTATTATGTAGTTATAAAGGCGATGATACCACAAATATTTATGGAGGTTTAGAGCAAAAAGAATCAGCCAACCCTTGTGGTCTCATGGAAATTAAATAGAAAGCTACAGAAATTATCTGTATCATAGAAGGGGATGGAGCAACAAATAAATAAGGAAGACAGAGTCCTGGAAGATGGTGACAGTGTGACATGATACCTGAAGTCCATGTAATTAGTATGATTATAAAGGAGCTAGTACAATGAGGCAAGGTTGTAATCACAGGTACACATCAATTAAACAGCATGTGAAAGGAGAGAACAATCTTGCTTCACCCATCTTGGAAGACAGAAAATGGCTTAAATAGGGATATAATCACGACTGTGTTTTTAAGTAGTTATTTGGAGAGTCCATGAGCAGAACCCAAGGGAAAATAACAATGCAGGTAGAAAGAGTCTGGAGTAAGGTAAAGAAATCACTTTCCTTAAAAGCACCTTCCTTTATATATTTAAGGAATTATCATTAAATACAAAGTTATGAGTTATTGTTACAAAGAAGAAACTGAAATTTGCATCCTTGTGATTTTTTTTTAAAAAGACCCAGTGGGTGAGATAGGGAAAGACTAACAGTCATAATCATACAATATGACAGGAGTCTGTTCTTCAGCTCTCACACCATTGGAGAAGCCAAGCTGCATGTCCAAAATAGTCACTGCACAAAGCCAGAAAAACACACACTTGTTTAAAATAATGAGAACTTGCATCTATTTATATTTTTTCAAAACGCTTTTTAATTATTTACACTTTAAAAAAATTAACAGATAAGATTGTATGTATTTATAGTGTACATCATTATATTTTGATATATATACACTGTGGAATTATGAAATGTAGCTAATTAACAATTGATGAATTATATTTAAAGCGCTTTCCAAAACAGTTAAGTACACAGTTATCTCCAAAACAAGGAAGAAAATTAACATCGTCTATGTGAGATTGTGATATCCTATTTTAATGCTGTTATTAAACCCAGATCTATCTTTAACTTTTTACTTTATAAACATTAAACATGAAAAAGACAGACTAGTATAACAAACATCTATTCCCCATAACCCAGCTTAATGTTTTATCATATTACAGCCATTATTCAATCTTGACTTTCTCCAGAATTATTTCCAAAAAATTTCAGACCAGCTGTTACTTCACTAAATCCTGAAGTACACATTGAGGATTAAATTCTTCCTAATTATTCCATAAATTGATTAGCAAACATCACCTTGATACCCAAACCAGGAAAAGACCCAACTAAAAAGGAAAACTTCAGGCCAATTTCACTAATGAATATAGATACAAAAATTCTCAACAAAATCCTAGCCAATAGATTGCAGCTTGCCACCAAAAAAGTCATACATTATGATCAAGTAGGTTTCATCCCAGGGATGCAAGGCTGGTTTAACATATGCAAGTCCATAAACGTTATTCACCATACAACAGAAGCAAAAATAAAGACCACATGATCCTCCGAATAGATGCAGACAAAGCATTTGATAAAATCTAGCATCCTTTTCTAATTAGAACACTGAAGAGTTTAGGCAGAGGTGGCACATTTCTTAAGCTGATTGAAGCTATCTATGACAAACCCACAGCTAATATTTTACTGAATGGAGTGAAACTGAAAGCTTTTCCACTTAGAACTGGAACCAGACAAGGTTGTCCCCTATCTCCACTACTATTCAACATGGTGTTGAAAATTCTAGCCAAAACAATCAAAGGGCATCCAAATGGGAGCAGAGGAGGTCAAACTCTCCCTCTTTGCTAACAATATGATCTTATACTTAGAGAACACCAAAAACTCAATTACAAGACACCTGGAAGTCATCAAAAAATATAGTAATGTCTTAGGATATAAAATCAATGTCCACAAGTCAGTAGCCTTTTTATACATGAACAGCAGCCAAGATGAGAAGCTAATTAAGGACACAACCCCCGTCACCATAGCTCCAAATAAAATGAAATACCTAGGAATATACCTAACAAAAGAGGTGTAAGACCTCTATAAAAAATTTTATGAAACCCTAATGAAAGAAATAACAGAGGATATTAACAAATGGAAGAACATACCATGCTCATGGCTGGGAAGAATCAACATTATTAAAATGTATATACTTCCCAAAGCAATCCACAGATTCAATGCCATCTTTATTAAAATACCATAAGTGATTTTAATAGTTTAAATAGTTTAAATAGTTCAAATCAATCAGATTTGAAATACATGCCACATATTTCAAATGTTGACAATAATCTACGTGCTTGTACACACACTTTGTCTCCCCCTTTCCTTCCATTTATATCTGAAAGCACTGTATTGCTTGACACAGGCTTCGTTTATAGCTTCTCCTTGTATGAAAGTTGCCAATGGACTCCTATAATTTCACATATTCGATTGATTCCTTTACATATTTCTGTTAACCAGTCAATAGAGTAAGAAGATTTCATCAGGTTTGAGATTGTTTGGCAAAACTTCTTCATGGTCAGGTGTATTGTTGTAGTTGTTTTGTTTTGGTTTATGAAGAAGTACACAATATTGTTTGGACTCCCTTTTTGCAGATAGTGATAAACATTTGTTAAAATCATATTTCTTCGGATTGAAAATGAGTAAAATCATATTTCTTGGGAATCATTATTCACTCATTTACATTTCAAATAGTTCTATAAAAAGGACCCTCTTAAAGTTGGTAGAGGGCAAGGTTTTAAAGTGTAATAATATAGTTATTTTTGAAAGTTTCAGTTTTTATAATTTGTATACCACATCAACATTCTATGGTTTTACTCCAACCACCTGAATCATTATAATGATTTTATGTGTATTCCACCTCCAAGTATTCTGTGTTTAAAATACATTTAACATGTATTTAAAATGTATTTTAAATGTTGGTTACCTTTCCTTTATGTCCTGGGTCCAAGTTTCTAAGAATGTGGTCTCCCTGTCTTACCTACCTATCAGGGTGTTTCTGTCTTAGTTCATTTGTGCTCCTAAAACAAAAGTAAGAATTGTGTAAATAAAAAAATAAGATTGTGTAATAGATGGAGTAGTTTTTGAACAACAGAAACATATTTCTCATAGTTCTAGGAGCTGGGGAAGTTCAAGATCAACATACTTCTACTCTGTCTGGTGAGGGGCTTCTTGCTGAGCATCCACATGGCAGCAGGTTGTAGGGAAAGCTGGCTGAATGCCGACTGAAGCCTGCTTTGTAAGGCTCTGAACCCACTTATGAAGAAGGAGACCTCATAAATAATCAGCACTTAGAGCCCCACCTCTTAAAACCATCCCATTGACAACACTTTAATTTTAAAAAGAATTAAAATTTGGAAGGAGACTAAAACTTTGAAACTATAGGAAGGCCTTTCAGAATCAGCATAACCTAGGGCTTTGGTATGGACACTGAAACCAGTCAACCTAGCTACAGCCGCAAGTCACAAACTTGAGAGCTTGTTGAAATGATTTAAATGTGTGCCTTGACTTACTCATATATTAATAAATAAGGTCCCAATCCAAAGGAATTCTGGTGAATATTGAACAAATTAATATATACAAAATACTTTGAAGGAGCTTATTGCATCTATCACATTTATTGATTTTCTTTTTTTCTTCTAGAATCACGGAGTTATTACCTAATACCCAAAAAGGCTACTGAAGCCTCTCATTCTAAAGAGGAGGGGAGAAATAATAAATATAAATAATTATGTTGAGGGGTAGTAAATAATTACTAGGAAGGGTGAACAGATATTTGAGAGAATAATATGTCTGTATATGTCCATCAGATCTAGTTGGTTTATTGTATTAAGTCCTTTATTCTCTCACTTATCTATCCATTATTGAAAGTTAGATATTGAACTCTTGACAATTATTGTGCAAATGTATTTCTCTGTTCAGTTATATTATCTTTTGCTTCGTAAAAAAAATGTGATAACATTTATAGAACATGTGATATTACTGGTTCTTTCTACTTTGCAAAGTCTGCTATGAGACTTTGTTTATTCAATAAAAAAAAAGAATAAAATGACTGTGGGAAACAAATCGACTCAATTGATTCTCTTTGGAAATTAAATTAACTTAAGAGATAACTATTATTTTTTTAATGGTTTGGGCCAGGTCTGGTTGCATTTTTGATTTTCTTTCCTGAAATAGAGAGATAACAGAGAAGGGAAGGAAAGACAACTGTTCTTGATGGGTCCATCTGGGATTTAAGAACATGGAGGCAAAACTCCTTGCAAGGCCTATACATCTCTAAGGGCCTTTAATTCAGTATACTCTTTAAACCAGGCAGTCATATTTTGGGGCAAAATTCCATGAGATCCATCACTATATACAGACTGTGTAGCTGAACAGGAATTGAATAGTTCCGCTGGCTGATTAGTGAATCCATGTATGACATATAAGGTATGCTTTCAAGGTTTGAATTCACAAATTTTTGAAAACTCCCCTGTCTTCCATCTTCCCTTTCTGTTCAATACTCAGATATTATTCAATATTTTGAGTAATTTTTTCCAAACACTAGTATTACACATGAATGCAACATTAACGAACAATTTTTAGTTAAATACCTGGAATTTAAACGGACATTCTTCCTTTTGCTGAACTGTGTCATTTTATGTGTATTTTAGTACTGTAATTAAAATCCAATCATCGCTTCCTAGCAACAAAAGCTCCTCTTAGGCACTGTTTCACCTAAAAATTTAACAAGTTATATTATAAAACTAATACCAGCCTATTTCATTTTTACATTAAAAGCTGGAAACATTACTGAATCCTTTCAAACAGTACACCATACTTATAAATGCTCTATAAATTGAATGATTGTTTTTTTTTTGCCTCAACCATTTAATAGGTCATAAAATAGATAATCTTTTTTTGCTTTTGATTATCTGGATTTAATACTTCACCAAATATCTCAATTTTATGTGTATCAGTGGCATGAGTGAAGTAAGGGCCGGAAAAAGGACAAAATATATTACAAGCTATCTCTTTAACTCTCTTCTCTCTTTTTGGGAATTAAAACCTGCATTTCAGTCTGAGGCCAGGAACAAAAGAGGCAGGTGAGTGTTCTTTATTTCTTGTTTTCAAGTATCTTGAACCACATGAGATGGCTCAATGGCATTATCAAGACAGAGGTCAAAGGATTATTTCCCTGGAGATGGGTTAAAAGCTCAGTATTTTTGCTTTTAGTAAGGATGATGGTTTTTCTTTTTCTCACTTTTTGTTTTGTTTTATTTTCTAAAACAAGAGTCTGCCATCTTCCTCTTTGGCTGGCAACTTAATAAACCTCTCTTTCCATTTTCTTTCTTTTTTTTTTTTTTGTTATTGAATGGTAACTATGTACATTAATGCATTTCTGGGGTACAGTGTGGTATTTTCACATACAATTTGAAACATTTCATCAAACTAGTTAACATAGCCTTCATGTCATTTACCTAGTTATTGTGCCAAAATGTTCATATACTACTCTTAGAAAGGTTCACTTGTACCCTTGTAAGATAAACCACAAAAGTGATCCCTCCAATTCCCCTCTCTCCATCCATTCCCCTCTCCCCTCTCCCTCCCTCATCCTCATATTCTTAGGCTGTTATTAGGTTATAGCTTTCATATAAAAGGTATAAATTAATTTCATAATAGTGGTGTGTACATTGGATACTTTTTCTTCCATTCTTGTGATACTTTGCTGGGAAGAATATTTTCCAGCTCCATCCACATGAACATGAAGGACGTAAGAAGATTGGCACACGGCCTACAGATATATGGAGAAATGCTCTCCATCCTTAATCATCAGAGAAATGCAGATCAAAACTACTTTGAGATATCACCTAACTCCAGTAAGATTAGCCCATATCACTAAATCCCAAAACCAGAGATGCTGGCGTGGATGTGGAGAAAAGGGAACACTCCTACACTGCTGGTGGGATTGCAAACTAATACGTTCCTTTTGGAAAGACATCTGGAGAACACTTAGAGAACTAAAAATAGATCTGCCGTTTGACCCTTCAATTCCTTTATTAGGTATATTCCTAGATGACCAAAAATCACATTACAACAAAGATATTTGCATCAGAATGTTTATTGCAGCCCAATTCATAATTTCTAGGTCATGGAAGAAGCCCAAGTGCCCATCGATCCACGAATGGATCAACAAACTGTGATATATGTACACCATGGAATACTATGCAGCCATAAAGAAGGATGGAGACTTTACATCCCTCTTTCCATTTTCTTAAGCCACTTGTCCTTGTTCTTCATTCTGCCCTAGTACCAAACTTTCATTAACCCCAGGAACATCTAAAAATTATAAGTTATTATACCTTAATATTTCATAATATTTTACTGTCATCTTTATCACACATAATCTTAACTCCCTCATCATATAGATTGTATATATTTGTATACAAATTTCATCTTTGTAGTAGGAAATACTAGTTTGGGGGGAATCCTGCTTTTTTAAAAGACCTACTTAAAGCTGAAATATGAAAAAGCAATGAAGCAGTGTAGAGCATATTGGGCAGCTTAAAAAAGTAAGTGACATTAGCTGTTAATCTACAGAGCATGTAGTTCCTACCAATTTTACCCTAAACTCTAGGTCACTAAAAATATTTATTAAAAAATAAACATTATCACTTTGGGGTCAAAACTGGCTCTCAGAGCAAAGTTCCATCTTTCAGATATTGAATTCCTGCTTTTTTTGGTAAGTGGTATGAATCATCTTCCCCAAATATAACATGATCTGACTGTTTTACACTTCCCTGGTAGAATACAAAGTTTGGATATTTTAAATGAGAAGCATCTCATAAACTGACCTCTCATTTAGAGTAGTTAAAGAGGTGGCTTATATACTCTCTGTGCAATAGCAGAACGATTTCTTAAATTCACTGCTCAGTGTTAAATTATAGAAAAGTTGGTAAAATTTTATTTAAAGTTTGCCTTTGAAATTCAGCATTTCTATAGCAGGACGGTTGGGAAAAGGATATGAACTGACACCATTATCTTGATATCTGTCAGGGAGTTGGCTATTGACATGAAAAAAGAAGACTACTCTGTCTTCACAAATAATAGAAAGCTCTTTACATTTTAAAATGAAAGCCATTTACTGGAAAGTCTTTGAAAAGGATGTTTCCATGAGTTTTAAATACAAATCAGAAAGTAATCATTCCCAATGGTGATAGAAGCAGAAAGACATTTGTGCAACTGCCGTTGCTATTTTAGGGATCTTGTCAACTGGGCCACCATTAAAATTGAGTTGGCTTTGATTATAAATGACAATTTTCCAGTAAAAGCTTTGCAATTATTTTAATTACACTGGATTTCAAAAAATATATATAAAGTATTGTCTTTTATTGAATTGTTATTCATTTGAGATTTTATTACTCTAAAGATAATTTTTTTTTTTTTGTAGTTTTTGACCAGGGCCGGGTTTAAACCCACCACCTTCTAAGCCAGCACCCTACTCCTTGAGCCATAGGCACTGCCCTAAAGATAAATTTTAAACCTCAATACATAAAAGGGGAGAAATCCTAACATTATACCTTCCTACCTAATCTACCTAATATTAATGTTAATTTCCATCCTCTAGAGAAAACATTTGTTTGGTTTTTTAGTTTAAAAGTTCAGGATCTATGGAGAAAATGTGTAAGACCCAAGGATACTTTGGAACAACTTCAATGTTAAGCAAACATCTATTTTTTTTTTTAATGCAAAGGATTCCTTTCCACTCCTGTTTCTCTATCTGGGCTGATGATGTTGCTCTCTCGAAAGCCCTCCCTGCTTTATGAACAAGCAAATCATAGCAGATGAGATCCCTGGCTTCACCTTGTTCTTCAGACCTGAGCCCCAGTAGAAAGCCAAAGCCGTGGCTGGCCTGGATCCTGCGAGTAGCTGCTGAGCCAGGTGGCTGCAGTTGGCCCAGAGGCTTTCAAGTACACTGCTATAGTAAGGATGGGGAGTTGGTTGCTGTCAGTGATGAAGAACTGACAACAATCATATTCTATGTGAAAAATGACATCTTCTATATCTATATTAAAGAGAATGAATGCCAGCAGAGAGCACTGCCTCCTGTGTGCTCAGGAGACATGCAGAATAAGGTGCACCCCGCTGTGACTGAGAATATTACAAGGGACCTGTGGTGGGGACCTGCCAATGTACTGCCTGCCAGCACTATGATGTGTGTGCTGCCTGCCAGCAGAAGGGCACGTGTAAGGGGCACTGTAGGCTCGAGTCCCACATTCCCTTGCGGATCTCTTCCTGGGCTTCTTTCACAGCTGCTGGCTCTGGAAGCTGAAACACCTGCACTTCAGTTGGTCTGGCTGACATAGGGGCCCATCAGGGAACCGGAGCCAATGTCTTCCCACAGTGGGGCCTGCCCACCGTAGCTTCAGAGCAGAGTCAGCTTCTGGTCATCACAGGGCCCCAGTGTGACCTTTTGGAAGAACATCACGGAGAGTGTGACAGATGACCTTAGCCCTCTGGGTATTGGTGTTCCTATTGTCATGGGGGTGGGGAGAATGGGAGAAGCCATTGGCTGACACCCATCTTCCCAGACAGTACCAGCACAGAAGGGAACTGCAGCTTCCAGACAGAAGCGGCTCTCCCCACCCCAGCAAACAGCATGGCAACACTGAGCAAAATTCAGTCTCTGGCAGAGCAAATTAAAAGATGGCTTTAGTCCACTGGGCAATCTGAGGAACACATGGAGTCACATAACTGTTCAGGAGGAGATAAAAGCTACAGACATTGGTCTTCAAAGTAGTGGACTGGTCCACGGGTGAAATCCAGTCTCCATAGATGCCTGTATCCAAGGATGACCCACAGGGCTGAAGGCAGAGATACTGTGCCTACACCTGCCCCCAGAGGCAGGCTCCTGGCTGCTTGAGGCTGTCTTTCAGATGCTGTCCATAGCTTTCTCTGAGGTAGGTGACTGGCTCAACAATGGTCTCTGGTACCCTAGAGACCAAGAATTAAGACATCAATGTAACTCTGAACACTATCCCGTATTCAAAGCACCCACTGCCATTGTGATAATTTTTATTTTATTTTTTTTTATTTTTGAGATAGTCTCACTTTGTCGCCATCGAAAGAGTGCCATGATATCATAGCTCACAGAAGCCTCCAGCTCTTGGGCTTAGGTGATTCTCTTGCCTCAGCCTCCCAAGTAGCTGGGACTATGGGTGCCTGCCACAATGCCCAGCTATTTTTTTTGTTGCAATTGGGCCGGGGCTGGGCGCGAACTCTCCACCCTCAGTATATGGGGCTGGCACCCTACTCACTGAACCACAGGCGCCGCCCCTATTGTGATAATTTTTGCTCATCTCTCTGGTATCCCTCTTTTTATCTCATAGTAATGTAGAGGGAGTGTAGAACAGTAGGACATCCATGACCCCTCGTTTGTCTACCTTCTTCTTTGAGAATCTGGGCTAAGGGTGGGAGGCATGAAGCCATTAAGGCAGTAGAACAAATAAATCACAGGAAGACAAAGTTCCAAGCATGTGGATGCTGATGCTTGAGAAATGAAACCCACTGCCCTCAGGTGGTCTGGTCTGAAGGAAGGCTGGGCGCAGGAGGCATGGAAGCTACTACCACTTTGTCCTTGCTGGGGAGGATGCCAAGGGCACATGGTAGTGTATTCTTGCTCTATCTTCTGCCATGATTACATCAGCACTCCAGAATATCTTGCCTAAAGTCTTTCTGCTTTTTGGTTTTTTTTAATGACTAACTGTACACGAATGGACATTTTATTGATTTCTTCTATAAAACTGTTATGTTCTATTTTGGAAAGAATACAGCTAAAATTTTGTCAGAAAGCAATAGGAGGTGAGCATTGCATAGAATTCTGGGGACAAGGGGCTAGCCCAGTAGTGTGGGTTTCAAACTTGGGAACAGAGAAAGGCTGATAAGGGTCACCTGCATGGCTAGTTTTCACTGAATACTGCCTCCTGATTTTATAACCACTATACAGTAGTCCCTATCCATGGCTAGCTTTCTGTGATTTTGTTTATTCGTGGTCAATTGTGGTGGTATTATAGGTGAGCATAGTACTGTAAGATATTTCAAGACAGAGAGACCAGACATAATTTTACTACAGTATATTGCTATAATTATTCTATTTTCTTATTAGGTGTTGTTCATCTCTTATGGTGCCTAATTTATAAATTAAAATTTACAATAGATTTAAATGCAAAAATATAATATATATAGGGTTTGGTACTATCTGAGGTTTCAAATGTTCACGGAGGGTCTTAGAACATCACCAGAGGATAAGAAGGGGCCTATCGTAGTTCTCTTGTTTCCAAAACTGTTAACTGTTTTTAAAGTAAGAAAATTCTTGTAACCATCCTGTTATCAATATCTGTAAGCAACATGTAGTTAAATGGTAAATACCCTTTAACAAAATACAAAGCCCGATTTAGTTAATAAGCTTTTCTTTGCAATATCTAAAAAAAGGATAAAGTTCAATCAGAAGAAAAGCGAGAATAGATTTGCATTGTAGTAATAGATTCAATAAGTGTTTTATACTGAACTAACCAAAACTTAAAAGCTTAAGTAAGATAAGCACTCAAAGCCTGTCTTTAAAGCTGTTCAGCCAGGTCTGGGATCTATTTCAGGATTGATTTAATCTGTGCACAGTTGGTACTGACAACAATCAGAAACTGCTTTTTGCAAACAGTGGTTTTATTAGGTACTGCTTATTAGTTTTAGCTTTTATTTTAATGGCATTTAAAAGAATAAACATTTCTAATTAAATGATATACCTGTCATTTATTGCATGTAATATTATGCAAACATGAGAAATATTAGTAGATCAATCAGTAAATATTTACCTTTCATTGAATAATTTTCCACTTAACATACTTTAAAAACGTTTGAGAATCTGTAATTGTTTAGAAAACTCTTGAAAGTTTGAAAGTTAGTACATAAAAGGAACCATGTAATACCCAATATCATGATTTGGTACCTGTTTGACTGTATTATGAATTAGGAGCTTCAAGATGACCAATTTAAGTATGAGCCTCTATCAGAAAACTATAGAAAACAAGTTAGTTTGGGGCAAAAACTGTCATAAATGTGTTTCTGTAGTTCTATGTTGTCAAGCCATATGCTAATAGCTGAAAAATTAGAAACCTGCAGGAATCAAATTATTTATCTTTTGACAGGGAGGGACAACAACAAAATGTGAATTCCAGAGAGAGTCACTCTTTTGATAATTTCAGATATCTATTTTAGAGGAAGTCAGAGTATAAAAAAAGAATTGATAAAATTGTTACTTAAATAGAATTCTATTTAGCATTCTAAATTAAAAGTGTGAAACTGTTGATTATTAGAAGTTTCTTGTCAAATTTTCTGTTTACAGACTACATGGTCTTATATATAGAATCCATAAAGATTCTGCCAAAAATAAAAAAACCCTGTAAAAACTAATAAGCAAATTCAATGAAGTTGTAGGATGCAAAATTAGCATATGAAAAAGCACTATTTCTGTACATTGACAACCATTAAATAATTATCTGAAAAAAATTTAAATACCTTTTCAATAGCAGCAAAATTAAAATATTCAGGAAGAAATTTAACTTAGGAAGTAAAGATACTGTGTTCTTGGACTGGAAGAATTAACGTTGTTAAAATGCCCATACTACTCAAAGCTATCTATGGAGTCAATAAAATACCTATTAAAATTCAGTCTGTTTTTTACATAAATACATAAAACAATCCTAAAATGTTTATGGAACCACAAAAGATTCTATGTAGCCATAACAATCTTGAATAAAAGGAATTAACCTGATACATGACACTACCTGACTTCAAAACTATAGCAATAGAACATTTCACTGGCATAAAAATAGACACATAAACCAATGGTAGAGAATAGGGAGCCCAGAAATAAATCTACACATTTACAGTTAATTGATTTCCAACAAAAGGGCCAAGAACAAAAAATTGGGAAAGCACAGACTCTTCCATAAATAAATAGTGCTGGGAAAACTGTATGGTCACATGCAAAAGAAAGAAATTAGATCCTCATCTCCATACAAAAGTCAACTCAAAATGTATTAAATACTTCAGTGTCAGACCCCAAACCATGAAACTTATAGATGAAAACACAGAGATAAAGATCCTTGACATTTGTCCAGGCAATATGTTTAAATATCACTCCAAAATGATAGGCCGCAAGAGCAAAAATAGACACACAGGAATGTATCAAGCTAGAAAGTTTCTGCACAAAATGGGAAACAATCACCAGAGTGATGAGGCAACTTATGAAATTAGAGAAAACATGAAAAAATACTCAATATCACTAATTATTACAGAATTCAAATTGAAACCACAATGAGAGATTATATCACATGTTGGAATATTTATTATGAAAAAGACAAAAGATAACTAGTGTTGCAAGGATGTGGAATAAAAGGAACACTTTCACAGAGTTGATAGAGATTAGATTAGTATAGCCATAATGAGAAACAGGATGGAGGTTCCTCAAAAAATTAAAAATAGGGTGGTGCTTATGGCTCAAAGGAGTAGGGCACTGGCCCCATATGCCAGAGGTGGCAGGTTCAAACCCAGCCCCGGCCAAAA
>NW_003852435.1:9595314-9607579 GCF_000181295.1 Otolemur garnettii
AAAACTATCATATGATCAAGCAATTCCATTTCTGGATGCATATCCAAAGAAATACAGTTTGTTGAAAAAACCCCTGTGTTGCAGCATTATTGATAATAACCAAGCTATTGATTCATCCTAGGTGTCTAACAGTGGATAAAAGGACAAACACAATGTTATATACACACATGCACATGTGCACGCACACACACACATACGTGTGCACACATGCACATGTGTACATAACATTTTATTCACGTGTGTACATAACATTTTTTTTATGCACATGTGTACATAACATTTTATTCTTTTTATTCAGCCTTACAAAAGGAAATCCTGTCATCTGTAACAACATGAACTTCCTGGACATTATGCTTAATGATCCAAGCACAAGACAAATACTGCATGACCTCATTTGAACGTGGTCTCTAAAATTGTTGAACTCAATAGCAGAGAGCAGAATGTTGATTGGTTGCCAGGGTCTAAAGATGTTTTTTTAAAGGGTTCAAAGTTTCAGTTAAACAGGGTGGATAATTTCCAGAGATCTACTATTGTACAGCACAGTGGCTATAGGTAATGATAATGGATTGAATTCTTAAAAGTTACTACGAAAGTAGATCTTAAATGTCCTTACCACAAAAAAAAATGATATGTGAGGTGAGAGATATGTTAATTAGTTTCATTTAATCATTTAACAATATATAATATATGAAAAGATGACATTTTATAATGTAGATATATACGTTTTTATTTTCCAGTTATACCTTAATAAATTTGGGAGGAGAAATTTCTTTGCAAGATTAGATGAGTAATAAGTGAGATATACGTGTGGGAAGAAAAGTGTAAGTTGCCTTCATAAAGTTGACAAGATAATTAAATGGAATCCTCTATGTAAAAACACTTAGCATAATATTTAGCACATAATATGAGCTTCAATAGCAACTATTATTATTTAATTAATTTTGCAGTTAACATGGAGTTGAATTCTTTAGGAAATACAGAAAGAAGTTATTATTTTTTAAATCAAGTCTCATTTTATACCCATTCCCACCTCTGCCATTACTTTGAGTAGATAACATAAAATTTTCTTGTTTCTCCTGAATATTGACAGTGTTACTACTTTAGATTTTAAAATATAAGTTTTGTCTAACACAAAACTTCCAGTCTCTTCACTAGTTCAAGATTTCTCTCTCTCCTCTACATTGAGTCTGCCTTAAAATATTTGGGCACGTTATGGTGGATTATTTCAACGTTTTTTTCTCTGAATTTATTTTCCTCTTCCTTTCACTACCAGCCTTGTCTTTAGGTTTGGTTTTAATTAAGTTCCAGCAAAGACCTTCCTTGATATCATAACAAGAATTCATTCATGGTTAAGGTCCTCTAGTGTATGGCAAATGTAAAAATGCCACTTCTATGAATTGAATGTTTGTATAAAACCAAAATTCATATGTTGAAGTTCTAATCTCTAATTTAATATTATTTGGAAGTGAGGACGTTAGGAGGTAATTAGGGCTTGAGCATGGAGTTCTCATGAAAGAAGTATTCTTACAAGAAGAAACTTGCAAGAGATGATCTCATTTTTCACCATGTAAGGATATATTTTTAAAAGGCAGCCATCTGGCCGTGCCTGTAGCTCAGTGGGTAGAGTGCTGGTCACATACACTGAGGCTGGCAGGTCTGAACCCAGCCCAGGCCAGCTAAAACAACGATAACAACTGCAACCAAAAAATAGCCGGGTGTTGTGGCAGGCACCTATAGTCCCAGCTATTGGGGAGGCTGAGATAAGAGAATCACTTAAGCCCAAGAGTTGGAGGTTGCTATGAGCAGTGATGTCACGTCACTCTACCCAGGGCAACAGCTTGAGATTCTTTTCCCCCCTCCAAAAAAAGGCAACCATTTGTAACCAGGCAGAGGGCACTCACCAGAACTAAATCCACTGATACTTTGCTCTTAGACTGTCTAACCTACAGAACTGCAAGCAGTAAATATTTGCTCTTTAAGCTACCCAGTCTATGGGATTTTGTTACAGCAGCCGGAACTGAGTCAGTGTTTTTTATTTTTTAATTTTTTGTCTCATATACAAAGTAATCATTTAACTTATCTGAAGTGGGAAAATTTTAAAGTTCAACAGGGGTTCTAAAAGACATTAAGAGGTATGACCTGGGGAACAGCAGGCACAAATTGGGATCACCTCAAGAAATCTGAGTGGAATCTTCTATCTATCCATGGGAAGTTTGGTATCTTCCTTAGAGACCCCTTTACTAGGCACAGTCAACTAGAAATTCCTGGTGCATTAAAATATCTAGCAAATTTATCACTTCTGTATCCTCTTTCTGCCAAGGTCAGTAAGGTTGGGAGCCATCATTGGTAGAGTCACAGTCAAGATGATTTTTTTTTCTATCAGGTAGACATAAACAATAATCTAGAATCTACATGTGTTTATCCTGCACCCAGTGGATGTGCTTGCATTTCACGCCCTCAGAATAATTCCAAGCCATTTTTTCTTCTCAATTTCTTTCCCAACCTAAATCAGGACCATGTTTTTTTCACATTTCACAGAAAAACATAACATTTCTTTTTCCGAGTTAATTGTTGTGATGTTATTTGATTAAAACTTTCTCCTCTCCCAAAGGAAGCCATAATATAATGTACAAATTATCTTCGGTTTGCTATTCTAGTATGTAAGTTAGTTACCACTTGAAGAGACATAACATGGCTATAAGATTAATAATATCATAAAGTCTGCTTAAACATTCCACAGGGATGATACTTTTTTCAGTGTGATGCAACATGATGCTGGGGATTACCAATCCTCCCTGGAAACTTTCAGGAGACATGCCCACCTCAGTGCACATATAACTTTCACAAACCTGAAAACATAGCTTACTCTTAGGAGAATAGGTTAAATTTCCTTTATTGTCAAGCAAAACAACCAAACACACACATAGTTAACTGAGACAGAACGGAGCTAAATATGGGGGGAATAAATAATCTCTAAGAATGGTTTCCAGACAAAGACCACTGTGGCCAGTCTGTCATCTGCTCCCCTGACTGCATCTAGCCCATGACACCAACCTGCTCCTGCTGTCCATTTTGTAAGTGTGCTGCCACAGTAAACTGCTTCAACATCAGATGATGTTGGTATCTAAGACTCATTATTGGCAAGAATTAGACCAAATGAGAGAATTTTCTCATAAGGAAGATGGTCAGCTAAGAATACCTGAAACCCCATAACTTGACCAGAGTTAAAAAATATGTTTAAATAAGTTAATTAACCAACAATTCAAAAGTGGGTCCATACAGATTAAGAAAGCAAAAAAAAAAAAAAAAATCATTGGATCAGTCATCATAGAAGTTATTTACAAATTTATAATAAGAGCTATCTTGGGCCAAATTATACATTCTTTTGAAATCTTTTCTTCGGGGATCATGTAATGTTAAATGTACTTTTAGATTTGTATAATAGTGAGTTAAATGAATTTGATATAAAATTGAAAAATATAGGAAACTATTTTAATGGATTAGTGGATTTAAGTCACAAGAGTTTCGTTTGCTTCAGGAAATGATTTATTGTGAGAGAAAACTATTTTGTTATTCTGTAAGTCCAGACTAAAAACACTTGAAAATGCTGGGAACCTGCATACTGAGTTAAATTAGAGCAATAATGGCTCACAGTGCCACTATTGTATTAAATTTCAAGGAAGTATATTTTCTGGCATTAAATACTCTAGCATTCCAGGGATAGCCTAAGAATTTATTCTTGTGTAAGAGAACTAAACTATTCAAGAGATATTATAATTAAAGCACAGACATTTATATAAAAAATAAGAAAAATGATCAGATATAACATCATGTAGTGATTTCAAGAGTAGAAATAAAACAATTTTCTCCTCTAAAAGGAATTACAAGCATTAAATGAAATTATGTTTCAATAGCAAACTCTGCAGGGAAGGAAAATGTACAGCGGTAGGCAGAATTATGCAATTTGGGGAAAAACCAAGTACAAAGATATGATGGTAACGTATTTACAAATAGTGATATATGTCATAAAAAGAAGAAAATATAATCGTAATGACTGCGAACATTAGTTCTTTTTGGTGTATTGATATTTAGAAAGAGAAAAAACAGAAGATAATAGCAAAACATTAATTATTTTTAAATGTCATATATTTAGTATAAAGAGAATAATGAAAATTGCTAACTAGAAGGTAACTACTATGGATCCAATATACATGGACAGACATAGAGAGAAGTATTAAAAGATAGGGCAGCTGTCGAACAGTATTTGAATGTCAGTCAGGCTAGGATATAATGGTACATATTCATGGTGAAAAGTGATAACAATTTATCATCAGCGTCAGCATGGGAAACAGTTGCTATGATCTGAACATTTGTTCCCTCCAAAACCTGGGTTATTTTAATCCTCAATGTGTTAATTTTGAGAGGTGGGATGGACTTTTAAGCAGTGGTTGAGTCATGAGGTCTCTCCTTTCAAGAATCGATGAAGTCATTTATAGATTAATAGATTAATTAACTAATAGAGTATTATCAGTGTGATTAATAATTAAGTCTGTAAAGAAGGAAAATGTCCAGCAGAAAGGCAGAACTATATAATTTATGTAATTTGGGAAGAAAAAAAGTACAGAGATATAATGATAATATTAAGAAATTTAGAAATGGAACTGAGATCTTTAGAAGAAGAGAAAGAGAGACCTCAGCTGCCACTCTCAGCCCCTCACCCTCTGATGTCCTCCACTATCTTAGAAGTTCTCACCTGCCTTTGCCAGATCAGTCCCTCTACTTTACGTCTCAGCCTTTATAACCGTAGGAAATAAATTCCTTTTCTTTATAAACTATCCAGGTTCAGGTATTCTGTTAAAAGTCACAGAAACTGAACTAATACAGAGTAGAATACAGGCTCCATGGTAAAGAGTGCCATAATAAGAGAGCAACTACCTCTCAACCATGAGCATGGGAGGAGGGATGGGCAACATGGGGCCTGTCTTATTTTCCCTCCCTAAACCAAGATTGTCTCAGGAACCGAGCAAGGTTGAATTATACGAATTTGTCGAACATAACAAATCAAAGCTGAGGTTAAATCAATTTGAACTCCTGGTGTCACATCAAAGTAACGTGACAACTCCTAGAAACATAGAGTAGGATAGTGCTCACCATGGACCGGGGTAGCAGGAAATGCAGAGAATAAACTTACAAGCAGAAAAGATAAATATTTTATAGAGATACGCCATATCACAATAAAAGAATAATAAAAATAAGTAAATAAACTGCTAAAGAAATGCTAAAGAAAAATAATCCCAAATTTAATGTTAATAGTGACAGATTTTAAAGTAGCCCTACTCACAAAACTAAGTTTAAGTACCCACACAAATTTTCTATAAAATATAGATTTTGGGCCAATTTATGTGGGAAGGCTCAGAGATAGCATGAGAGTGTTTTTGATATTCATGATCTCATGCTTTTTTTGGACTTTGGTAAACTAATAATAATTTTATTTACTATTAAATTCAATAGAATTAAGCAATTCAATGCCATTGCTCATTTTATATACTTTAAAACCTACTTTGAGATGTATTCTATATAAATAAAGGGAACATTTAAATTTTACCACATTTATTTGTGTATAAATATATGTATACTATTTTAGATTTTGCTCATATATTAAATATATTTTAAAGATCTGAGTTCATGTAATTTCGAATATTAACTTGAGCTCTGTGTTGAAGCTGACTGACTAAATATATATGACATTACGTAATCTCAAAATAGAGTGTCAATATAATAATAGATATAAAATCTAAAATGAATGTCATACAATGCAAAAGTGTTGAGGACTTTGTGAAATACACTAAGAAAATTAAAATAATCCTACACACTCCTGAGAGGTGAGAAATTTGAAATTCATAGAGTTGAGAGCTAACTCCCAAAAAAGTAATTTTCCTTCATAAAATCTACCATATAATAAATAATAGTGCTACCAGTAGAGTGGATGCTAAAGAGTAATTTAAGTTAAATTTATAAAAATGATGTAACTGAGATTACTGAGATTTCAGTTATCAAAACTAGTTTTAGGGCCACATTTTTCTAAGAACTTTTTGAAAACATGTGTGGTGGGCCATTATTCACACACATTTGGCTCAGAATCAACGTCTTTAGTTATAGTAAATAATGATAACAACAACAAAAAACCTAGGTTTTGCTTTCCAGAATAAACCCATCAGTACAGCTCTAAATAATACAGAAACACAAATCATAATCAAATACAATGAATATGTGATTTAAACAAAAGATAAAAGAAAGTCACTTTATTTATCTTTTTTTTTTTTTCTTCAAGATAGAGTCTCATTTCATCGCCCTCGGTAGAGTGCTGTGGCATCACAGCTCACAGCAACCTCCAGCTCTTGGGCTTAGGTGATTCTCTTGCCTCAGCCTCCCAAGCAGCTGGGACTACAGGTGCCTGCCACATCACCTGGCTATTTTTTGTTGCAGTGTGGCCAGGGCCGGGTTTGAACCCACCACCCTCGGTATATGGGGCTGGCACCCTACTCACTGAGCCACGGGTGCTACTCAAGAAAACCACTTTAGGTGAATATCCTTTAACACCAATCAACTCTGGCACATATGGACACATGTGCATGTCTGTGCATGCATACACTCATGTATACACAAACATTCCCATACATCTGCAGGAGAATAAAGGCTTCATCCATGAGCATGTATGTACATGCACACATTTAATACAAATACACATGCACCAAATTTACATGCATTCATGCAAATCTATGCATCCACACACATATTTGTAAATGCACACAAACACACCCAGTGGCACAACCCCTAGAAATTCAACCTCAATATAGAAAGAGATACAATTATCTTAAATGGAAATTCTCGGTATTATACATATTCAATTTTTTCCACAGGAAAATGAATTGAAATTACATATTATTATATTTAACATGAAAATCATGAATATGACATTAAATGAATACATCAGCCTTAAACATATATTTTTAAGAAGTAGTTAAGTTTGAAAAAATAAACTAGATGATAAATTGAATAAAAATAGAAAAAAGAAAGAATATTAGCATTAAGATCTAATATGAATTTACTAACAATATGTGCCCAAAAGGGCACATTGAAAATTTTAAAGTTGGTCTCATCAAGTTAACGTAGTGATGATTGCTTGAGAAGAATCCTAAACTACTCAAATTTTCACAAAGTTTAACAAAGAAACGCAAAAGAAAATGAGAGAAAAATAGAAAATATTAGGGTATGCAAATAGGTCAAAAGATTTAAAAATCCTTAGTCTACATTTAACGTGATAATAATCTATCTTTCATCTCAAGAAAATTTTGAAATTTTACATATGGAGTAAATATTTGTCCATTTTTGGCATGTTTTTGTTTTAATTTTCTTAAGAAGACCTTATTTTTCTAATATCTAAAAATATGATCCTATTTTTTCCATCAGTGCGTTAATTGTTGTTATTTATCACTAGCTCTTTGTTCCATTTTGTTTTATAATGGTCACTGAATCATGAGTTAACTTTCATTTAGACACACCGGTAGTATAGGAAATGTTCTTAAATGTATTGAGCATTGAGGGAAATAATTTCTTAATGTAAAATATAATGCAATTTCATAGAATTTGAAAGATGTAACATTTTTGAAGACAGAAAACTAGTTCTATTCATTTACAATTTTCTATTTTCAACACAATGCAGTGGAGGGTTCAAAAATGTTTTGTAGAAGCCACCAATAAAACTCAGTTAATTCATTAATGAGCCAATTAGTGTTTAAAATGTTTTAAAATGTATATAAAGTAATCACCTCTATTCTTTCTCCTATACTTGCGAAAATGAAATTTAATTATAATATATATTCTATTAAATAAGAAGAATTGTACAAAAAGCTAATTTCCACTTGATCTGGCATGAATAAACTGGGACTCCTAAATGTGACAATAGGGAACAAATTGCCTGCCAAGGAAACAACAGGCGATGAAAAATCTACCTGGTCCTGCCTGCAGTTCTGAGCCTCATTCCCTGACAGCTGTTACTAGAAGATCTTATAATGAGTCTCTTTTGTGGAAGTGTAAGGTGAAAAGCCAACTTAGCATGATGAAAATGAATCACAGGCATATTAGTAGTAGAATATAATGGAAGAAAATTAAGTATTACAAGTGAGCAATTACATTTCCAAAATTGCATGCACAGTAACTACCAGATCAGATCATTTCCATCAATATTTAGTAAAACATTTTTTAAAATTCTTGTAACATTTAATTTGAGCTGTTTATAAGGCTGGCAGTTATGTTAAGGAAATCCATAATCATATTGAGTGCTCATAGTTTTCCATTTTCACAACTGGGAAACCAATGGGAAATTGTTTCAAAGAGATGTTATTTATGTATATCATAGATTTTCAGAAGATGTCATTTACTCTGAAAATTTAATACCAAATTAAAAAAAATGGATTTCTCAGAGTAATTACTTAATAATGGAAGTAATGTCTTACCCAATGTTGGAGAAATACCTACACATCATGTATGTTATTGATGTCTGTGGCTAGTTGGCTAGGCTGGGTTGGTTGGAATACAGCACTCATAAGAATATGGTATTACAGTCTGTATATCGTCAGCAAGCTTTTCCAATTCACTAATCAGGTATCACACCTTCAAAACATAAATCTATCAAAGATGCACCAGTATTCACCAGGAAGACACTGAAATGAACTGAAGAAAACCAGCTGTAGCAGAAAATAAAAATGTGTTCATGGTTTATTGATGATGGGTGAATAATGTTTTTTATGTATAGAGTTGGACACTGTATTTCTACTGAGTAATGCCTTTTATTCTGTTGTTACTTAGATATCTTCTCAGAGAAAAGGACTCAAACAAATGTCTTCTATTTACATCCTCCAAGAAGAAACCCTTCATAGGCTGCTTTTCATTTTGAATATTTGAACAATTAAATCATTTTAGATTCCACATAGAAGTGAGATCACGTAGTGTTTGTCTTTCTGCATCTGATTATTTCACTTTACAGAGTGTTTTTCAGGTTCATCTATGTTGTTGTAAATTACAGAATTCCTTCTTTCTAAATGCTGAATAGTAGTCTTTTGTGTATACATGCCACCATTTTGTAAATCCATTCCATTCATTGATGGGCTCATCAGTGGTTCTCATATGTTGGCCATTGCAAAAACTGTGACAATAAAAGTGGAAGCACAGACATCTAGGGTGGTGGACACAGAAAAGGGACATGATGATCAAATGCTACAAAGTTTCAACTGGGCAGGAGGAATTGTTCTGGTGATCCATGACATAGCATATTACTATAGTTAATAGTAGTGTGTTAATTATTTCAAAATTGTTCGAAGAGTGAATTTTAAGTCTTCTCGCCAAAATGAAATAAGTATATGAGTTGATGGACATGTTAATTATCCTAAGTTGTTAACTACACATTATATACATGTATCAGAACATCACATTTCACTTTATTAAAGTAGAGTAAAATTTTAGAAATTATTTTAGATATTATAACACATTTAAATAACATTATTTAGACATTTCATTCTATTTTTCATTAATATTTTTACTAGGATCACAGTAGACTTACAGAGTTGAATACATAAAAAGCACAAACTGAATCACTTGTTTGTTTGTGAACTCCTATTTACCATCATGTTTCTGTTACCCTACTCAGTATTAGGAAAGATGGACTTTTCATTGTTTCCTGGGATCTGCTATAATTCAATTCCCTGAAAACATGGTTTCCAAACTTTTCCAGCCCATGGAGCGTTCAGCTGAGCATAACACTTGACTCAGCTGCCTTTAATGAACTAGTAATTCTATTATAATTATATTCTCCCATATGGCTTGGAATAATGTTGTAGTTCCTGATGAGAATTCAAATGAAATTGCCAATTTTTTCCCAATTTTTCAAATATCTTAATAATTACTAAGTAAATTCTAGAACCAAAATCGTGACTACTACTATAAGTATTATTATTATAAGGGACTTTTGAGAATGTTTTCCTAATAAGAGAAGCACTAACCCTTAGAATATGGATATGAAAACCAGAGGAGACAAAGTTTATTAGAATAATCAAAATTAAACTGTTCTGTGAGAGAACAAGGTCAAAGTGAAATATTAGCAATAGTAAGGCTACTATAGATGTGGATCCATCCTGATCATTCCAATTTCAGAAAAATGCTTATTGAGCTATGAATATGTGTAGCAGGGGTATCTTCTTTATTAACCATCCCCTTAAGGATTAAGAAACAATGGAAATATAGGTTATGCTTTACATAGTAAAAATTACATCCACTACATTGAAATGCTAGCACATCTATATGCTTCTGCATCTTGTCCAATGTTTCATTTCATATATTTTTGAAATCATATTATATGCTGCATTTCTTATAGAGTGCTAATGATAATCTTGGAGGACGGGAAACACAATAAGGCTCTGGAATTTCCAAGGTTACTCTTGTCTCCTCAGAATTATCCAGAAAACTTTAAAAGCTATTATACATGAAAGAATTTTGTGGGCAGAGTAGTATTAATCCAAGCATAATCATTAATATTTATACCTTTAAAAACATACATGAAAGAAGTAATCTCCAATGTTTCATCTTATTTTAATGTACACTTCTTTTGTTTTTAAAATCTACTATTATATCCTACTATTTCTGCTACCTTTAAAAGATTAAGAATCACATTTTACCTTTGTCTCATTTTCTTTCTTATCCCTTGCCTATCATAAATACAGTCTAGAAAGGAAAATATAAAAGATAGTCTCTGTGCTTTTGTAGGAGTAATGCTAACCTTTACAGTAGATGTAAGTCGTGAATTACTGTGATCGAAATTTTGAAAAATAAAGTGAAGTGAGCAGATTGTGTACATTGTTTTATCTGAGAAATATATTGCCTATGTATTTTATATATTATATTTCCCATTCATACAGCATTTTATTTCCTTTACATTTATTGTATAAATGTGTCAGTCACAATCATCTCTAATTCCCCCTTAATATTTACAATATCTGCTGAGATTCTGTTTGGCTACCTGTTCATATTTTGCAACTGTATTGTAAGTGATATTTTCCTATCATCATGCCAAAACTATACTTTTTCTCATTTCTTGGAGTTTAAAAAACAATATATTAATTCCCAAGCTATTTTGATTGCTTTGTCATAATACTGATTAAAAAATACTTTAATACAATAAAACACAATTCACATTTATCTCCTGACTATAGATTTTCTATGATCGATTTTGCATCAATATTTTACTTCACCCCAAATATGCAATTAATGTAACCTTTACTTGATTGTGCCATACAATGTGTACAGGTGCTATCTTATTTTAAATTACACAGTGAACTGAATGCTTATTAATTTGATGTTATTTTTATCTTATAGAAATTAATATTTTAACTATTATCATTTAAGATGAATGTCAGTAATGTATTTCTTTATATGTAGATATAGAGAGACCGATGAGGAGAGAGACGAGGGAAAGAAGAAAAGGAACATAGGGAGAGATTAATTCTGTTCTCTATTATATTGTCTCACATGTGCAATAAGTTCCTTAAAAATAATTAATCTCATTTCCAAGTATATTTTTTTTCTTTCTTCTGCTAAAAATCTGCCATCATATCTTTGATGAAGAGAACTGACACTCTAGAATACTTATTTACGAAGATTTTGAATACTTCTATATTTTATGTCCTATAAATAATTTAAAAGCTGTTGCTCATGTACACAGCTGTTAAACTTCTTCCTCTGAATGTCCCGTCAATAGAATCAACGTCTAACTTCTTATGTGGAACATCACATTCTCATACTGACTTCTTTTTTTGTTCATACTGACTTCTGATCTGGGGCCCTTTCCTTCCTATTATTCCTGAGTTCACGGAGCATTTTGTATTGAAAATCATGATTAGTAACCTTTTTTTATTTTTTCTACTATATGTATAATAAACCTCTAACTAGTTAGCCGGAAGAATGTTTTGTATAAAAATCATTACTAATAACTAAAACCCAACTTTTTATTTTCTTACGTAATATTTTCAAATCTCCCCTTGGCTATTTCTTACATTGTGATAAAAACTTTTTTTCTATGTTTTATAAAAAGATTCCATATTTTCTTTCTCTAAAATTAATAAGCCATGAATAAAACTTTTAAAAATGAAATGCTTCAAGTTAGTAATCTGTATCAAGCAATGTCGCATCAGAGCAATAGAATGCAAGAGCAACA
>NW_003852435.1:9610871-9617669 GCF_000181295.1 Otolemur garnettii
TTGTCCATGTTTAAAATTCTCTGTAAAGAGTCTTGAAATCTTAAGGGAAAACGTACAACAGCAATCTAATCAATCAACCACAGAAGGTAGAGCTGTGTTGGGACACTATACTGAGCGTTAATAAGAGCCTTGAGTGCTCATTTGCCCAGACTGCGATTTAAGAACAAAAAAAAGACAGGTAATTCATTCTGCCAAGGCTACTATAAGTTCCCTTCTATTCTATTACTAGCCAATAAAACGTATCCCTTTTTTTACTCAGAATGCATTGTTTATACTTTGCTGAATGTTATTACAACTCTTTGGTCTAGAACAGCATATATATTTCTGCTTTGAGGAATATTTATAAAAGCATGCTTTATTCTTCTTATCCTATAATTGTGTGGTTTCATTCTTTCATAGATGTGTTTCAATCAATCAATTTTATGTAGCTACGAAAATCTTTGATGGCTCATTTTGGGAAAGGTATAGCACTTCCAGTAGTCTGTAGTTTATTAAAAGTAAGTTTAGTGTGCATAGGTCAACAATATTTGATGTATAGTTTTTGAGACTTTACTGAGATCCTAAAGTCATACCAAAGAAAGTTGTCTGATTCAGGATGGTTAGTAAATTATATCACCTCCAACACCCTTTAAAATAACAATTAGATTTATAAGACATTGTTTAAAAATTATTGATTGTAGAAAAAATCACCTATATCTTAACTTTTTTTCCCATATGATCACTTATTTAAATAAAGGATGATCAAATTCCTGAATGTGTTAAATCACAATTCTATGTCAGTAGGAAATATTCTTTACATTTCTCTTTTTCCTTTTTTTTTATGTTTGAATGATTTTGATTTCTTGCTGTTTCATTTTGTTTTCGTTTTTTAGTACTATAGACTTTAGTGCTATTCTCTTGAACTAAATTATTTTTTTCATTTCTACCTGGGGCATTATTTGGATTAGATTTTTCATATATTACTTTATTTATTCCTTGTTGCATATTTGACATTTTTAAAGATGTTGAATTATTAGTATAAAACTCTTGAAAAAAATTAGAGAAAATCACTTAAAAGTATAATAAGAATAGGACACATTTTATATATAAGTAAAAATTCAATGTTTAGCTCTATAATATATTATATCAGAAAACAAAGTCATTTTTAAAATTAATTTGTGTGTGGGTGGCATGTGTGGCTCACTGAGTAGGGCATCGGCCCCATATACCAAGGGTGGCGGGTTGGAACCCAGCCCCAGTCAAATTGCAACAAAAAAATAGATGGGCATTGTGGCAAGTGCCTATAGTCCCAGCCATTTGGGAGGCTGAGGCAAGAGAATTGCCTAAGCCCAACAGCTATTGTGAGCTGTGATGCTACAGCACTCTACTGAGGGTGACAAAGTAAGATTCTGTCTCTAAATAAATAAATAAGTAAATAAAATTAATTGGTGTGGCAGTGCCCGTAGCTCAGTGGGTAGGGAGCTTATCACATATACCCAGGCTGGTGGGTTCAAATCCATCCCAGGACAGCTAAAAGCAACAATGACAACTGCAACAGAAAAATAGCTGGGCATTGTGAAGGGTGCCTGTAGTCCCAGTTACTCGGGAGGCTGAGGTAAGAGAATTGCTTAAGCCCAAGAGTTTGAGGTTGCTGTGAGCTGTGATGCTACTGCACTCTACAGAGGGTGACAGCTTGAGACATTGTCTCAAAAAATATATATATAATAATCTGTGGCATCAGTCATCTGCAAAAGCCACATCATCTTAAGAGATTCATTTGTGGCCATCATGTTAACTAATCAAGCATTTGAGAATTTTATTCTGAACTACCATACTTTGTTTCTATAGGTTATGATATCACAACTAAAAAATATTTCAAAAAGCATAATATTTGACTTGATCCCTAAAAACATACATAATGTTTACATATGACTAGATTGAATTTGGAGACACAGATTGCACTGTCACCATGTTTTTTGATTATATGATTAACAGTATGTGGTAGCTTTCAACAGAGAATATATGCATATATGGGGTCTGACAATTAAATTTGCATACTTGCAGTGTATGTTTACACTGGCAGCACTGCACAAACAGCTCAGTGAGGTTTCATATCCTTGGTGTACCAGTGCCTCACAGCTGTGTTCATGTGTGCTGGTATCTTGAGGAGAGGCATTCATTGTTATTGTTGCATGTTTTTGTGGGTCATCATGAGAATGTTGGAGCTTGAGTTAAAGCAATGAATAAACATGAAATTTCTTTTTAAATTTGGCAAGAGTGGAAGTGAAATCAAGAACATGTTAGTCTAACTTTATGCAGATAAATTTCAAGAAGAAAACGGCAATGTACAAATGGATTAATCATTTTTCTGAGGGGACAGAAAACGTCACTGATAAAGAGAGGTCAGGGCAGCCAATAACAAGCATAACTGATCAAACATTGCAAATATTCATGGAAATGTGGGTCAAAATCATTGGTTGACTGAGAAGCATAGAACACCAAGTAAGCATCAATAGAAAAATGGTTAGAAAGATCTTAACTAAAACTCTCGGCATGAGGAAGGTGTGTGTAAAAACAGTCCTGAAGGAGTTCCCCAATGAACAAAAGCAAGAAAGAGTCAAAGTTGCCAACAAATTTTAGAGAGACAAGATGAAATTTTGTGCCATCTTATCACTGACTATAAAACACAGGCAGTACCAATATGACCCTGAAATAAAGTGACAAAGTGCATAATTGAAGTCAGTCAATTCTCCACAACCAAAAATGTTCCATCAGTCCAAATCAAGAGTCCAGATAATTTTAATCTTTCATCATGATTTTGTATCAACTGGACAGTTAACCAGGTTTACTATGTGAAAGTTCCAAAAAGGCTGCATGAGGGTGGCACCTGTGGCTCAAAGAAGTGGTGCGCTGGCCCCATATGCTGGAGGTGGTGGGTTCAAACCCAGCCCTGGCCAAAAACCGCAAAAAAAACCAAAACAAACAAAAAAAATGCTGCATGCAAAAGTTAGGTTAAAACAACCTGAACCTGAACTTTTCACCAAGGACTCATGGCTCCTGCATCATGACAATGCAACAGCTTACAGGGCACTGTTTGTGAGGTGGGGTGGGTGGGGTGGGTGGGGGAGGGTTAGCCAGTAAACAAGTAACTGTACTGGAACAGCCTTCCTACTCACCTATTCTGACCCCCAATGACTTTGTTCTTTTACCAAATGATAAAAGAAATAGTGAAAGGAAGATATTTTTGTGGCATTTGGAATATTAAGGGTAACATGATGACAGATCTGATGGCAATTCCAGAAAAAGGGTTCCAAAATTAGCTTGGCACCTGTAGCACAGTGGTTATGGTGCCAGCCACATACACCAAGGGCGGCGGGTTTAGATCCGACACGGGCCAGCTAAAACAACGATGACAACTACAACAAAAAATAGCCAGGTGTTATGGCGGGCACCTGTAGTCCCAACTACTTGGGAGACTGAGGCAAGAGAATCACTGGAACCCAAGAGTTTGAGGTTACTGTGAGCTGTGATGCCATGGCACGCTACCAAGAGTGACATAGTAAGACTCTATCTCAAAGGGAAAAAAAAAGAGTTCCAAAATTGCTTTGAGGGTGAACTTGACAGTAGTGTTGAAGTCTCTCTTCAAGGGAGAACTTTGAAGGTGACCACATGGACATTCAGCAATTAGTTATGTAGCACTTTTTCTAGGATAAGTTTGTAAATGTAATTGTCAGACCTCTTATAATTTAAAGATTTTTTTCAACATAAAATGCTAACATTTCATTCCCTATTTCTATTCATGTTAATAGTAAATGGCCTTCTAAATTATTATTACTCCATTTCCTGTCTGGAAGCTTTACTCCCCGGGTAACCAGTTTAGCAAATGGCATGTCACTTCTCACATCTATGGTTACATATCAAACTCTGATTTCAGTAGGACTTCATCCTGGGAAAAGATTGCTGACTAGACCACAATTAATATAAGATTTTACTCATGGCAAAGTTTTTGTAGCTTCAGGTTTAGAAAATAAAATTCAGTTTTGTGACTTACTTGCTTCAGATTTAGACAAATAAAAATCCAAATTTTCATTTTATTTTTTTAGTTTCAAAATACACTGTAAATTGTAAAAACATTTTTGTTAGCCAAGAAGAGTTTGGCATTTGTAGTACAAGACCAGTGATGTGAGAGCGACCTGATACTATCCCTGGCCAGATAATCTGGTGAATAAGCATGATATCAAAGAAAGAAACATTTCCATATTATACCGAGAAAAATATGTGAAAATTTCCCCCACATATTACTTACTAAATTTCAATCTATTGGTTTTCAGCAAAGATGTATACTAATGATCAAACTTTATATATATTTGAATGATATTATCTATGATTCATGGGATTATGTGCATATATGTCATTATTTATAAAGTTGAACATGCATTAAAGATGTTGTTATGCCAAGCTGTTTGCTTCCTCAGAATTTAAATAATATATTTATATTTTAAAATATTTCAGTCAAGTTTCAAAATTATTAAATGAATACTTCCAAATTATCTAATCTTAATAAAGCTCATATTTTAATTAGCTTGCATCATTTCAAAGGTTAGCTTTTTGTGACAGTAGGTCAGCACTTAGCCTTGCATTATTTTCAAGATGATCTAATTACAAGCAGATGTTTCATAATATAGTCCTCCCTGGGTATGCAAGGGGATTGGTTTCAGGATCCCCAACAGACAACCAAATTCTAAGATGGTCAAGTACTTTATATAAAATGCATAGTATTTTCATATAACCTACATACATTTTCTCACATATGTTAAATCTTCTCTATGTTATTTATAATACCTAATATAAAGCAAATGCTATGTAAATCACTCTTATACTCTGTTTGTATTGTTGTAATATTATTTTATTTATCCATTTACTTATTTAATATTTTTGAACCAAGTTTAGTTGATTTGCAAATGTGGAACCCCCAGAGGAGGGTCATATTATTTTTTAATTAAACAAATTTACTAATAAATGCATTAGCTTCTATATTTGTGTTTCCTAGGGCTGCTATAACAAAGTATCAATTTTTTGGTTACTTAAAGCAATGCAAATCTATTCTTTCACAGTTCTAGAGGCTAGATGTCTAAATGTAAGATATTGTCAAGGTGATGCTCTCTCTAATATCTCTAGGAAAGAATGTTTTCCTACCTCCTCTAATTTTGGGTATTTGTAGGCAATCCTTGGCATTCTCTTGTTTAGGGATGCATCAACCTAGTCACACGACCATCTTACCCCTGCTTGTCTTCTTATGGTTTTCTCTTTGTGTGTGTCTGTCTTTGTCCTCAAAATTTTCATTGTTGTAAGAACTACAGAATTAGAGTGCAAATTAATGACTTCACTCTAACTTGACTACCTCAGTAAAGACTCTGTTTTCAAATAAATTTGTATCCTAAGATACTAGGGGACTTCAATACACTTTTTTTGTGGGGATACAATTTAATTTGTAGTACTTGCCTAAGCTAATATGAGTGAAAACTAGTAAACAATCACATATTTATAATCTTCGACAAGTTTTACAATAGTTTGAGAATTAAAAAAAACAACTCTGATATATCTATCTATCTATCTATATATTAGATATTTGTTACCCTAAGCATTTCTTAAAAATGAACTATATTAACCTTAATCTTCTCATCGAACTTCTTTATGTTATTCATATTAAAAAGCTGCTTTTAACTGGAAGTTGGTTTTATTTTTGAAAAAGTAGTATGGATTCATTCTACCCACAATGAACTACTTCGCAGATAGAAAAGCTTAAAATCATCCTGGTATTTGATAATGAATAGGCCCATATCTCTACCTATTGGTGCTAGAAGGTAATATAGAAGCCCTTTCATCAAGGAGCAATCTATCTAAACTGTCAACTCTAAAGCATATTTATCCCTTTAGTTTTTATAAATTCTTTTAAGTTCACTATTTTATTTGAGTATTCTTATGTATCATTTATACATTACTGATAATGTATGATTCTTTAGCTATGTAAAATTGTTTTAATTTCAGAATATTATGGGGGTACACATTTGCTTGCATAACTGCTTTTGCATAGTTTAAGCCCAAGTCCTAAATGTGTCCGTAACCCTGAAAGTATGTGATGTGCCCATTAGATGTGAATTTACCCATCATCTCCTTCTCCCACTTACTTACTTGAATTTCACTGAGTTTGCATCCATATGTGCACATAAGTTTTGATCAACTAGTTCCAACTTAGCGTGTAGTGTTCGTTTTTTCCATTTTGCAATACTTCACTAAGGGGAATGGTCTCCAGTTCTATCCAGGCTGTTACAAATGTTACTTGGTCACCACTTTTTTATGGCTAATACTCCCTGGTATATACATACAGTACATTTTATTAATCAATTCGTGTATTGATGGGATTTCCACATCTTTGCAGTTGTGAATTGTGCTGCTATAAACATTCAGTTGCAATGAATGTCATTATGATAAAATGACTTAATTTTCTTTGGGTAAATACCTAGTAGTAGGATTGCTTATCCAATGGTAGAGCTAGTATTAGTGTATTAGTTCTTTGTAGTATCTATCTACTTCTTTCCATAGACATTGTGCTAGTTTGCAGTCCCACCAACCAGAAACAAAGAAGAAACTACTCACATAAGCTCCATCAAAAATGAAAATGAAGAAATCACTACTGATAACACAGAAATACAAAACATCCTTACTGCATACTATAAAAGTCTTTATGCTCATTAACATGAAATGCGAAGCATATGTACAAATCCTTTAAATCACATTACCTCCCTAGACTCAATCAGG
>NW_003852435.1:9619123-9622472 GCF_000181295.1 Otolemur garnettii
GTTTAAGCATACAAAAACATATGATCTTTAAATGAAACTTCAAGAATATAATTCTTTTATGCTGATGTGTGGAATGAAAGCATAGTTCAAAGACATAAATCAAAAATGGTCTGTGAGATAGAAAAATTATTTTCTTATGGGAATGATTTTGATATTATTTAGTCTTACACATACAGAATCATGAAGTACATTATTTACATTGACAACTCTGTGCTTTTTCAATGTCTTTTATTAATAACAATATCAATCTGAAATATAAATTTGATTATATAAAAGTAAATTTTTCTTTTTACCAATTTACATCCTTATTCTCTAGAACTCAGGTCAGAAACCAAGAGTCAGACATCTTCACAATAGCAATAGTGGAATATAAAGATTTGTCTTTGCAATACAATTAGTTAATTGCAATCTCGCTCTGGGTCAGGGAATATAAAGAAGAAAAATATGTAAAGTTGTCCAACATATTACAATAATGTTCTTATACATGGAAAAATCACATTGTGATTCTGTTTGTCTGAGCCTCACTGGTTTCCAGTTTGCATCAAGATTGATTTTTTAGTGTTTTATGCCATCTCATCTTTCCCCACTGCCATATTTTTTGCCTTCTTATTTTAATCAATCATTCATACTGTCTGAACAATCAAAATTCAAATTGTTTCAGAACTATCCAAGTATGGACCTTTTTTTATATTTCTTAACTATGAAATTCTGCATGATTATTTCTGGTAAGGATAGGCAGCTTTCTACTGAAAAAATACATTTCTGTAACTTACACTTTCAATTTTCTTATATTGACATATTTTGATAGTTGGCACATATTTATTTGCTATCAAATTATATCTCTATGAAGAGCATCACTTTATCAAAACTGTTGCTTTAAATATGTCTATAAGCATCATTCTACTTTGTAGTTTATTTTATGAGACTACTAAATAAATCACCACAAAATAGAATATTTCAAAAGAAAAAATTAGTTTTAAAGAGCCCAACAGAGGCATATAAAAGGAAATAGAGAAGATACTGGCATGTTATGAATCTGAGAAAGGGCTAACAACTAGAATTTACAGAAAACTCAAATTAATCAACAAGAAAAGAGCAAACAATCCCATTTATAAGTGGCAAGAAACTTGAACAGAAACGTCTCTGAAGAAGACATACAAATGGCCAACAAACACATGAAAACAAATGCTCATCATCCTTAATCATCAGGAAAATACAAATTAAAACCACTCTGAGATACATCATCTAACCCCAGTTAGAATAGGCAATATCATAAAATCCCATAACTGCAGATGTTGCATGGATGTGCAGAGAAGGGAACACTTTTACATTGTTGGTGGGGTTGCAAACTAATACAGCCTTTTTGGAAAGAAGTATGGAGATCCCTAAAAGAGCTAAAAGTAGATCTTCTTTTTCATTCTGCAATTCCCATACTAGACATCTACCCAGAAGAAAAAAAGCATTTTATCATAAGGACATTTGCACACTAGTTGAGTGTAGATCAGTTCATAGTTACCAAAACACGGAATTAACCCAAGTGACCCATCAATCCATGAACGGAATAATGAACTGTGGTGTATGTATATTATGGAATAACACTCAGCCATCCAAAGATGGAAACTGTACATCTTTTGTATTTACCTGAAGGGAGTTGAAGCACATTCTCCTTAGTAAAGTATTCCAAGAATAGAAGATCAAGTATCCAATGTACTCAACGTTAACATGAAACAAACAACTACAAGCCCACAGGAGAGAAACGCACAATTATATTCAAGAGGAGAGAGAGGAGGAGAGAGAGAAAGGAAAGAGAAGGAAGGAAGAATGTTGGTAAGTTCTTACCCAATGGACACAATGTAAGGATATACAGCACACCACCCTGGGTGAACGGCTTGACTACACCTTGAACTTTACCTTAGAAACACAAACAATGCAGCCTAATCATTTATACCCTCATGTTAATTAGAAATAAAAATAAATAATAACAAAAAAGAATAGAAGAATTAAAAGGCTGTCATGGACCAGCTACAATACTCAATAGGTTTGAGTGCCAGGAGACTGAAGAAAATTATTAATAGGAGTTATAGAATATTAATATAGAGAAATAATAGACACAGACAAAGAGAGAGCTTTAAGGGCAGCGGGGCTCGGGAGGTAGCGCACACTTCCTCGGAAGGCTTCCAGTATGCCCCGCCGAGTGTCAGGGGAGCTCTGTATTTATTTCATACATCAGCATTACAGTTATAAACCTCATGAAAGCAAGGAAACAATCCCGCCAAGGTTCTGGCTGTGCTTGCATTCCTACTAACTAGACTAACTCTACAGCTGATTACGTTCATTGCCAGGAGTTACTTGTTGCTTTTTACTACTTCAGAGTATAATGATCTTAATGTAAACAAAGCCTTGATAAGGAAGCCAATCAGAGGCCAACTCGAGGACCAAATCCTAGCTGACCCACAGTCACACACCACAGAAGTGATGTTTTAAGACTCTGACAGCCTTGAGCCCAAACAGATAGATCCTTCTGGTCCAATCAAGGTGACAGTAAAAAGATCTTTCTTCTCCTAACCTGTTACATTGTCCTGAGTAGGACAAAGTTTAAAGAATTCACATTCTTAACCCCTAAAAACTAATCCCTGGGAGCACACAGCCTTGCCCTGGCTGAAAGCAGCTTCAAAGCCTCCAGCCAGTGGCTGCACCACAGCTGCAAGGGAAGGAGAGATATACAGCACGCTAGGCTGAAGAAATATTAAAGTGGTAGGATCTTGCAGTTTGTGCTCAGAGCCAGAAAAATGGGTCCAAAATGACTCTCCCTTTGTCTAGCCCTTCTTCCCTATTCCTAACAATATTTCTAATCTACTAACAATTAATAATTGAGTATTAGTTTCAAACTTATAGCAAGCTCCTCAAGATGTGACTCCTCTCTTAAGTCCTCCTGCACGCACCCTTCAAAAGGCAAAACAATCCAAACTCATTCTTTTATAAGTGATGAAGTAGGTATACAGAAATATTGCTACCACAAAATAAGCAACAACCATAGCATTGTGAAACAAAAATTTAGAATCGTTTTTTGACTGTACCCATAGTAGATTTCGACATTGTTAATACAATTCAAATCACTTTATTGGTGTCTGTGTATAGGGCTGTGTCTCCGTGTATGCGTTACTGTGCATACCTGAAACATTTAGTACGGAGTATATGGAAATAGTGTAGCCTTCGTATAACAGATCTCACAAGTTTCTGGAGCCTTTAGTGAAGTATACTGCATTAAAAAACACTATACATAGATCAAAGGAAAATCTCCCTAAGAAGAGGTTATAGCCCAATGGTACACTTACATGTCTATATAAGA
>NW_003852435.1:9622531-9625343 GCF_000181295.1 Otolemur garnettii
CAGGAAAAGTGAGTAAACACATTGCTTTCAAGTCACAAAATATCTCTCTCTCTTTTTTTTTTTTTGGAGACAGAATTTCACTTTGTCACCCTGGGTAGAGTGCTGTGATGTCACAGCTCACAGCAACCTCAACCTAAGTGCCCATTAATTAATGAATTAATGACTAGAAAATAAAATGTTAGATGTATGTGTGTGCGTCAGTATATATACACATATAGTCTACATTTTGAAGTGCTCCTCAGCCATGAAAAGGAATGAAATAATGTCATTTGTAGCAAACTGGAAGTACTTGAAGCCTGTCATCCTAAGTGAAATATCTCGAGAATGAAAAATAAAACACCCTAAGTTTTACCACTAAGTGGGAGCTAAATAATGGGTGAAAACAGGCACGAGGTAATATAAAGAACATGAGGAACCAAGAAGGGGAAGGGTAGCGGGCGGTGGGATAAAAACTTACCCATTGGGTACAATGAACACTATTCTGTTGATAGACACACCAAAGTCCATGACTTACTACGTAAGGGTTATAAAAGGTATACATGTAACAAAAACACGCACATCCCCTTGACATTTTGAAATTTTAAAAAAGTCTTTCTAGAACTGTTATTTACCTAAGTCAATTTTTGAATGAAGAATAGCAAGAAAAAGACAAAAGACAGTACAAAGGAGTATGGATTTCCAGCTAAAATTTGCAGGCTGTTGAAGGTTGCATGATGAGAGGTACATATGGCTGACTCAGAAAGCTGGTATGTGAAGAGACTCACAAGGAATATTTAAAAATGAGGTTTCATGTATCTTCTCTGACATAAACTGCTGAGTGGCCTTGTCAAATGCAATAGTTTAATAAGTGGAACACAGCAGAAAAGGATGGATGTGACAAGAGATAAACTATTTTGGCCTCAATTTGTTACATGTAAAATGAAGGTGCCCTTCAGATCTTTTATTCTACTTTGAGTGTTTTCAGTCACATCCTTTGTGCTGAACAAAATTGTTAGAAACTGTCTAACTTCTGCTCACACAGTTTGCTCAATTATTGAACTGAATAAAATGAGTAAGAAGAAGTCATTTCTGCTCTACAATTTTTTCTTCTATTTGTCTTCTTTTGGGTAGCTTTATTAAATTCACGGCATACATTTATACACATACACATAAAATGCACCATTTTATAAATGTTGACCTACATACTCACCAAGAAGCCATCATCACAATCTAAATAGTAATTTGTCACACTAGAAGTTTCCTTTGGACCATTTATAATGCTTTTTACTCAACTTTCCCTCATTCCTCCTTCAGACAAACACTGTTACTATAAATTAGTTTGCATTATCTGGAATTTTATTCAAACTGAATAATACATATTACAGTACATGTTCTTTTCAAGTTTGATGCCTTATTCACCAAAATCATTTTGAGATTCATCTATATTGCTGGATGTGTCAATATTCTGTTTTCTATTGCACAATTCTACTTGACTATCTACATATACCACAATTTATTTTTCTCTTCTTCAACTGACTCTTATTTGAGTTATTTCTATTGGGATGATCATAAGAAAATAGTACCATGTTCACCGGTGTATAAATCATTGGCGTACAAAACTTTGTATAGGATTTATGCTCTTGTTTCTCTTGAGAAAATACCTGGAGTGCATCCAGGTAGCCGGATCACATAGTAGGTGCCCTTAACTTTCAGTAGAGTGCCCAAACATTTTCCAAAGTAGTTGCACTGTGTTTGCCCACCATGGTTTATGGATATTTCTGTTCCTCCAAATCCTCATCAAAATTTATTATGTTTAGGCTCAATTTTAACTGCTCTAACATGTGGCAGTCTTAGTTTTGATTTTGAACTGTATTTGCATAAGAATTAATAATGTTGAACATCATCATATGTTTTTATCTGGTATCTGTATATTTTCTTTGTAAACATGTTGTCTGTTCAAATGTTTGGTATATATATTTTTCAAATCAGTTGTTTGTCTTTTTACTCTTGAACTGAGCGATTTTAAATATGTGTGTGTATACACTCATTCTTAAAATAAGTACCTTATCAAACACTTGTACAAATATTTTTTCCATTCAGTGGCTTATATTTTAATTACATTACGTTCAGTGGCTTATATTTTAATTACATTGAGAAGTGGCCCTTTCTCAAAGAGCCAAGAGTTTTAAGTATGATCGTCCACTTTTTTTTGGTGAATTGTCTTTTGGTGTCATATTTAACAACTTCCTTATACAACTTCAGGCTGTAAATATTTTTTCTTATGTTTCATGATAGAGATTTTATGATTTCAGATATGATATTAGGTCTATGATTTGTCTGGAATTAATTTTACTCCAAGTTTTGTTGCATGAATCCAAGTTCACCTCTTGCATAATGGTATGTTGCATTCCAGTATTATCTATTGAAATAACTATACTTTTTTTCCCATGGAATTACCTTGAAAATATTCTGAAAAAAATTAATTATTAATTTATATGTAGATTTATTTCTGCATTCTGTTCTAATATTGGCTGTGCAAATATTTAATGTTGTTATCACTTGGATTAATTGACTCTTTTATCTATGAAGTGACTTTTTTATTTTGTAAATATTATTTGCTTGGAAATCCACTTCAATGTTATGTTAGAAATGTTACTGTTAGATGTTAGATGTTAGAATGTTAATGTTAGAAACCCATTCTAGCTTTCTTTTCATTAGTGTGAACACGGTATTAGTTTTCCTATCCTTGTACCTCCAATTGGTTTTTGTCTTTATATTTACCATGAGATTCTTCTTCAAAGCACCATATAGTTAGGTGACACATTTTTATCCC
>NW_003852435.1:9626165-9628058 GCF_000181295.1 Otolemur garnettii
ATTCTCCTGCTTCAGCCTCCCAAGTAGCTGGGACTCCAGATGCCTGGCACAACATTCAGCTATTTTTTAGAGACAGGGTCTCGTTCTTACTCAGGATGGTCTCCAACTCATGAGCTCAGGCAATCCACTCACCTCGGCCTCCCAAATATGGGCATTAATTTGATATTTTTTTAAAATTCAAGTCAGCTTCTTACACTCAAGACTTTGACTTACTTGACTTAAAAACATCTCTCTGAACTTTCTTCTAGAAGTAAAATAAGGTGTTTCTTGTTTTTTCAGATCCTTGACTATATTAAGATATTGATAGTTAAATCCTCTACTCATATTAAGAACTTCCTTATGTCACAAATTGAAGAATATTTAAAGAAACAGACCTAAATACAATACAAAGGTATTATACTAGTTTCATCCTAGTGCTTCTTTTATAGAAGCAAACACGATTCTTGGTCTTAACACCTTGGCCAGTATCTTGCATTTTTTGTTGTTCTTTTAAAATTTGTGAATACACTCACAAATTCATAATGAATTTATCCATTTATCCATCATAAGTACTAGCTCTCCACCTGTTAATGAATTCTGTTTTGCTGCCCCCAAAGAAGACAAATGCATCAATTTAAGATGAATAACTGGAAGGAAGACTTCCCATAGCTCAGAGATAACAAACATGCATCAGTATGCTTAGCTGTGTTTGTTTTAATCCCAAATTATTATACTTTTCATAGCAAATAAATAAATATAATTTCATGGTGCTAAAAGTACAGTGGCATCTATGGTACATGATTCTCAAAATCTCCGGTGGTTCCACAGAGAGTATTTGATTATAATATGCCAAATATATTAGAGCTAATTCGTTGTGAAAACATTATTCAGGTTATCCAATGAAAAATCTCGTCATTCACAACTAAGGTGCATCTGCTCCTCTAAATGACTATTCTCGTTATGAAAATGAATAACATGCTTCTATCTTGAGAAATTTTAAGGGGAACTGCTATGTTTTTAATCCATCATTGGTTTCTCAGAGTCATAATGATTAGAGATGGAAAAGGACTTTTGATCATCTCCCCCATCTTTCTGTCTGGGCAACCTTTTATCCTTGAGTAAATTTTCTTGCTCTGTCTAACATAGTTTCACATAACACCAGTGGAAAACTTTACCACAATGTAAAACATTGGGCTGCTGGAAATTTTTATAATAATATTAAACATATTTTTACAATTCTTAATTTCCCACTAGTTTTATCTATGCCACTTGGGAACAGCCTTAAGCAATTCTGCACACAACACAGAAACTCTCCCCCTTGGTGTGCCACAATTCAAATCATTGCAAATGTTGATCATGCCCAAACTAACACATTTAATCTTGTTTGACAAAATGATTTGTATCACTTTTAGGAACACTATGTCTGCCAATCCCCCTAGCATCTTTGAAATTAACAAATTTAATTTCTAACAGATGAAGATAAAATTCTAGTAAGAAAAAGAATTAATGACCTCTATCACAGGAGGGAACATCTGAGATTTTTTTAGTTAATGAATTCTAGGGATTATTGGTTAAGAATATGAGAACATATAGAATATGCCATGAATATCTTCAGAAATAATGTTATTTCCATTTGTACATTTTTCTGGATCCAGTTTCCCAGGACTCATGCTTTTAATTCATTAGCTTCTAGCCACATTCCAAGTGCTTTTTGTCCAAGGCATTCCTCCAATAAAAAAGATATCCAAAAAACCAAAAAAAAAAAAAAAAATTCTTTTATCCTATAAATAACACACTTAATAACTTCCTAGTAGAGTATAACAAGTTCAGACTAAAATAGAATGAATGTTAATGCTTGTCTTCTAAGAAACATTTACATTTGAATGGAATAATTAGAATAGTAATGCTATGAAA
>NW_003852435.1:9630187-9632054 GCF_000181295.1 Otolemur garnettii
AGCATTCTCCACATATCTTTCCCATGAGAGTATTAATGTACACAGCTATGATTTAATCAAAAAATAAACAAATAAATAGAAAAATGTAAAAAAATACATATCAAGATTTTTTAACATGTTTGTATATCAGAACCTTTTACTATTTTCAATGTCTTTGTGGACTAAGTAATTTTTGATCACTAGCTCACTTTACGCATTTGACAGACAAACACATAGAAAGTGAATAAGATCCGGTGAAAGGACAGCTCTGAACAATAATAACAGTTTTAATACCAGGAATAAATCTAACAAGATATGTAAGATTTAAAAAGAGATTATCACACACTGAGAGAAATGAATGAAGACATGGTGGGTCTGATTCAATTTCAATTAAAATCTCAACAAAGTTTATTTAGGTGATTCACAAGTTCTATTTTTGTAGCTTTAAAAGGAAGAGAAGGAACGTAGCAAAAATAATCTTCAACTCAATTGCAATACTTATAGGACTATAAGGACTATGTATTAAGATATATCATAAAGTTATAAGTCAGAGAATAGAGAGAGTATTGCCCTATGGGCAAACAATTATATTGATGAAATAGTAAACAAACAAAAAAAATACATTGGCCCCAAGGCACATAATACACGAAAATCAATTCCAAGTAGAGCAAAGCTCTTGATACAGACTAATAGATCTTTCTAAAGGATAACCTAATAAAAACTTCCAGGTCTTAAGATTGGCAAAATTATTTTTGAACAGTCCAGGGAGAACAAAAAAAGGAATAATTAGTATCTTGGTCCATATTTGTGTTGATTCCTTTTTCAAAAAGTTCCAGGGATTCTAAAAGCAAATGAGAGGGAAAGTTTTACATTACAAATATCATTATAATCAGGATTATAAAAACAAAAAGAAGTCTACAATAAGATAACAATATACGCATACCTCAATTGCTAAATTTAAGCAAGCAGAAAATGCTAAATGTTGCACAGATATGAGGTAGCTGACATTCTAATACCCTGCTTCAGAAAAACTGAACTATTTCCTAAAGCTGAACATATGTTGACCCTACAAAGGAACGTTTCTGCGCTTGAGAGTACACTCAACATATCTCTAAATATGCGTAACAAAACCCAGCAAGAACATTCAAAGCAGAAATATCTGTAACAGCTTTAACAACCAATATCCGTTGGTTCATTAGAATGGATGAATACTCCTATTTCTACAATGGTCAAATGGGGAGTGCATGATAATAAAAATTAATCAAATATCCCTACATCCTACAATGTAAATAAATTTCACTAACATAATGTTGAGCAAAATCAACCAATTAGAAAAGTGTACATACTTAAAATTGCATATATGTAATGAGCAAAGTCAGGCAAAATAAATCAATTTTGATGGACTCAGAGAATTGGTTATCTTCAGGTAAGTAAGGCAAGTACTTCTCAGCACAAGGAGAGCGTGGGCTCTGACAGACACAGTTCCTATTAGGGGTGTTCAACCTTTTGGCTTCTCTGTGCTACATTGGAAATAGAAGACTGTCTTTGCTACATATTAAATACACAAACACTAAACAAGCAAGATAATTCCATGCATAGTTTTTGTGATACAAATTAACAGAAAGTCTTCACATATCCCTGACCCATGGAACTAAAATGCTTTCTTACCTTCAAGTTGGGATACAGGACAGGAAGGACAACCCAACCTTGTCCTACTGAGTCTTCACTTGGGATACACATGTACCAAGAAACAAGGCCCTGTGATCCATGCAACTCATCTCAGAGAATCCTTCTGAGTTAGGGTTCTTTCAAATTTATATTTAGTCTGTGCCTTCTGAGGTGTGTGTCACTATCTTGTATTGCACCTTCCTTAAGGTTAAGTGAGTAG
>NW_003852435.1:9633149-9642839 GCF_000181295.1 Otolemur garnettii
AATGGAATGATTGACAATTAGATGGGAAGAGTAGAAACCAGGACAATACCTTTATTGAGTGAACTACAGAGAAAATGAATTTTAGCTATCTGTATTAATCCTGACACTGTTGTGCCCGCATTTGAATTGGTAAAATTCTTCATATTAAACCATTCTTATAGTATCTCATTAGAGGACGTTCTCCTTCAATTCAGGTTAGGAAAGTTAGAGTAAGCATGCCACTTTTGCTGTATCTTTCTTGGTGTTCTTATCACTTTAATGTAAGAAAAAAAATTTTTTTTTATTTTTCTACCTATCGCTTATAACATTACTGTAATTTTTGCTGCATTTCACATTTTAATTTTATTTCCATAAAAAGCCAAGCATAACTACAAAAGAAAAAGATAGCCAGATGCATGATATCTCTCCTTTTTGATCACTTGAAAGACTAACAAAATGTTTAAAAGGAATTATTTAGAAGGCATATCAAACCTTTGCCTTGCATGTTCAAACTTACTTTGATATGTGTACAGATTTAAAATGTCTATAAAAATCATACACAGCAAATGGTTCAACTAGTTATGTTTAAATTAAGATATGTGCGCATATTTTAGATTAAACTAAAAAATAACTCAGTGAAATATTTAATTGCTTCATTTCCTTTAATTTTAGATGGTATAATAAGTGGTTGTTTAAGGAACAGGTAAGAAATTGAACAGACTATCAATATGAGCACAGGAAATGTTGTCTATGTCTTCATTATGACATAGGGCTGGTGGCACCCCAGCCAGTGCAGCTAGAGCTGAGGGGAGGCCCTGCTATCTCCACCCTGGGGGTCTGGGCACTTGGCAGCCAGCGGAGGAACCAGTGGGTTGGGTGGACATGCAGGAGGCTCTAGTAGCAGGAGGGGCCAGACAACTGCTTCAGAGACCTCTCCAGATTGTCAGCTATGAAAGCTCCCTGGTGCCTCTGCCCAGACACTCCCTCCCCTTGCACTTGGCACTAAACTAGAACCCCCTAGTTCCCAGGCCTGATCAATTTCATGTAAGTTTTCTAGGCCTGGAACCAAGGGATTATATCCATTCATTTATTGAGCTCTCTATATACCCCTAGACAAAGGACCCAGGAGGGGAGATGTTTTTCTGACTTGAGTTTTTCCCTCTGCTAGAAACTCTGGTGCTTTCTCTGTATTCTTTTCTGTAAAATAGATCCTGTTTTACCACTGATCTGTGGTCTGTGGATTCATTCTTTGAATCTCTGAGACCAGGGATCTACTGGAGAAGAAAGTCTGGTATCAATTATATGTATCAAAATAAGTTATGTGATGACAGTGTTGAGGGAACATTGACTAAATGTGTTAAATATTACTTTTTTATTTGCTTCTTATAACAGTATTGGGCACAAAAAACAAAATTATTTCGAAATCTTTTGAAACTTGAAGCCTTTTCTCCACTAAATTTGTCAATTTTCATGAAAATGTGGATTTCCATAGAGTAAAATATTTAAAAATAGTAAAATCTGCACAGAAAACTCCAAAGAGCAGGTTTTCTGTTTTCTTGTACTCGGTAACAGGGAAATAAAGCAAATTAAAACTAAAGCTAAGCATGTTTGTATTTTCAAAAATTAACCAAAATAATAAACTTTTCAAATATATTTTAATTGGAGCAGATGTAAGCCAAATCTGTTTTCCACTAAACTTATAGTGATTTATAACTTTCATTTTTATGCTTTGCATTTCATTGTTTTTTATACTTCTGATGCATTTAAAATCTTCAAAAGAAGAACTAATTTAATGTTATATTCTTCAAGTATACAGTGATTATTCACTTTCATTTATCAACTTCATTACCAGAATTAATATGTTTAGAAAGTATTTTCAAATTTAAGTAGTGAATAAAACCATTTTTCCCCTAAAACTTAGCTGGAAAAATGTATCACGTTTTATAATTACGAAATATAATTGTTCATATTATTTTGTAATGTTGTGGTCATGCTTTGAATTTTATTTATGATTGTCCGGTTTTTGTCTGTCACTATCATTAAAGATTGCTTCTGGGGGTGGGGATTGATTAAAAAAAAAAAAAGAATGCTTCTGACTATAATTCTTTATGTTGTAAAATGACTTGATTAAACCTCTCAGTGACCAAAAAATATCTTTAGTATTATAAAAGTTGTACAGGTGGCCTCTCCTCTAAGGGTCTGTCAATAATTATATTTAGTAAATAGAGCACAAAATTTTTATTATTATCAACTTTAGACAAAAAATTCCTAAGAATATATAAAAGGGAAAATGTAATCCTATTCTCGGGGACTAAAAAATTGTTAACTTAAAATAATTTGGGAATATTGCTTGCATTTTTGTCAATATTTTCCAACATTCATCATCATGCCTGGCTCACAGTAAAAACTCACTAAATATTTAAAAACAAATTCTGTAATTTCAATTGATTAGTATCACTCAAAGAGTATCTGCCTATCAGATAATCTAGCAAATTATCTTTAAAAAACACAAAGCATTATCTTAGAACAACATTTTATACAAAACACATGGGAGAAATATAATGTTGTTTAGTAGTAATATATAACAAATTTTGTAAAAAGTAAAATTTACTTAGTTTAAGGTCAAAGAGAATATGACATGTTTTCTTTTTAGGGTAGATTCTCAGATGCCTAGTTGTAATTCCCATTGCTATTAGGTGCACACAGAGTGAAATCTTAAGAAAAAGCACTAGAAGTTTAATAACCTCAGATATTATCTAAATGTAAAGAACATATTGCCAAGGTTTATAAAAATTGCTATTTCTTAAGAAACGCTCAGTACCAAGCATCTTTTAACACACTTTCCTGATATAACTGCTATGGCCTGAATGACTATGTCCCACTAACATTCATATGCTGAAACTTAATCCCCAAGTATTAAGAAGTGAGTGTTTTGAAGGTGATTAGGTCATTAGGGCTGAGCCTTCTAGAAAAGTATTAGCGCCCATCCAGGAAGTTAGTTTGCCTTTCCTCCAAGTGAATTCTCAGGGCAGTAAGAGGTGCCCTCTATGAGAAAGCAGGCTTCATCAGAAGCTTAAGATGCCAGAACTTTATTCTTGGACTTCTCAGCCTGCAAAATTGTGAGAAATAAGATTCTGCTGTTCATAAACTACCCAAGCTATAGTATTTTGTATTAGCAGCTTAATGTTCCCAAGATATCATAGATAGTAGATATCAGGAATATGATACATAGTATTTAGCTCCTAAACTCACGCCCTTAGTCATTTTAGCAAATTGGCTTCCTATATCACCCATCATAGCAGTTGTTGACACAGTAATATGATCCTTCATTCTCACGCTTTCTTCATAACAATATGCTTTCCCTCTTGATGCCGACTATTAATAAAATACATATTTTTATCATATGACTAAGCAGACTTTTGTGGGAATAGTAAAATAGTTTCCTTTTTCTTTTTAAATGTTCATGTTTTTGCATATTTTTATTATTAATTGGTCCTTTTAATTTACACTTTCTTCTTTCCTTTTTGTTTTTTCCTTTTTTATTACAGAACTATTTGATTATTTGTGTCATTACTCTCTATATTAAGTGCTTTGGAAATATTATATAAAAATATATGAAAATTGTTTTATATTTCTCTGGGAATTTATTATAGTTATATCTATTGTTTCTTTTTGTCTCCAATTATCAAAAATGACCAATAATTACCTCTTCTCATTTAAACAGAAACAAAATAATAAAAATCACACTTAATATTAAGCATCTTTTCTTAACAAATATATTTCACATTGAGGAAAGCATATTTCCACTGTTGTTAAATTTGTCTAGTAGTACGTAGCAATTCAATTAAATATAGATGGAGTACTTACATTAAAATAAACAAAATATTGTCCAGATCTCTCAGATCTTTGTCTTCTCCTTTTTCTTTCTGACATCATGTCCTTTACCACTCACTCCATCGCCTTCTCACAGTGATGGCCAGGGGCCTGGCCATGGGGATTGCAGGGGATCTGGTGGGAATGGGGGGTATCCAAATGGAGAAGGAGACCATACTAGAACTGAATCACCACCTGGACTCCTACCTGGACAGAGTGAGGAACCTGGAGACTGATAATTGAAGGCTGGAGAGCAAAATCTGGGGACACCTGCAGAAGAAAGGGCCCCAGGTCAGAGATTGGGCACACTGTTTCAAGACTATGGAGGACCTGAGCACCCAGATCTTTGCAAGTTCTCTGGGCAATGCCTGCAGCATTCTGCAGATTGACAATACCTGTCTTGCTGCTGATGACTTTAGAGTCAAGTATGAGTCAGAGCCGGCTGTGAGCCAGTCTGTAGAGAATGACATCCATGGACCCCGCAAGGTCATTGATGACACCAATGTCAGTCAGCTGCAGTTGGAGACAGATAGAGGCTCTCAAAGTAGAACTGCTTTTCAGGAAGAACCACCAGGAGAAAATAAAAACACTACAAGCCTGGATTGCCAGCTATGAGTGGACCGTGAAGGTAGATGCTCCCAGATCCCGGAACTTAGCAAGATTATGGCAGACATGTGGGCCCAGTATGAAGAGCTGGCTCAGAAGAATTGAAAACTGGACAAGTACTGGTACCAACAAATTGAGGAGATCACCACAGTGGTCACCTCACAGTCTGCGGAGGTTGAAGCTGCTGAGATGATGCTCACAGAGCTGAAACAGACCGTGGTGATTGACCTGGACTCCATGAGAAATCTGAAGTCCAGCTTGGAGAACAGCCTGAGGGTGGTGGAGGCCTGCTATGCCATGAATATGGAGCCTCTTCATGGAATCCTGCTGCATTGGAGTCAGAGCTAGCGAGGGTCAGAGCCAGGCCCAGGAGTACCAGGCTCTGCAGAACATCAAGATCAAGCTAGAGGCTGAGATCACCATCTACTGCTGGAAGACACGGAGGACTTCAACCTTGGTGCTGCCCTGGACATGAACAACTCCATGCAAACCATCCAAAAGAACCCCTACCCACAGGATAGTGGATGGCAAAATGGTTTCTGAAACCAATGATACCAAAGTTCTGAGTCATTGATGCATTAGGAGTGACACAGGGTGGGTGGTGCCCCTGGCCAAGGTAGAGCTGAAGGGAGAACCTGCCATCTTCGCCATGGGAGTGTTGGTGCAGCAGCAGACTGCACTAGAACCAAAGGGTTGGGGGGGCACAGCCACTGAAGTCTCCAGTGAGTGGTCGGAGGGGCCTGAAAACTGCTGGACAGACACCGCTAGATTGACAGCTCAGGGAGCACCATAGTGTCTCTACCCAACCTCTGTCTCCCTCCCCTTGCACTTGGAGCTGGAAGGAGAAACCCCCCTCCATTTCTCAAGCCTAGTCAATTTCATATAAATTTCCTAGGCCTGGGAACCAAGGGATTGTATCTATTCATTTGTTAGGCTGTGTATATATACCCCTAGACTAAAGACCAAAGCAGGGGGGATTTTTTTCCCACTTGAATTTTTCCCTCTGCCAGGCACTCTGGCGCTTTTTCTCTGTCTTGCTTTCTGTAAAATAAATCCTGTCTTATGTCTGATCTGTGGTCCTTCAACTTATTCTTAGAATCCCAGAGACCAAGGACTTACTGAAGAAGAAATTGCTGTCACAGGAAAAGTACACTTCCACCGATAAAACTTTCAGAGGTCACTGGACATCAAAACATATATAAGGATAAAAAATAAACAAAATATTTTAAAATATAATCATTTAAAATGTTACATTCATTTCATTCACTAAAACAACAGAATATTGTAATGCAATTAAAATACTCTGATTTCAAGTAACATGTCTAAAGAAGGAAATCAGTGTTGTTTAAATGTTGAAAATAATCTTATTTTTGATTCAAGCACTGACTTTTATTATATTATAAACTAATATTCAACTAAGTATCTTACTTTTGTTCATAGCTTAAGTCTAAGCTTAGCCATATGGGAAAGACACTATCATGTACAGTTTTTATCTAATCACGTTTTATCACCATATTGAGTCTATGACCAATGCCAAATAATAATTAAGAAATTTAAAATAACATAACCATTAAAAGAGTTTCTTTATTCCCCATCAACTTTTTTCTTTAAAAGGCTAGGAAAATAAATAAATAAAACTGTAGACTTTGTAGGCAGTCAAGTCTGAGTTCTGATTACCTCTGCCATTATAGTATGAAAGTAGCTGTAACTAATACATGAATGAATGAGCAAGGTTGTGAGCCATTAAAACTTTATTTATGAAAAATAAGATTTTAATTTTACAGAAATTTTGTGTATTGTGGGGTATTATTTCTTACTTTTAATTTTTTATTACTTTTTATTTAAAATCACAACTGTATGCATTTATAGGATACAATGTGATGATTTGATACATAATGTGAAATACTTAAGTCAAACTAATTAACACAGCCATCATCTCATTTACTTATTTTTTGTGGTAACACATTTAAAATTTACTCTTAGTTATTTTGAAATATACCCTTGCATTATGAACATTAAGTGAGATCTTACCTATTCTTTTCATTTTTAAAAATAAATGTGTTTTGGTTTTGTTGTTGTTGTTTAGACAGAGACTCATTCTGTCACCCTCAGTAGAGTTCCCTCATGTCATAGCTCACACAACCTCAAACTCTTGGGCTCAAGTAATCCTCTTCCCTCAGCCTCCCGAGTAGCTGGAACTACAGACATATGCTACTACACCAGGCTGGTTTTTCTATTTTTAGTAGAGACAGGGTCTCAGTTTTGGTCAAACTGGTCTTAAACTCCTAAGCTCAAGCAATCCTCCTGCCTCAGCCTCCCAGAGTCCTAGAACTGCAGATGTGAGACACCCTACTCAGCCAAAAAAATGTAAAGCATTTTTTGCTCTTGGCTCTTACAAAATCAGGCATATTGGGTCTAAGTTGGTCATAGGCCATGGTTTCCTCCTCTAGATAAATATAAAAATGATAAGTTTTCCTTCTCTCTAAATAAAAATAGGATATTTCTTGAGCATTTTATTGAATTAAAAATAATCATGAAGTATTAGAATTAAAGACATTTGGGCTAACGTAAGTTTTCAAATCATACAACACATTTCTTCAGTTCAATATCTTAAGATATAAAATAGAAAGCATTTTAAATTACAAATTTCTATTCTCCAATAGTACTAAACTTTTTTTTAAGAGAAGCAAACTATTCTCAGTAAACTTTCTGATGAAATACTCTTCAATTTAATCTGACTCATTTTTTCCTTGTAAGTGAAATGGATTATTCTTCAGCTTTCACCATAATGCCTAATTGCCATTTGATGTTCAGATCTTTTATACTGTGTCTTAGAATCCATTCTATTTGAAATGTTATAAGACTTCAGAATATCTTATTATATAAGTCTCATGTAAGTCGGCCTTTGAAGAATAATGGTGGTTTCATATTTGACTCTTACTTCAATAATTCCTTTTAGTATATTAACTTCTGTTTGCTCTCACCCAGTTAGGCTTAATCATAAGACCATTTATTTGAAGGTGGCTTTTTGTTCAGTTTTGAATTCCAATGAATAAAAGGCATATTTTACTTTTAAAAATTCACCTAAATAGTTTAACTGCTTTGAGAAACAGAAGAGAATATATTAGTTTAAGAATTAACACAAGATATAAGGAATAGATGTCATTTTGATTTCATAAATTATCCATTTATTCATAAGAATGCCACTCTCAGCCTTATTAGCTCACCGCAAATTAGACAAATTACAGTGTGTCCTAGGGCTCTTGTAGACCTCCTACTTTGCATCACTATGCCATGGGGGATTTTAAGTTATTAACAACTTAAACTTCATCTTCTTAGAACCAGTTTGTATCTAATTATAACAAAACATGCTCAATTCCCTATCTGAACTCACCATCAATATTGTTAATAGACCTGTTATTTCTTTGTTCGCTAAGTAAGGAATTTCTCATATACAAAGAATGAACTTCTGTTTATTTCCCACATAAGAGCTTAAATTTTCCTTTTCTAAAGAAAAAAAAAAAACTATAGAATCCATTAATGAAATCTCTTCTACTTTAGCTTAGCAGACTAAACATTATTATATGGCAAAAATTCTAAAATCTGCATTTAAAACATTTGTGCCAAAATAAGACCTTTTTTTCTCACCTTGGCTGTTGCAGTTCAAGGGTTCCAATATTTTTTCCTGTGTTTATTCAAAAGTATTTTCTATAATCTACTAATAACAACAGTCCTTTGATTTCAGAAGAAAGAAAAACATGATGTGATAAGTCTCAAATGTTTAAAAGTCATTAAGTGTAGGAGTTACAGTTTACCCTACTTTTAGTACTGGTTTCATCATTCATTTCTGTGCTATCACAGTATCAAATTTACCACAAATTCAGAGGCTGTCCTCAGTTTTCTTCTTGTGCACATTTAGGGGGGAAAATGTCATTTCAAAAGTAAGTAAGAATGCTCAGCAAAACAGTGTGCAGAGAATAATATTTTTTTCAGTATTTATCCCTTACTTCCTAAGTTTATCATATAAACATAGATAGATAGATAGATCAAAGATAGGATCTCAGTGGATACAAGGAAAACATAGGGTTTTTCCACAAAACGTTGAACAGAATTACAAAAGAGTTGGCTTGTAAGATCTTGCGTGTAGATGTAGTCAATGTAGCAACTGTGGAGTGATTTTGGAAAATGTCAAAAAGCCAGTTCATTTCAAAGAGTATTTATCTGATGTGTTATGTTCACTTGACGTGCAGAGCAAATGATGTCTCATTGCTCATTCTTTTTGCATTTTGTTTGTTTCTTCTCTTTGGGTTGGAGTGCCCAGAAATCAGCCCATGGATCTTTTCATTTTGCATTTTTTTCCTGGTAATCTTATACAATCCCCAGGCTGTTAATATCATCTGTATAGCAGGGACTTTGACCATAATATATCCAACCCAAATCTTCCTCTAATCATAGTCTTCAAGTTATATCCAACTTGTTTTTGATACCTTCACTGTATACCTTCTCTGCTCTTGGCTCTTACAAATAATAATTTGAATAATTTGAGCTTTCATACTGTGCTAAATGAACTGCTAATCTCCTCCTCAAACACATTCCAACAACAGCCTTCTGCATTTCAGATGACATCTCTGTCTTTAAGTATGTTCAGACCAAAAATATTGTAGCTATACCTTTTTCTTTATATCACACACCATGTAAAATCCATCAAGACATCCAGCTAATACCACATTAAAAAATATTTTCATAATCTGAGCACTCCCCAAGCCTCCCACCCACATCACTAACATCCTGATTTAAGCTCCCATCATCTTTTACCTGGATTAGAGCAAAAGTCCAGTAGCCTTTTAATTCATCTCTCTACTAACACATTTGTAATTTTGAAATTCTTTTTCAACATCAGTGATGGAAAAACCTTTCAAATGCAGATCATATTCTTTTTATTCTCAAACTTCGTTTCTTGCCACTTCACACATTGTAAAGTTGAAGTTATTACAAAATCCTGCAAACACTCAACACACTGAGACCCTCCACCTACCTGTCTGATCTTTCTTATCACTCTTCTCATACCCCTGCTTTGCTTCATGAATCTCTTTGTTGTTCTTCAAACACCCTAGGAGTGTTCAGTCCTATGGCCTTCTTCATTTCTTTTTCTCTAAAATGCTCTTTTTTCCATAACTGTATTACTTTTTTAAACTCCACAATGTCCTTGTTAACTGTCACTTTTGAAATGAG
>NW_003852435.1:9643628-9647855 GCF_000181295.1 Otolemur garnettii
ATGAACCAAGGACAGGATAGAGTGTAGAAATAGATTTAAATGATTGTCTTAGGTAATGCATTGCTATTACACCATATGATACCAGAATTCACAGTGGCATTGAATAGGACAGGGAAATGTACTTCATAAAGAAACAACCACTTTTATATAAGAATTTTACTGTATGAAAGCAAGACTATTTGGTGGCCAGTTAGCTATCTTGGCAACAATGAGGAATTTTTTAAATATGAAAGAAACTATGGAACATGAAAGATTTAGCTAGACTTGGCAATTTACTGAATGTAAAAGTAAGGGAAGTGTAGGGAAGTAGAAAGATGTCTAAAATTTTATTGTTAACAGTTAGTCAATGATACTTTTAAAAAGTGCAAAAGTAAGTAGAAAAATAGTTTTAGATGAAGAGGCTGATTGATGCATTTGAGCATTTGGGGTAGTAGCCAAAACAAAATTTCCAACATATACCGAACTAATAATTTCAAAACATTGAATATAATCTGGAATAACAAACAAATAAAAAAAGGAAAAGGAATTTTGCTCTCATAAAGACTATAGATGAAAATCAGAAAGTAGGTAAGATTTAGCAAATAAAGCATGAAAAGCAAGCTACCTCAGATTTCTGAAATAAAAATACTTAAATGGAGGCAGAGGCAAAGAATAAAATTGTAACAACAGAAAGTGCCTTGATAGCCTAGTGTGTCATAAATACATTAATATTTGTTTTATGTATTATCTTAATATAATCCTTACCTATCACAGACAGGGAAAACTGAGCCAGGAAGGTAGCATAGTCTTCTAAGATGTATATATATATATAAACATTTAAGATCAAATTGTGTGTATATATATACATATATTCACACATACATATATACATAGACACACACATTTTTATACATACGTAAATATATCTAGAAAAAGCTTGAGCTATGTTTTTCATTTGCATTGGCAGTAGTAGAAGACTGGTACCTGGCTTTAAATTATTTTCTTATTTTTCGATGTTTAAAATTTTACCTTGGAAATGATGATGATGATGCCTATCCTACCACTTAAGAATCCAAGAAGCATGGCTTGATAAGTAGGAAGGAAGGAGGACCAAGAGGTCCTTCCTTATGGAGATGAGCAGGGAGTTAGCGTACTCAGTGCAGCTGAAAGGTCTGGAAATGGACGCTAGAAATGAAAAATGCCTCTTGCTTACTGAGAAGCCAAAAAGAGTAGTTTCAGAGGCTCTCCCAAATTATTTTTCTTTCTTTTATTAATTCTCAAAATTCTTACCATTGGAATCTCCCTTTCAGATCAAATTGCTTTCTTAAAGTCTACAAATAAAATTCAATCACAATATATAGAAGTGAGAGTATTAGATTGGGTTCTTATTTTTCATTATTTGATGGATAGAAATCTGTTCATCCCCATAGTGTTTGCTGTCACCACTCCAAAATACCTGCAAGTATGGTGGTATAATTAGTAGAAAATTAGGGCACTGTATCTTGGTTTTAGCATCAGCTTTGCTAATAAGAGTGGTGGGACTCCTGAAAGATTGCTAAATTTTCCTAAGATTCAGTTAGTTTTCCCTTCTTTTAGAACTCAATTCAGATGTTATCTCAGGTAGGAGATCATCCTTTGACCTCATATGCTGAGACTACTTCCTCTCCTATATTTCTGCACTACTTCCAGAGTGCCCCTGTGCATATATATTCATCATTGTACTTAGCACATTAAATTAGAATTGTTATTTTAGAATTATTATTTTGAATGCTTCTTTAAGATTCTAAACTTATTAAGGAGAGGTTTAGGGCTTAATCTTATTCATCCTTAGTGCACAATATTGTGTTCAGCATATAAGGAACTGTCAGTAAATGATTGTTGAAGTGAAATAATACATAAGTGAATCATTGATATGTACATGTGTCATAGGTATTTTGAAAGACGAATTTAATTTACATGTGAAAAATTGTAAATAATTGTTGCTCAATGTATTAAACTAATGCTCCAGCTCTTGAGAGACTTTATAATTTAGGATAGCACAATTATGACTTGCAATTGTGTGTTAATGTATCAGAAGAAAGATGATCTTAAAGAGTTATACATACTTGCAGGTATTTTGGAGTGGTGATAGCAAATACTATCATTTGACTTTTATAAAGTATCAACTGCTAAAAGAAACCAAAGTTTCTCAACAAACTTAGAAATTTTTGGTGGGACATCATAATAAAGGATGAAAGAAAAATACTGAGATTTGGAGCATTTATTCTGCCCAGTAGAAAAATGGATTTAAAAGAAAACCAGTTAAAATGAATTAAGGAAGAAAATGGGAGAGAAGCCAAAGGCAATGTAATTATAACTTTAAATTGGCAGTTCTAAACTCTGTGTGTGGGAAGTGGGGGTGTTTACTACATATAATGAATGTGAAATAAATGTTAATAAAATATAAATTAATGATATTTCTTCCATTGTGATATAGATTTTTCTGACAAGAGACAAATGCAAAGCAATCAGGCTATTCATTGATCCTAAACATTGACTTATTTTGTTAATGAAACAGATTGCCAATTTTTTATCATTAACGTTTGGGCATGGTATTTGTCCATCTATATAAGTTTTGGGTTTTAATTTTATCACATATGATCATGAATATGTCTCTCATATTGAGGCTAAATTTTGATGTGTAAAGATTTGGAACTGTAGTTTAGGCTTTTAAGGAAGAGATAATTTGTACTAACAAAGTTGCCATAGAAAAGAACCCCCAAATGAGAAGCATTGCTGATGTACAAGACAGAAAGTTTAATAACTGCTTATGTATGATGAGAAAACTATCAGGGACACTCAGGGTTGACTTTAAGGTTTTGAGCCTGAATGAAAGGGATTCTGTAGTTAGAAAGAGACAACACAATAGAAAGAATTGGTTTGGGAGATAAATTATGAATTTACTTTAGACATATTAAGTTTGATATATCTTGGAAAAAATCTAGACTAAATCTAAATTAAATAATTTGCCAGTATTAGAAATGTAGTCAGGATATCAACAAAGCAGATGGATTGCTTGAGCTCAGAGTTCAAGACCATCATGAGCAAGAGTGAGACCCCATCTCTAAAAATAGGCGGGCGTTGTGTGGGCACCTGTAGTCCCAGCTACTTGGGAGGCTGAGTCAAGAGGATCACTTGAGCCTAAGAGTTTGAGGTTGCTGTGAGCTATGACTTCACAGCACTCTACCAAGGTAATAAAGTGAAACTCTGTCTCAAAACAAAACAAAACAAAGAAAGGATATCAGGAATATATTTATGGATATGATAATATAGAACCTACAGTGCAGAGACATTCTAGTCAATAGGTAGAGAAGAAAATTTAAAAAATGAAGGCAGACCTTCAATTAAAAATAAAAAGAGAATATAAACATAAAAATACTAGCAAGATGTGTAAAAGGAAATCAAGAAGTGTAATCTCAGTCACTAAAAGTAGAAACAATTTAAAAAGTGACGGGAAGGTCAAAAGTTTCAAATGATTATCAGATTTATGAAAACAAGACCTAAGAATACTGGGTTTGTTGACCTATTGCTGACTTTTAGAAATACAGTCAATACAATTTTGGTGAAAGATAAAAATTTTAAGGCTAAATCCCCACTCAGTTTCACTCAGATCCCTGAAACTGAGAATAGATATCGATTATATTGGGATTGGCTGAGAATATGAATGTTTCAACAAGACAATTAAGTTCATGGACTCATCCTTGAAAATTTGTATCTACCTCATGTTAACTGTGACCATGGTCGTCTTTGAGGAACTTCTCTTGGGAAGCTGTGAACCAATGCCAGCACTTGGTCTACCCTTCAAAGCAATTTTGGAACAGTTTTTCTGGAATGGCCATCAGAGCTATCATCAGATGAGATCAAAGTTACATACCTCACTGCTGAATATCACTATGTCACCTTCAAACTACTTCCCTTGGCCATCTTTCTGGGTTATTTGGAAGAGGATTTTCCCTGGTTCTTGGCTGCCAGAATGAGCACTGGTGCCTAGCTAATGAAGGAGTGATCCCAATACAAAGCAATCACAAGCAACATTTATTGCAGAAAAAGCACACAAACTATAAGAAAAATACATCTCAAGAGTGAGATGAGTCCTTCTCCATGAGGTGAGAGGAGACCTTGAAGTCTGAACACACATTGTCTTTTGTAAGCTAACTACATGTACTAGTTTGTCTCACATTCCCCCTCCTCCCCCAGCAGTATTGGCTA
>NW_003852435.1:9648026-9654638 GCF_000181295.1 Otolemur garnettii
TGTGTTCCAACTAGGGAACAGTCCCTAGCCATAACTTGGTTCCTAATCTCTGCCCTTAGCAACTCCCCTTAGTCTTCAATTTATGTAGGAGAGAAGGTGGAGACCTGCATACTATCTTCCCTTCCAGACCCAGTTGGTCCCACACTATCTGTCAGTGAGAGATGCTGGGGCCAGTCAGAAAGAGAGAAGCTGAGGCAGGGATGCCTACCCCATCAGGCACCACATCCCCTGAGGGTAGAACAGGCCATGTGAAGGCTTATGGTGTTCCTGCTGCACTGAAGGCCTACTGAGTGTGAGCCTGGCCATGCTGGATGCAGGGCACAAAGACATTGTGCCCAAGCCAGGCCAGCACCACCCAACATCTGGTGACTATAGTGATATTCAGCAAGCAATGAGGTATGTAGCACTTTTTCTTGTTCACAAAGTTAATTGTCCAATTTCAAAGATATAACTAGATTTTTAAGATTTACATAAGGCATGTAGAAAACTTCCTTACTGATGTAAGTTGAACTAATACAAAATTTTAAGGCTTCCTACATAGCAACTGACTGGCTGGACCCCCTCCCCCCACCCTTAGCCAAGAGAATCCCTGAAACTGAGTGGCTAGCCATGAGAAAGAAGATCAGACAGATCAGACAGGACTTATTGTGCCTCCTCCTCTTCTTAGACATGTCCTTGTGACTCATTAGCAGGCCTAAGTCTAAACAAAACCTACCAGCAGGTCCTTATTGCACATAGCAAATCACTTGATCTCTCTAGTACTTTGTCTCTAATTAACATTATCTTAAGCATTTCTTTTCACTGACCCATGGCCTTTTAGATAAAGCCTCTTTCAACCAATTGTCAGCTAAAAAAAAAATCTTAAAACCGACTCATCACCTGTAAGCCCCGCCCCCCCTTCCAGATGTTGCACCTTTCTGGGACAAACCAGTGTATGTTTTCCACGTATTGATCTATGACCTTATCTGTAATCCCTGTTTCCCTAAAAGGTACAATACCAAACTGTAACCCCACTTGCTCAAGGCTTCTTGGGTCTGGCTCTGGGTCATGGTTCTTAAATACTGCTCAGATAAATCTCCTTAAATTATTCTACAGAATATGACTTCTCTTTCATCCACATAAGTAAGATTGTTACAGGGAAAATGAGTCCCAGTGGAGAGAAAGAGCACCCAAACACTGTGTTTAAAAGAGGAAGGACTTCATTTCAGCCAACTGAACAGAGGCAGACCCAGAGTCCCAAAATAACCACACTCCCTGACTGGCGCAGTCTTCTCCTTTTTATCCCCAGTCAAAAAGTTCTAGCCCACGGGTGCTTTTCCCATTGGTCAGTTTGAATCAAGCTGGGGAAGTGAGCTCTGGGTTTTATAGAACTGCAGGCTTTTGCAGAAGCAGAAACAAGCATTAGTTTCCAGGTCCCAGGAAGTTAAGTCTACAAATTCCTAAGAGCTGAGACACAATGGAGAGGGACCTCATAGGTATATCCTTGGGGTCTCCTTGAGAAGACCTTCTCTTAGGCTTGACTTTTTCCAAGTATCCTCTCTCAAGATTAAATATCAAATGTTCCCAAAGAGGAAAGTAGATAATCTCACTGTCTCAATAGATAGATAGATAGATAGACAGATAGATAGATGGATAGACACATATGTATACATACATATACACACACATATACACACTCGTGCATTATATAATAATATTTCAACAATGAGCCAGAACTATGACCATGGTCCCTAGATTATAATACTATGTTTTTACCATATCTTTTCTGTTTTTAGATGTTTAGATACACACATACTTAGCACACAGTTACAAGTATTCTTGGTAACTATAGTTACCTATAGTATTCAATATAGCAATATGCCATGCATTTTTGTAGCTTAGGAGCAATATGTGTATAACAGGCTATACTATCCAAATTTAAGTAGACCTTGTGATATTTGCACAATGACAAAATTGCCTAATGATCTATTTCCCAGAATATATCATTGTCATTAAGTGACTTGTGACTCTGTGTCTGTACAAAGCCATTAATCAAAGAAAAAATTTATACACACAACACACATGAACCAAAATAAAATCTTAAGGCTCCCTTGCCACCCCTCAGCAACTGATGGACTGAACTGGACCCTTCTTGGCCAAAAGGATCCCTGAAACTGAGTTGCTAGCTATGAGAAAAAAGATCAGATAGGCCTTATCTTGCCCCCTCCTCTTCTTAGAGATGTCCTTGTGACTCACTAACAGGCCTAAGGCTACAAAAGACCTACCAGCAGGTCCTCAATACACATAACAAACCACTCGATCTGTCTGGTACTTGGTCTCTAATTAACAGACCCTTTATCTTAAGCACTTCTTTTCACTGACTCCTGCCTGATCCTTTAGACAAAACTTAACTCTTTCAACAAATTGTCAGCTGAAAAATCTTAAAACCCACCTATCATCTGTAATCCCCCATCCCCCTTCCAGATGTTGCAACTTTCTTAGTCAAATCAATGTATGTTTTCCATGTATTGATTCATGACCTCATCTGTAATCCGTATTTCCCTAAAATGTATAAAACCAAATGGTAACCCCACCACTGTGAGTCCACTTGCTTAAGGCTTCTTGGGTATGGCTTTGGGGTCATAGTTCTTGAATTTGGCTTGGAATAAACCTTCTTAAATGATTCCACAGAATATGGCTTTTTCACACATACATACGCACACACACACAATGTCAAAAAATACACATTTTAAGAAAAGAAAAAACTATATTAAAATTATAACACTCAATAGGTACCAGAAACATGTGTTATCTTGTATATTGTATTTTGTCTCCCTTATAACTCCAAAAGTCAAACATGGGTTTACAGTTTTAATGCAATTTTTTTCCTTCTTAAAATGTGTCTATATTTTGTGGCACCCTCTGTGTGTATCTCTCTATATGTACATAGAGAGAGAGAGACACATGCATACATACACACATATATAGGCAGTCCTCAGGTTACATTCAACTTTACATATGACACTCCATACTTATGAACTGGTCCTCAAGACTCCTCATAAGGATAATTTATAATTAAATAATTAAATTAGCAATTTGGGAACTAGCTTCTTCTGTGCACATAAACAAACGTGGTGGGATGGGGAAACCATGGCCTTTCAATTTCAAGAATATTCATTTTTAAGTACCAAAGGAGGCAAGAAAACTTTATCTTTCTCTGTCACACTCTTAAATAAAAGGACTTATTCTGTAAAATTTGGATTCCTTCAAAAGGTTACACCTAAGGGCCTAGAAGCTGTATGCAGGTTCCTACCCCAGGGCAGTATGTTTACTCTGGTGGCTCCTCTCATTGTTTACAGTCAGTCACTTTTGCACAGCATTACTTCAATCTTTTTTACTTGATTTTTTGGAACCCCAATGAACCCTCCGAACAAGGCCTTAAAAGGAAAAACCTAAAACCCAAAAAAACCCCCAAAATATGAACCTGGATTTTAACTTTTAGTAGGTTCTTGGTCTTGGGGATTCAAGAATGAAACCACAGACCACAGATCAGTGGTAAGATAGGACTTTTATTAGAAGTTAGAAAGGAATACAGAAAAAGTAATAAGCACCAGAGCTTCTGGAAGGCGGAAAGAACTGAAGAACTCTCCTGGGAGTCTCCATGTGGACTCTTTTATCTAGGGGTCTTAAGTCTAAAAGATTACACATGGCTGGCAGTTGGTCCTTTACAGTCTTTGTCCCTGAGAAGGGATTAGGGTGTGCACTCCCTACTCAAGGTGAAACCACCAAAAAACCATCTCAGACTGCTTTGTTCATGATCTTATCAGAGCCCAGAGGGTGTATCCCCAAAAAGGCAGTCTGCTTGTGCCTGGAAATGGGGGTCTGACCTCTGAGTTCACCTGGGCCTAGAGAATGGGGGACTCCCTGTTTATCCCTGAGTGGTAGAATCCTGTATCAGTCTAAAAATCTAGGTCAATTTGTAGTGAAGTGAAAGGTGATTACAATTAAAAATAAAAGCATAGGGTGGCACCTGTGGCTCAAAAGGGGAGGGCACTGGCCCCATATGCCAGAGGTGGCGGGTTCAAACCCAGCCCCAGCAAAAATAAAATAATAATAATAAATAAATAAAAACAAAAGCAGAAATAATTAAACATTCAGCAAAAGGCCAGATACCATCATTCATTGGGAAAGCATTAGGCTTCAGTTGCTCAACAATTGAAACAATTATAAAGGTTAAAGCAAGAAAAATAGAACATGTGAAATGTAGGGCTCCAATGAAAGCATCAATTATTACAATACATGTAATGGATTAACTATGGAAATGGAAAGTTATCATTTATTTGGTTAGAAGGTCAAAATAAGCACAACATTCCTATTAGTCAAGTGTTGATACAACATCAAATAAGTGGTAAAATTCAATATTCATTTTTGAAGTTTATTTTATCTGTAATCTATACTTTTTATAACAGTTTGGTTTTATGTTCTGTTTGTTTGAATTAAAAGAAAGAGCACAATAGTTTCTGGAATCTATTATTGCAATACAGGGGTGGAATATTATTATTATTATTACCACAGTTTTATTCTGTATTGTTCTTACTGCATATGTGTTGTTATAGTATTTTTGTTATCATTATTACTATCATATACATGTGTGCTGTTGATCAGTGATCTGAGTTACACATAAATCCAAACTAAACATGTTCTTAGAAACATATCTTATTTATAACTGAAGGACTGCCTATATATACATACACACATGTAACAGTGATTACCTTTGATGATATGTGATAATGTAGACACTGGGCACAGGTAATATACTTTTTTTTGATGGGAAAAATAAAAAAAAAAATTAGGCTTCCAGATGTCTGCTTTTTTTGTTTCGTTTTGTTTTGACGGTTTTGATACAGGATTCCACCACTCAAGGCTAGACAGGAAGTCCCCATTCTTTAGGCCCAGGTGAGCTCAGAGGTCAGACCCCCATTTCCAGTCACAAGCAGACTGCTTTATTTGGGATACACCTTCTGGGCTCTGATAAGACCATGAACAAAGCAGCCTGAGATGTTTTTATGGGTGGTTCCACCTTGTGTAGGAGCACACACCTTAAACCCTTCTCAGAAACAAAGACTGAAAGCACCTGATAACCTCTCCCTAGTAGAGGAAGAACTACATTCATTCATTTGTTAATGTACTCACTAACTTTGAAAAGATGTTTTTCCATCTACTAACTGTTGGCCACACATTATCCTCTAGACCTAAGACCCCTAGATAAAAGAGCTTACATGGAGACTCCACACTTAGTTCAGTTCTTTCCCCCTTCCAGAAGCTCTGGTCCTTTTCACTTCTTCTGTATTACTTTCTAACTTCTAATAAAAGTCCTATCTTACCACTGATCTCTGGTCCAAGGATTAATTCCTTGAATCCCTGAGACCAAGGACCCACTGAAGAGCAAAATTCTGTCATCAGTATTGTTTGATTGGTTTTCAGATTCTTTTAAAATGTAAAAGCCATCTGATTATATAGTTCCCAGACTGTAGTTTGCCAACTCTTGATATAAATTATTCATTTGGAAAATGGCCAACTACAAACATATTATACATACTGTAACACTGTTCTTAAAATGAGTATCTGTGTTTGGAGTTTTGTATATGTATGGGTATTCATTCGCTGCTTAGAAGAGTAAAACTCTGTGTTGTGAAAATAGAGAATTTTCAATTGATACTTACATTTTTCTTCTGACGTTCCCAAATTTTATTTCAATGAAATTGAAATTTATTTTCCCAATGAAATAAAATTTATTGACAAGATGTGTTCAATGAATACTGACAAAGTAAGATTTTCAAGGCTGCATATTGGGCTGCATGGCCCAATATGTATCCTATATTGGTTAGTGTTTACAATTAGCTATACATTACGTATCTCCTCTTAAAAAGGTGTAACACAAATCAGCACATTATAGGTTCTGAAAATATCTTAGAAAATTATTTATTTTTCTGTTTACCTATTAAATGAGTAAAAAAACCCTAAACCTTTTTACAATGGAAAATATTTTTCCAATGACTTTCCCAAATGCTAGTCTGAAAATAGTTTCTTGTAATTTTTTTATAAGTATTATCTCTATGAATAGAAGAAAACTCATTAATGTCATTTAAGTAATTTTAATTAAAGTTAAAGAAACCCTTAACTGAATTAATAAGCTAAGGTTCATAATAGTATAGTCCTTGAGAAGTTATTTATATGAATATGTAAATACAAATAGCAGAAACCATTTCAAAGTTTTTTCTTGCTATTATTATTGAAAACATAGATGTCATCTGTATAAGACTCATGCAAATAAGCAAATGGACAAACAACAACACTATCAACACCACAACAAAGAGTTTTAAGCGTGTCCTAATAATTGCAGATACTAGCAGAAAAATGTCTGAGATAAATAATAAAATAAAGGAGTATATAGAAATGAGTTATTTATACACCAAGGCTGGTAGGTTCAAGCCTAGCCTGGGCCAGTGAAACAACAATGGCAACTGCAACAAAAAAATAGCTGGGCATTGTAGTAGTTGCCTGTAGTCCCAGCTACTTGGGAGGCTGAGGCAAGAGCATCACTTAGGCCCAAGAGTTTGAAGTTGCTGTGAG
>NW_003852435.1:9654686-9659966 GCF_000181295.1 Otolemur garnettii
AAAAAAAAAAAAAAAGAAAAAAAGGGCTATTTATATAACAATTATGGACATACAATTAGAGTTACAAGATAATTCTATTTATTTATATTAAACATATACAAGTTTAAATTATTCCAATCATTTTAAAATAGCTATTAAAAATGTGTATTTATGAATCCTATGGGGATAAAATTTATTAGTTTCCTTTCTCTTTTCATAAAATCAACACCTACAGAGATAATACAATTATACACACATAATTTACTTCCTCAGTGTCAAAATGTATGGACCATTTAGTCCCCATTTAAAATTAATCATAGTATTTCTCTTGTAAATATTTTAAATGATTATAACTAGAAAATTCTGTCTATGGACTATTGAGTATATTTTTATACTCTGTGTAAAAAGTAGATTTTTGATGATGTTCCTAATTGTTTTTACAGTAATATAGGATGGATACACTTATAAACATATTTTCTCTTAACTTACTAACATAGGGATACTGGGTTATGAGGAAAACAAACCAAAAAAATGATTTGAACGCACAAGTTCATCCAAGCTGAGTTAAAATATGTCAGTCTTCTTTCAATTGAATATAATACAATGCTTATCCATTTTATTTTCTATTTTCTATTCTTTTTCAATATATTAAAATCCCCAGGATTCCCTTTAATGAATAATGTATAACATTGAGTAGGTATGAAAGAATAGGATCTATAGATTAACATGGAAATTTTTAGGGATTTCTCATGATTAAATTCTTCAGTCCTAGGAAGGATATATGTCCCCTGGTGTGAGGATTAATATACCTTGATCTATCAGTGACTGTATAATTGTTCATAAGTGATTAAAATTAAAATAACAGAAACTGCTGTACTCCCTACATTTTAAGCTTTTTTTCAAAGAACAGATATTAATATCATCCATTTAAGAAAATATGCAATTATGGTATTAGTATGACTCTATAGACTATTTTCAGGAGCTCTGAATTATTAAATGTGCATTTCTGATGCTCAGAGTGTGCACTGATGTCTAAAACAATAAGTATTGGCTACTCTTTCATCAAATGACACCTCTAATTGCATACAAAGATATCCAACAGAATAAATGAAAAAGTAAGAAGAAAATGTCTGTCATTAAGATTTAGGGAAATTAGTAATTCAGAATTCTAGTATAAAGTAACTTTCAAAGTTACACTCACAATGTGGCAGTGTGAATTTGGATATTAAGTTAATTTCCTATTTCAAATACTAAATATTTAACTAATACCAGCCTATTAGCTAAAATCCAGAATTATAGAATCTGACATCATTGAATTTGCAGTCTGTCTCCAATATTTGCTGTCTGATTTTGTGCAAATTATTCAGCATATCTTACCATACATTTTCTGATTTATATGTTGCTAAATGATAGAGTGAAGGGTACTTTTGCAGATTAAATGAGATGCCATGCTAATGAACAACAACAGCAAAAAGCTTGACTAGTCACAGAACATATTAAGCACGCAAAATTGATTCTATTATCATTTACAACCTGAAAATTAAAGATAACAATAGACCTACCCACAACCCAACATTCTTGTCAATATTAACACAAGACCAGGGAATGAAAAATCACCTTTAGAAAATTAGAAAGTAATCACATAGCCTTGGAAGACTGACCTTTTATTTCCTACTTTTTTTTTTTTTTTTAGTTTGTTGCCAACACACTTTTAAAACTAGGATTCGCTCCTCCACACTATTCCCTTTTCTGTGTTCTTATTCATTTTTTCCCCCTTGCTTCAGGTGCTAATTGCACTCTTCTGGGCATTGTGGCAGGTGCCCGTAGTGCCTGAGTTAAGGCTTGATCTTTCCGCATTACAAAATTCTAGTATTCCGTTCTCTATTGGAATTTCAAACATAAATTTGTCTCTTCAGATATTTGGTTCTCTTCTCTTCTCTATGTCACACAAACAATTATATGATACTTAGCCATCTATGCTGCCATTAGTACTCAATGAATTTTCATATGGCATCGCACTATGCCAACTTGATTGTAAATTCATACTCTTACCTTCACAGCTAGTGTGTTTTCCTGAGTGTCTTCTCTTTCACATTTTCAAAAAGTCTATACAATTTCATACTTTGTATAGATTGAATAAAGGTACTACATTTATATACAGTTGATCCTTTGTATCTATGTCTTTGTATCCACAGATACCAACCAGAAATATAATAATATTTTGTATCAACATTAAAACACATTAATAAAAATGATAACAGTATAACAACAAAACTGTAAAAAACAATACAGTATAACAACAATTTAGACAGCATTTACATTTTATTATGTAACACAAATGATCTAGAGATGATTTGAAGTGTATGAAAGGATGTTTATAAGTTATATGAGAATACATGATTTTAAAAAAGAAACTTGAACATTTCTAGATTTTGGTATCATGGGAGCTCTGGAACCAATTCCCCCAAGGACAGCCAGTGATGACTTTATATCCTATGATATTCCTAACAGTTTTTGTTAGGAATATTATAGGATATTCCTATTCTTTGCTTCTCTCAAAGGTATTTGCAAACAGGCTTGGGGCCTGTAGCTCAAGCGGATAGGGCTCCAGCTACAAGCACTGAGGATGGCGGTTCATATTCAGTCTGGGCCTGCCAAACTGCAATGAAAAAATAGCCAGGATTTGTGAAGGGTGCCTGTAGTCCCAATTACTGGGGAGGCTGAGACAAGAGAATCGCTTAAGCCCACAAGTTTGAGGTCGCTGTAAGCTGTGACACCACAGCACTCTACCAAGGGTGACAGTTTGAGACTCTGTCTCAAAAAAAAAAAAAATGTATTTACAAATATTAGTCCTCTCTTGTTCACACAAATCTTATGCATATAATGTTAACTTGGGGGGAAAAATTAAAAAATAAAACAGGAATAGTGTTTATGTGGCTCTGAATAGTGTCTACTTCTTGCAAAGAAATAGAAACCACATCCTCCTAGAAGATATCAAAAATAAAAATTAGGGACACACACACATTCAAATATAAATTAGTGTAAAATATATATATAATTAACTTTTTTTTTTTATATATAATTAACTTTTGCCTAAAGTTGTTTCCTTACATATTTTAACTTTGTCCTAAAGTTTTCTCTGTAGATAGTGAACTTCAACCTAACTGGATTTGTAACAGGCTATAATCTATGCTCGTGCTAATCACTGACTTTGGGCCAAAGATTACCAATTGTCCAAAACATATTAAAATAAGGATAATGTTGAGCTGTAATCAATTCAACTATTTCTATACTTCACTTCCATATTCTATATATCACTTTCCTATTTCTTCCCATAAATCTTCATCTATGTGGCAGTGCTGGAGTCTTTCAGAATCTATTCTGGTTCATGCCAGATTCATATGTCAGTCTTTGCTTAATTAAACTCTGCTAAATTTAATTTGTTTAAAATTTTTCTGGGAACATACACACACATATATTTACACGTATAGCATATATGCATTTATATAAACTTGGCAATCATTATTTTAACTTTTTATTATCATTTTCTTTTTCTTTGGCAAAATGTTTTCTTTGCTCTTCAAGCTTAGGTATAGCACAAGCTATAGTCCAGACCTTGGTCTGAGGAGTGAGTTATTAACAGTGAGGGAGTCCCAGAGAACAATACCTGATGATAGTGAGGTACTGGGAAATCTTCAAAAATGTAGTTGGTGTAGTGAGCAGCCCCAGAAAATAATTGCTAGATGTTGAGCATATGTTAAGGCCTTCAGTTATTATCTAGGTGGGGAAAGGATTTGAGTATTAGACAAATCTGTTGTACTCGAATGTATCTCTAGAGAACAAGGCAAAATCTCAATTTTATGGACCAGACCTACATGAGTAAGTAATAAAGAGAGGTAGTGAGTGCTTCAACTTAAGTGTTCCTACAGATGGTCAAATTTGTTTGACATTTACTACTTTCCACTAGGATTCAATTGGAAAATATACATACATATATATACACAATTATATATACACACATATATGTGTATGTATATGTATATGTGCAATCCTCAGGCAGAAGAGAACCCTGGTAGTTGTGGCTAGTTTTGAGTAGTAAGTTATTAGAAACTGTTATTCTTAGTAGAACACAAAACTAACCACTAACTAAAATTAATTACACGCAAAACAAATAGGACAAAAATAAAAATGCAAGTTTATATGGGGTTTATTGCTAATGTTGCCATCTAATAATACATTTTATAATTAAAAGAATTGTGCCCAGATTCTGATTTTTATTCAGTGCCATCTATTCAACTTTATTCAATTTACTCATCCTCTATGTGTTATTTCTGCAAATAGGATTCAGAATTAAGAACAGTGTCTTACATGCGTTATTGAACAGTAGATATAATAGTAGATAGAATGTGCCTACAGTAATACCTTGTACATAAAGTACACATTTGTGTGCAGAGATTACTCTACATATTTGGGAATTCCTATAAGGACTCTGAATATAGTTATAATCATGATTAAAATTTATTTGGGAAATAGCAGACCAAGTTTCCAAGAGTTCTTTCCCAGTGAAATCATGAAGGACATGTTTAATTTCTCTAGCAACAAGTGTGACAACCTGTGAGATGGGTTGTCTACCAGGGAAGTTCATTAGAAATTCAATACTAAGCATTTAATTAGAGGCTAGTCACATAGGCACATTTTGCTGACCAAATTCTAGAATCCCAAATTAAAAGTCAGTGTTCAGCATAAACAACTTTGTTTGCACAAACAATTTAGGCACAATAAGCCTCTCTCATCAAGGTCCTAAAGATATCAGGCAAAGGCAGACCCTGTAAGCAGACCATTCTAAGAACAGTTAGTCTCAGACCTACTATGTTAATAGGTTTCTCCATGGTAATCAATACTATCATTACTGTTGAGAACATTATTGTATTCTAAATAAAAGTAATATGTAAAAAATTGTATACTAAGTGAAAATGTATCCTACATTGAACATCAAGAATTAATGAGAAATCTTGCCTATACGTTATTTATGGATATTTATGATATTTACTCATGCAAAATAAAATTATATTTTCCTATTGATAATGGACTATAAAATGTACAAACATTGTCAACCATTAGATAACAGAGTACCCTTTATTTTATATTCCCTATGCCAAAATAATAGTGTTGTCCCCAAAACTAGGGCAGATGGAGAGAAAAGAAATACCAATCAATTTCATTTCCAAAATTAAAACTATTAGCCATCTAGGCTTTTCTTTCTTTTAAAATTGGCTTTGCTGGAACCTTTTTTTTTTTTTT
>NW_003852435.1:9660253-9679668 GCF_000181295.1 Otolemur garnettii
CTCAGGTTTGACTTGAAAGCTTTTCACAATTCACTAGCCAGTTTTTCTTCAGTGCTATTAGATATCTGTATGCATTGAGCAAATTCCTCTTCTCTTGAGGTTCCAAAGCAAATTGGGATTCCCAGACCTATCAGAAAGTGACATTCTTTGCTCATCACAGATTAGCAAATGTTATTGATGAGGTATCTGGCCAATTTTCACAATGGGCATTTTCACTGGCCTTATAAAGTCAACCTTCATTCCTTAATGCACACTGGACACCTCTGAAAATGTTATTTCAGACTAAGTAAAATGACCAGTGTCTTTCACTGTGTCCTATGTAACAAAACAGATTCTTATTGAACTTATGCAAATAATTGTATTGTGAGAAATTAAAAATACAAATGCATAGCTCAAAAGGTGGAAAAAGGTTTCCTTGGCTTCTAGAAAACAGAACACAGAAAGAATCAGCAATGTTTCAAACAAAAAGCCAAAAAAAAATCAACTCAGTTCCATGTAACTGATTTCTGTTCTGTTTGAAGTTAGGTCAGCAATATTTACGGACATGTAAACTTTCTAATTAAAGTCATAGAAATTTGCTTTCAGTCAGATCTTCAGAGTTATCAGAAATTTGTACTTAAGAGAACTTGCCAACCTTTCCATTATTTTCCTTGAAGGACAAACTTTGGACACACCCAGTTACAAATACACCTTTTGAGGTGAATTAAAATTATTATGGATAACATACACTAAGATACACTAATATTTGATACAATTAGAACATATGTACATATATAAACATAATACATAGAATCCATATCACTCATCATTTCATATTTGAAAATATTTCCTGTACATTTTTAACACACCAAATAAGCCTAATGTGTCTTTTTCACACTTTCAATGGTCTTAATAATTCAAAAAGACAAAATTTACATTTTCATTTTGGATGATTTTTCAAATATCAAAGGCTGAAAATATTTGTTCAAATAGGATCACAAATCAAAAGATTCTAAAGGCAACATACAGTTTACTGGATCATATGCAAATTCTTTCTCAAATTTCCTTTATGAGTTTTATTTAAACTACATACATAATTTACAAACATACTAAACCTTCAGCTTTGCCCAACCTTTTATTTTTCTCAAATAACCAGTCATTCTGTTTCATGACAGAATTCACCATACATGATCCTTTATTACACAATGCTATTATCTTTTCTTTTTAATCATTTTTACCCTCAAAAAACCACTTTTCACTAAATAGGATCAGAGTTTACTATAAAGTTAATTATTCACTTAGGTAAACAGATAATTAGAAGATTTAAAAGGCAAAAATCTTATTCTTTGACAAAGACTCAGTTTCCCAAATAATATGAACAAATTGTTACATTTTACAAGTGACAGACGTTTTATGGAACATAACATGACTTTAATGTTTTAAGGTAGTAAAACTACAACATAGGCATCATTTCTGATGTCTTTTCCTTGTCCTCCTAAGTCTCACATGGCCATGTGATATCAAATATGGCTGCAAAAGATAGGACCTATCTGTGTCCTTGATTCATTTATCAGGTGCAGAGTTCAAGAAATAAAGCAGGTAACTAGAGCATTCAGTTTCTCTCAGAATACCCAAGAAGCAAAGTTGGAACAAGGAAGAAGGGGCCATGCAAGCTGGACTGTACCCTGTAGCTGATGGTCTAAGTAAGGAGAACATATCCGCTAGCCCTCACCATAGCTACTTCTTTAGACCTCAGTTTTTAGAAGCTCAAAGTCATAAGTTCACAGTCAAAACTAGACAATTTAGAAAAATTGCATAGGTGACAGTTTCATAACCTTTGAACATCAGAACTTTCATAAGAGTTTTAAAACTAATTTTATATCAAAGGTTACCAAAGTCACCTGAGCAAAAAGGCATTTGAGTTCTTTTCTTTTTTCGTGATAAAATACTTCATGTAAATGCTTACTTTTTCTTTTTTAAAGCTAATTAATTAGAGCTCATTTGCGTGTTTTGATAGTGAAATATCACAGGCATATGACCTGTCCAGACACACAGATAGACAGAGAGAAGCAGCACAGACAGGGTAAAAAGGGAGATAATGGCAGGGGTATTCACACAATCGTTTTTGCCCTGTGAAGGGAGGATGGAGCTCTGTCTACTGTTATCCATTTCAGTCAGTCTCAAAACACTCACACACACACACAATTCCACCCTATTTCTTAACCTAGGCAACCTCACTTTCCCTCTCAAACTGCTATGAGAAGTACTCAGGAGACATTGGGAGGTGATCAGAGTCCCCTTCTGCTTTTCTGGAGTAGGTCCCTTTTATTTTATCCTGAAAAGTCCTACTGCAATTCAGAAGTCTGCCAGTGCAGGTGCCAATTCCTACTGGTATTAGACTCTTAAGACTTGCCAATGGGCTCCTCTCTGTCCTGTTGAGGCATCCACAAAGGCAGGCAAAATTGCCATCCCTGGAGTACTCAGTGGTTCACATCACCAAGGCTGATTAGTCCCTGGTGGGTCACCAGAGGATTGGCAGCAACCACCAGATGAATCTGAGGCTGTTCTCTCCTTCCTTCTGCAAAATAAAGTTGCAGAACCTGTAGTTAATTCCTGCTTGACAAAGAAACAGTGTATCCACAGTCCGTAAACACTGTGAGCACAGGGGTGCTGAGCAGGAAGCAAGCAGTTAACTTGTGTAAACAATTAAGGGCCTAGTTCACTTTTACATTATTTTAGTCATTAAAAAAAAGTCAGGATCCAAAAATCTCAAGAGCCCTTGCTACAGTTTGGTTACCACAGTTCCTAAGCAAAGCCCTAATAGATATGACATTAACTCTTTTATAAAATTCATATTATTAAATAATGTTTCCAAATATTCAGAAAAGTTTCCAAAGAAGCTGATCCTTTACTACAATAAGAACTTTACTGTACTTACTGTTTCCAGAGAAGCTGAACTTTACTACAATAAGCAATAGTTTAAATGGCAAAGATCTATGTAAGTTAAAACTCGTGTTTCTTCAAGCTCAAAAATGTTTCTTATATGAAGAGAATTTATGCTTTACTCCAAAATGTAATCTATATAGGTTTTCTTGGATATTTATTACAACAGTGTCATGATGCCATGTTTGATATAAACAAATGAATGCCTTATTCTATAAATTATATGGCAATATTGTCTGTAAAATGCTTTTTTTTTTTTTTTTTTTGGTTACAAGGTCTTGTTATATGTCCCATGGGGTATAGTACAATGACATCAATCATATCTCACTGCAACTTCAAACTCTTGGGCACAAGTGACCTTCCTGCCTCCTGAGTAGCTGGGACTATTGGCTGTGCCACCACACTAAGCTAATTTTTCTACTTTTTGTAGAGGCAGGGTCTCTGCTCTTTCTCAGGCTGGTCTCAAGCTCATAGCCTCAAGCAAGTGTCCCTCCCTACCTCCCAACATGCTAAGATTATAGGCATGAAACAGAACACACCTCTCTACCCACATCTACCCACACTGACACACTTTTAATTTATTTCATTAAAAAAGAAAACAGAATTCCCAAATAAACTATGACACTATGCTTTCTTCTCACATGTAATTTTTAGTCTACTATTTTTTTTTTTTTTTTTAAGACAGAGTCTCAAGCTGTTGCCCTCAGTAGAGTGCCATAGCATCACAGCTCAAAGCAACCTCAAAGTCTTGAGCTTAAGCGATTCTCTTGCCTCCCAAGTATCTGGGACTACAGGTGCCCGCCACAACCCCCTGGCTATTTTGTTCTTGTTGTTGTTGTTTTAGCTGGCATGGGCTGGGTTTGAACCTGCCAGCCTTGGTGTATGTGGCCAGTGCCCTACCCACTTAGCTACAGACGCTGCCCTTTTATTCTACCTTTATGAGAGAGTTATTTTCAGACATATTTATCCATATATATGTTTATATTGGTCGCTGTTGTATGAATATAAAAATCAAAATATAGGTAAAATTAATGAAAAATGTTAAATAATTCTCTGCATTCTCAGACAGCTGAATTATTCTCTAAGATTCATAAAAGCCCATGAAGAAATACTAATTAACATAGTGTCCAATTTCGATTCTAGATTTTCTACCCAAATTATTGACACTAATTTATCTAGTTCTGTTGGCTTTCTGGAAAATTTTGAATTTTTTTAGGGATTTATTGGCCTGTGGAAAATTTTTAAAAATATATACCATAGAAGGAGTAACATTAGTTCTAGGGCTGAATAAAAACACTAAAATCTCCTCCCCTGACATGAACACATTGGTTTTTCAACACTACATGAACAGATACCCATTATGAGAAATATGGAAGCTAGTTCTGAGATTTCTGCACCACAGGCAAGCATGAAACCAAGCACATATGGGTAGAAGCTTGTAGGGAGATTAGGGATACCTTATCACAGTAATCTCCACCCCTTTTGCAGTGGCATGATTGGAAGGAAATCTCATGCTTATGACTTTCTATAGAGAAGAAAAGAGAACAAGTATCTCCAGTGGTCTGAGAGCCTTCTAGAGGATTTGTCTTGTCTCTCTTGGAGGTCTGAGAGAATCTAGAGGATCTAGCAACTCAAGCCACCTGGAACTAAATGAGAACAAAGACAGCTCTGAGCTATCAGTCACTATAGCCACATCCTCAGACTCAGCACAGATCAAGCGGACAAAAATACTTCAGTTCCCAGCTCCTACCAAGGAAAGAAAGAAATTGGATAATGAATGATCCCACATTTCCAGGGCATGCCTGAAGAAATAGCTTCCATCTTGCCTGTTTCCAAACATTGACAAGATCCAGAATATTCTAGACACTAGGGACCCTCAAAGAACAAAAAAGAAAAAACAAGTTTAATTAGCCTGAAGCCTTGCCAATCAGAACTTAGAGGTCCAGCTGCAAAAGAATGCAATAGATTCCCCAGTCCACAAGCCAAGCATATCAGGGGGCATAAGGCCTGGAAAGTGAACTAGCAATTTAAGGCTAATTATCATATCATCAGCTCATATCTATATTGCATTTTATACCCCATCTTTCCCACGATGGACTTTCAGAGAGGTTCACAGGAGAGCTATCTACATGTGCAGAAAGACTCAGTATAGACTCAGTAAAGACTCAGTATAGACTCAGTAAAGACTCAATATAACTCTCAATTGTTCATTGAAGTGGATTAATGATGATATTTGAATCATGAGGAGGGTCATACCTAGGCATTATAAACAGAACTCCAGATCATAACCAGAACAATTCTATTACAATAGGAGGCCCATTGACTATCTGTGGTGAACATCTCTTACCTTGCTCAATAAACTTCCTTTCTTGCTTGCCTTGCTAATAGTGTATTCAGTCATTCTTTGGCCAGGAGCATACCAAGAACCAAGGGCCGAGAACTGACCCAACATACTTACTAGGAAGTACTAATCAAGCTTTAAGAAACTACTTTACAGTTATACATTTGATTGTCCACAGGCAGGTAAATATCTATTGACAATCAGTCACTTCTTTCTAAATGTAATGAATATTAAGAGGTACTACTATTGAAAAAATATATGTGCCAAAGGTACAATTCGTGTGCATGCAATAGGGCAAAATTCTAAATGTTGAGGGTAGAGATATAATTAGTGCGCTTCTCTAATTCTACAATCTGGAAAAGTACCTAACCAGCTCTATCCCTTAGTTTCCACAGAAATAAGGAAAAGGGAAGCATCTATACCAGAGGGAGTGGTTAGGGACATAGTGGTAGTGTCCTCTCTCCACTCTAGAAAACATGTGTGTCTTATTCCATTTTCAATGTCATAAAGTAATACCTGAGTCTGGGTCGGTTATTGAAAGAAGAGATTTATTTGGCTTATAGATCTTCAAGCTGTACAAGAAGCATGATGCCAGAATCTACATCTTATGAGGACCTCAGGAAGCTTCTACTCATGAGTCAAGATCAATGGGAGCAGTGCCACATAGCAAGAGGAGGGAATTGGGTTTGGGGGGAAGATGCTAGACTCTTTTTAACAAGTTCTCATGGAAAATAATAGATTGAGAATTCACTACTGAGGGATTGATACCAAGCCATTCTTAAGGAATCTGCCTCCATGACTCACACACCTCCTGTTAGGCCTGACCTCCAACAATGGCCATCAGGTTTCAGTGTGAGATTTTGAGCAGACAAATATCCAAACTATTAATATATCTATTATGAACAAAGCAGCATTTCAATGCTTCTTACCCAATTTCAGCTGCAGGACATGTATTTATGATCTCAAAATGATTCATGAATAATTCTCTCTCCTCCTCCTAACACTATTTTTCTCATCAATAGAATACCTGAAACTTCGTTGTTACATTTGAAAGAAAGATTCTGTTTCTGGATAATCTAATGAGATGAGTGAGTACTCAGCCTCCTGGAAGCTCAGCTCTCTCCAGTTCAGTCCTGATAAATCAAAACTTTAGGCAGGTGTCATTCTGGAGCTCCTTCTGTGTGTTGGGCTTCCAATGGACCCCAACTTGGCACAGTGGTAAGCAAAGGAGATGGCACTGAGGAAAGAAAGAGAAATGTACACCAAACTTAGTGCATACAACTGGGAACCTGTAAGGACATGCACTGTTTCATGTGCCTGGGGGTGAGGGGCAGCATGAGAATAATGCAGCACCTGTCCTGTTTCCTGGAGTCTTTTTATTGGGTACATAAGAGTATACGTGCAAGAATGCCCAGTTGTCAGTAGTCAGAAGTCAAGGTTAAGAATGAGAAAGGGGGGATTACAGCCCCCAGGAAGGTTGAGTAAAGGATGAACAGGAAAATAGGGTAATGGAAACTCTGAAGAGGCCAGATAATGGTTTGATGAGGAAAGAGAATGTGAGAGCAACTCTCATTTCCTCAGACAGACATCTCAGCTTCTCCAGCCCAAGCTACAAGTTGATGGTCTCAGCTGCCTGCACTGCTGATTTCCCCATGCAGAGATACACATGTAGACATCCCCCTGACTGGGCAACTTATCCTGAGATGGAAGGCCCATGAGGAATTCAGCCTGTCACCTCCCACATGAGGGATCTTTGGATAGGTGCTAAAAAGAATCCCAGGGACACTCAGAGGGATATTAGTGGATCTTTTGCAAGAGTCTAAGGGTCCCCTGTGGAACTTTGCCAATTAGTTCTAGGAAGTTGTTTCAGGTGACAAGTCTACACAAACCTATCCCCAAAGGACAAATGGGCTAAGGGCCCAAGAAAGATGTTGACGAATCCAGTTTCTCAGGAAGAAACATTTCATAGAAACTTACAAATAGAAGCCTTGACTCAGGTGGCTGATGGATTTTGTACTGTTACCACATAAATTTATATTCCAAGGAAAGGAATGTTTAAGACAAGTAAAGCCTCCCCTTCATGGAAAGGCAGGAATTTTCACTAGGGCAGTATTTATCTTAAGTGTTTAACTTCAAGGTTACTTTGACCTCTGGACAGGATTTAAGGCAAATATTTGAAACTAAAAATCTTAGAGGCATTCCAAGAACCAGAGTTAATCAGAAGTAAACATGTCAGATTATCGGATTAACAATCGAGATAGAGTCCTTTTAGTCTTCAATGAAGTCCTAGTAGAAGATGTTGGACACTTTTGAAGGATGCTAGTGGATTGCTTATGGAAGCCTTTCAGATTGAAAAAGGAACCATTGGGCCTTTTCTCCAGTGCCCAAACTTCTGGCTGAAGTTTCTGGATTGGAGATCTGGGAAAATAGAAGCCTGGGAAACAGAAACCCCCAAAAGATAGGTCCTCAGAAAGCTAGGGGAAGTTACCTACCCACAATTTATGGTCTTCCCACAATGGGACCAGAGACAGTCACTCCCCATTTCCAATCTCCCACTCTTTTATACACCCACCACCCAGGTAAGTAACTCTAACAGGTCCCTAAAGTGGAAAACCCTCTGAGCATCAAATTGTTGAAATTCCAGTGAAACAGAACATAGTACCCTTGGGGATGCTTTACTCAGTGCCAAGAAAAAACCTTGGAACCTGATGTTGTTAGTGTTAATGAGTGAGAGTTGAAAGAGGGGTGGGACATCACTATAAATCCCCCTCTCAGAGTGTCCTGGTAGTAGCCCCTGGGAAAGATTCACAACACTCTAACAGCAGCATTTGCAGAACAGAGTTGTTGTTGGTGATAGTGGTGGGAGTGGGGGCTTTTCTCCTTATAAAAAGGGAGGGGAGCCTTGAAGATACTTTTCTCTCCTGTAACTCAGTACTCACTACTCTTAACCCTTTTACCTCTTCATCCAGTTAGTTTTTTTGGCATATATAACATGCCAAAAGCCTTTTGTTCAGGGCTTTCTTGACAATGACATAATTTCCCCTGTCTGTTCTTACACATCTAACCCTTGCCCAGTGCCATTTGTTGGAAAAATGGGACCCTGAAGGAGCCAGCACCTTCTGGCCTTTTTTCATACTATTCTAGCAAGTGAATGAAGTCTTGTCTGTTACCTTCATTTTTGCTTGTTGTCTAAATAAACTAACTTGATGTCTGGCTGCTCATCTCTCTCCAGCTTAGCTCTTGACAGTGGGGATGTGTGGAAGGATCTCTGTTTCCTTTTTTTACTGTGGTACTTTAATAAAAAGATCAGTGCTTTAAGAATTAGATAACAAGAATGCTTAGTTAGATAGTTTTTGCTGGATTAGGAAGAAAAATTAAGACTACATAACAGATCAATTTCAAGAAAGAACGAAAAAGGAAGGAAGGAAAGAAGGAAGGAAGGAAGAAGGGAATAAAAGAAGGAAGAAGAATAGGAGGGAAGAAGGAAGGAAGGGAGAGAAAAGAGAGAGGGGGTGGGAAGTCGGGAGAAAGAAAAGAAGGAAAGAAGAAAGAGGAAGAACTGAAAGTGAGGGTGAATGTTGGGATCACCCCTATAGTGCATAATGCAAGGGTACATGTTAGATCTATTAAGTACAGAGTATAAATGTCTTAACATAATAATTAGGTAAACGAGATGAGGTATATATTAACCAGTGTGATGTAAACACTCCCAATTCTATATGAAATCAGCACATTGTACCCTATAAATGCATCAATGTATACATGATCTATACATTTATAACTTAATAAAAAAAAAAGCCAATTACAGACATTATAATGAATACCATTTTTTGAATAATATCAAGTTGTAGTAGTTGAGATAGTAAGAGAAAGGGTTACATACATCATGATTAGAATAGATGAACAAGAGCATCCCATCATAATCCTAATCATAATACCTTACTTTAAATAAACATAGGGTTCAAAATGGAAGCAGACATTTATAAGAACGATAAATATTGCAGTTATATATTAACCAACAAATTGTGCTTAGGATTTAAACTATATTTTCCCACCAAAATGAAGAAATTAAGCCTCAGTACTACACTGTTTTGTCATTCATGCAGCACAGAGACTTATGCCTAAATTTGCATGAGTAAATAGACCTATGGTGAGTGTGGTCTGGAAAAGGGACAACATAATAGAAATTCCAAAAAATTACTTTATTTCAAAACTCAAACTTCTGAGAAAATATTCTGCAATCTGCATTTATGGTTTATTTTTACTTTGTATTTCATATTCAGATTTTTAAGTTTTTTTTAATATTATAACTCAACTGTTAATATTCCAGATCAGTTCCCAGTATAGCACAAAGTCTAATCTTTATCTAAGAGTATTCACTTTTTGTTTCTCAAGTAACAGTATTCCCTACGTGTATATTCTACTTCAGAATCCATAGTGCCCATACACAATAGACAGAGAAGGGCAGGAAAATAAGTTAATTTTGCTACTTTCTTTGTTGCATACTGAAGAATTAGAAGATGACTATTCATAAAACTGCATCGTAGGAAAGTAGGTGACTTAGGAAAGCATACGTAGACTCCACAAATTAGACTCTTGTGAACAATCGAACATCAAAGGAAATCATTAATGAACAGAATAGAAAAAGAAAGGAGGCCCACATTCCCGACAGCTTCTGCAATAGAGAATTCTGTCTGAAGTCCTTTCCATAGCAACCAGATGGAGGTGGCTAATGAAGTGAGACTCACTGACTTGCAAGCTTCTGATGACACAACCGTGGAAACTTCTACAGCACTTAATTTTGACAGAGGGTCATTGACAGCGACTCAAGTTTAGGGTGAGGATGAGAGATGTCAGAGGCTTTCCCTTCATTCTGAAAATTATCTTACAGCATTTTTCTATGTCTACTTTTAGATATATTTTATTTAATACCATAGCCAAGAAATTTTCAACAGACTTGCTTTCAGAGATATATTCATTGCTATTTCTAGTACATGTTCCACATTCTTCACCACGAGAAAAAAACACAGTGTGACTGCCAATTAGGTTTGCAACGTAGATAAACAAATTGAAGCCTCTAAGTTTGATCGCCCTAGTTTATTTTCCTCCCTGACTCTCGTTTTAGCTAGTTTCAATGTTTACTCCATAAGTAGACTGTAGCTTATAAACCTAGACTAAAATTGATGTTGTTCCAAATGAGCACGAATTGATGTAATTCAATATCTAGGAGGATTCAAACTATGCTCTTTCTTTAGCTACCTTATACAGTACAGATATTGATTTTCACAGCCTAACCATCATAAATAATGGATTTTAATCCATAGTCGTACACTTGGAATTTTATTTCTCTTTTAATGTTTCATGTACTGAATGAGCCATACTTAAATCTTCTTTTTGGGGGGCATAAAACACTGTACATTTTTAAATGTCACATTCTCTGAATTGTCTTTTCCCTCCTTATCCCCAAATACAATCTGATCTACTTTGTTCCGAGGCTTAGGACAGTGTTCTCCATCACTCCTGAAAGTCTCCATGACTGCCGTGACCCCTGATTTTAAAATAAGGAGGACTATTTCTCCATCCAAATAAGTAGTTAAGTTTGTTTTCTTCCAAATTTCTTGACTTTAAGAGTGCTTTACTCTGACAATGTATTTTTATGTTAATGTAATCTCTTTCATTATGAAAAATTCTGTTCTTTATGTAGTGCTGATTGCCACACTTTAAAATTGAAAAGCATCTGAACTGTTTTCAAAATATAAAAAACATGTATTTTACTGATGAGTGTAGCCATATCATTTTAATATACATTTAAATACCTTTCATATAAAATAAATATAAGAAACTTTTTTTCAGACATTCATCTCTTCTTGTATCCGTTTGAGGAAGAAAAATTCACTCTGTCCCTTGTAGCCTGCTAGATGCAGGACATACAAAGGTAAACAAAACCCAGTCTTTGTCCTTGAGATGCTCACAGTCTAGTAAGGTGAAACAAATAGGCATAAAACAAAAAAGCACATTATAATGCAAAGTAGTTTGTGCTGCAAAAAACATGAATTATGGTTATTATTACAAAACACCATTTATTGATATGTACATATTTCTTGAATAGTAATATACTAAAAGAAGAAATTTTCTAAACAGAGCATGGAACTGGCAAAAAAAAAGAGAAAGATATTTTCTATAAGAAATAAATAACCAAAACATTTTTGAATTTTTGAGAACAATGTTATTTTCTAAATTAAAACTTTATCCACAAGAGATGATAATCATAATTGAAAAAAAATGTATATATTAGGACTTATTGCTCAGTGTGTGAAAGCCTTTTCTATTTTATAACAATTTTACAAGGTATTTAATTTCATAGTTATACAAATATAATATATTGGGCAGTGCCTGTGGCTCAGTGGGTAAGGCACGGGCCCATATACTGAGGGTGGTGGGCTCAAACCCAGCCGCAGCCAAACTGCAACAAAAAATAGCCAGGTGTTGTGGCGGGTGCCTGTTGTCCCAGCTACTCAGGAGCCAAGGCAAGAGAATCGTCTGAGCCCAGGAGATGGAGGTTGCTGTGAGCTGTGGGACGCCACAGCACTCTACTGAAGGTGATAAAGTGAGACTCTGTCTCTACAAAAAAAAAAAATAAATAAATAAATAAATATAATCTATTGATAATATTTCATTAAAATTTAATTTCACTGTTAAAATTTAATTATTATAATCTAATGTATATGGATTGATTAAATTTGATATCAAACTGAATATTTAAGATTAACTCATATTCATAATTATGTATAAAGGAAACAATAGAAGTCAGAATATTATATACTCAACCATTATAAAGAGCACGAGATTTTATCATACTTGCAAGCTAACTTACAAGTTAGCCTACCATAGTTTCAAGGAAAATAGAGATTCTGCTGGAGCTGAGTAGGCTAAGCCCCTTTTTATTTTTAAGAAATCAATTTATCAATTTTACTTTTATTTTATTATAATACATAAGAATGCGTAGCCAATGTAAAACTTTGTACAAATACACCATTTATATGTGGTAAATGAGGCTTTTGGAGTTCCTCCTACCTTGTTGGTCATTTTATTCCAAACTGACCCCCAAAATGTGGGACTATCAGGCTGCGGAGTCATAAACTCTTCATGGGCAGATGTTCAGTTTTAAAAAGAGCACAGCAGTAAGCTATTAGCTGTTCTTACAAAGGTGTGTGTGGTACCTGGTAGTCATATCCTGGAGAACGAAAGGTGAAAATCCTTTCTCCTCGCCAGAAGCTCCAATCAAAATTTCCAATCACAGCCGCCTGCCACTGTTTCTAATATCCACATCTAATAAGATGCTGGGGCTCCTTTTCCTGTTAGCAAGAGGAGGAAGAGACAGTAATTTTTCCTTGAGGAGGCACGGAGCATTTTGAATCTACTGCATAGTCTCAGGGAGTTTACTTATTAAGCAGGGCCCAGAATGTGGTCAGGATATGCCATTCATCCCTTCTGGAGGAGGTGTGATAATAGTGCAGTCAGGACATGAAGAGAAGCTTCTGACACGCTTACGGTCAGTACCTCACCTAGGTTGGGAAAGATTTTGGTATCAGAGGCGGACGCCCTAAGTTCTGAATCTCTCTTTGGTGGCACTTCTCTGCCTTCCCGGATCACAAAAGCGTCCACTGGCACTTATAGGATGTGACTGATGTACAGCCACACAACCGGCCAATCCCTACTGTGCATTCATATGTAGATTAAAAAAGTAACAATGCATTGAGTTAACTGAAAGTTTTCCACTTACAAGGCTATTTTTTTCTTTAACATATTTTATTTAATATTTCTCTCTCTCTCTCTTTTTATTTTTTCTCCTGAAGGCAGAAACTTTCATTGCTCACAGCACAGCAGGCATCATGAGGATAACCCTCCAAGCCCATAACAGTGATTCAGAGGTAGACGCAAGTGAATCTTCTGTAAATAGTGGGTTGTGTCACAGCTGAGAAACCGCAGCTTAGAAAAACCCCTAAACTTTGAAAGAGGGCTGCTAGTAAACCTGCTCTACCTTTGCCTGGGAAGAAGACGTTAGTTTTATTATTCTGGTCAGGAAGTAAATTTTCCCTGTGCCATAGAGGGAGACACCATATCTTCCAAGATTGTTTGCTGTATAATCATCCACAAAGACTTGTATGGATTTAAAGCTGAAGACACGTAGGAACGTTAGAAACCCAAGAGATCTGTCTATGATGAAAGACAATATTGTAAATCAGAATATTTCATTCATCATAACGTCACTAAGGCTAGGACCAAGTGATCATCGGTTTCTTTCCACAGAAATTTGCAAGTTCTCTAGAACATAACAAGTACATTTTACTTGTTAAATAAATGGAGGAAGTGAAGTATAATAAAATGAGATCTGTATTTATAACAGAAGACACACACACTTAGGATTATAGTGGCACCACTATTCTAAAACGTTTGAAAATCTCCACAGTTAAAAGATCTCAGTATTGGCCATACTCAATTGAGAAAAATTTGTCAAAGTAGAAAAAGTTCCTTGGACAATGCTGAAGAAAATGAGTCTTTAGCCTAGAGAAGTAAATACAGAGAGGAGATAGTATTTTTTCCTAATATAGAAATGCTATTTATAAAATTAGAAAGTACAAAATATCCAAATTAGGACAAATAAAATTAAACACAACTGAAAATGTATTGTTTAGAAATGAAGACAGTTTGTAATAGTAATATTGAGGTATTGTAAAACTTGATGGTTTGAGACCAGTAAGGTAAGCCCAAACACAAATTATTTTGCTGGTAGAGTGAACTTAGACTTTAAACATCCTTGTCCAGACTTGTTTTTCCATATTTGACTACATATCATTTGTGCTTCTCAATATGATCTGGGCTTCCCTGCTCTTGGTCTACATTACATTATAATATACACATGCTCCAGATGTCTGTCGAGATCCTAACACTGTTTCAAGGGCAATTTCAAAGGGTAAGTCCCTAATGAGTACGTACTTATGTCCTGTTGGCTAGTGTCCCTCTCTGGGTCCACAGAATGTATTTTTAATAGCCTTCTTCCCACTCCCTTCCTCCTTCACCCTCCTCTCTTTCTGTCTCTCTTTTCTCATAGATTTTTCTTAGAGTATTATACCAGCAACTGTTACATTACATAATTAAAAACCTGCCCAAAATTTTAAAGGCAAGTAATGTCTTCCCTGGTAGAGGTTAATTGAACCAAAGATTTAAAATAATGTTTTCTTTTCCCTCCTTTTAGGATTTTAATGTACTTTGTCTTTCACATGATTAACCTAGCACTTGGAACTGAACTTTAACATACATACACTTGGTTTTTATTTTGAAAATCAATAAGTAGAATATCAAGGCCATGGTAAAATCTAGAGCACATATTTCACAGAAAGAAGTAATGAATAAATGGCTATTTTAAGTAGCGCAATCTTTCAGTCAATTAGCAAACAATTCATAACAACGAGAGAAAGCATAAAGGGAGGTATTTTGTGACATACGATGAAAATTTACAATTAGGTGCAAACATTTTCATTATATTGTGTAAATCACTCTATTTAGCATGCTTGAAAGATCTTCAAACATTTAAAAACTTTGGGCTTACACAGATGTGTGAAACTAAAAATTTATTCCTGTGAGTCTGTAATAGTTTTATATTCCTTCCTGAAACTAATCTAAGACTAGAACATGGTTTATATTCTGAAGAGAACTTGGAGCAAAACGTATACAATAATCTAGAAGATTCACATATGAAAAATTTACCTGCATATGGGAATGAAGAAGCCCTCAGTGTATATATAATTCTTGAAATATTAAATCTAATCCTTGTTGAAATCTGCATTTTTCCCCGTGTCCCTTGATGACATCATCTTGGTAATTTCTGTATATTGTCACTAGGTTACGCTTGCTTAATATAATAAAAATGATATAAGAAACCCTTTCTTAAATTTTTAGAAAAACATGGAAAAGATTGCAGCCCTACTGTAAAGGAATATATCTTTACGTTGTCTGTTTGCAAGAGTTCTCCAGAGAAAGAAGCGCGATGTTTTTACAGCTTTACCTATCAACAATGAGAAATGCAAGTAGGAGAAATAATTTAGGGGCTATAAAGAACATCCCTGCAGTATAAAAATTGATTACATTTTAGAGCCACAGTTTAACTTATTACTTATTTAATAAATATTATTGGAGAGATAAAAGTAATCTAAAAAAATTAGGTGAAAATGGAAATATTCTAATAAAACTTGACTCTTGTATGTGTAAGATTTCAATTAAGGTAATCTGTATGAATACCACAAATCTAAAGATTTATCATTAAAACTATTCATTTTATCAATTTATAAAATATTAAAATTTAATTTATGTTAGAGAAGTACGTAATGAAATATTCAATGAAAAATTAGAAAATAAATTGAAAAACATTTCCATTAACTATAAGTCAATAATATTCAAGACATGTATCTATATATAGATAGAAATTTTTTTAATTAGTGGGACAAATAGTGAAAAATATTTTTGTATATGTTGGAATAATTTTGTAAATACAGGGATAAAATGCATCTGATGATCATGACTAGGAGGGACAGACTGCCATTTAATAAAAATAGATTTATTTGTTTGCTGAAACAAAAGACAGTTTCTCAGAGGAACCACTGAATCACCAAAAAAATGGAACAGGGTTGACATAGGATGGGCAAGATTGTTCATTTGGTAAAATTTAAATAAAGGATGTGATTTGATAGTCTCAGCAAAGCAGGGCTATGTGTAAAGGGTTTAGTATCAAGTCATAGATTCTTAGCAGTTGCATATTCTTTGGAAACTAAAATGTTTAAGAAAAATGTGAAATACTGTGTTTGGAAACCTCTGAGCTGAAGTCTCATACCTCCAGTGGAAATTGGAGGATGCTTCTTTATGTCACAATGACTCAGATCCTTCAGGTTAGAGCAGAATATTCCACTATTTTATGAATTCAAGCAGCAATGGTTCTGATAGTCTATGATTTCAGAGAATATTTCCTTAGCATTATGTCTTTTTGTTAGTTGACATAATTACTATTCTTATTTACAAGATGACAACAGGATCCCCCAGTACACACATTTTAGCAAATCACGTTTGACTTATTGCTCCCTATATTTGGCAAAAGAAGACTATCAAGTGGCAGTGTGGCTAAAGATGATGGAATTTAGTCACAATCTCTCCCTCAGAATAGGGCACTGTTGTTCCATTGGCTTCTAGTATTGAATCTTACTGTGGAAAAAAAATCAAAGGTCAGGCTGATATTTTCATTGAATTGACATTTTTCTATCTGTGCACAGAACAATTTCTTATTTAATTTTTCTGTGTGTCCATGGTCTTCCAATCAAATATCTGTTATAGCTCTCTACAATTGTGACTTATGGCATCTTATTGGACCCTTAATTAAGCATGGCCTGGAATTTATACTTTAATCTGCACATTAGCCTGATATTTTATCTCCCCTGCTTTACTTAACTAACTCTCCAGCAGTTCTCTCTACTTGACTCAAAATATGGGTGAGATTAAAGCACTTGTGTTGTTATGCCTTATTTTTAGAACTTTGCAATGGAGGATGATCTTTTCCTCGTCATCTCAGTTTGTCTTCTTTCCTGTCGGAGGATCATGTGATGTTTATTGTCTATTTGTTTTTGTGTTAAGTTCTGTGAAACCAGAACCCTAACTGGGAGGATTATTAGTTCTATAAAAATACAGTCATTTTTTCTTTCTACTTCACTTATCTACTAAGCATGAAAGCAGACTAAATGCTAAATTCAGGGACTACTGCTTCATGCTCCTGAGAACCTCCTGGGGGAGATAGGGGTATTGACAGTTCCTGCACAGTTTTGTTTTTCCTGATTTTTTTTGTCCCATAACCTTTATCTTCAGGTAATGAGATATATATATATATTTTTTTGTTTGTTTGTTTGTTTGTTTATTTGTTTGTTTCAGGGTCTTGCTGTAGTACCTGGGCTGAAGTAGGGTGATGTGATCATAGCTCAGGCTAACCTTGAACTCCTGCACTCAAACAGTTCTCCTGCTTCAGCCTCCTGAGTAGCTGGGATTAAAGGTACGTGTCATCAAGCCTTGCTTTTTTCTTTTTTAATTTTTGTGGAGAAAGGATCTTGTTATTTTTCCCAGGCTGGTTTCGAACCCCTCTCCTCAAGCAATCCTGCTGCCTTGGCCTCCCAAAATGCTGGAATTGAAGGAGAGAGCCCCTGTGCTCAACTAGTGTCTGTTAATATGCAGCTCCAGAATCTGATCAGGCTGCCTTCCTTTCCAAGCTCTGATTCTGGGGTGTAGGTATAGAGACGTAAGCCAGAGACCTCTGCTGGAATCTTTCTTTCTTTGTCCTCTTGCATGAAGTTTTGTTAGCTTTGTTTTTCTATGGTAGATGATGACTTTCCATATTTTGTTTTTGCTATTTATTTAAAAACCACTTGGGGGTACAGTTGCAGAAGGGTTCCTTTTGATAGGATATGTAGAGGTAGCAGAAATGAAATTTATTCCTGGGTCTTTATCTAGATCTTAATTTATGATGTTTAGAGGATTGAAGGTTTGACATCGTTGAACAAGATGGAGCATAAAATAAGGACATTTTTATATTTGTTGTCAAAGTTGCAGGTAAGTTTTGCATATTTAAATGCAAATTTATATTATATTTTTACTTTTCAAGGTTTTGATTAAAGAACGTAGAATGCTATTACAGGAAATAAAATATATAAATATGATCAGTTCTTCAACACTAAATGTATTGTAGACATTATAATAAATATGATTCTTTTATTATTGATTAAACTAATTTTTAGAAACGTTTAAAGTATTTTATAAGTGATATTTCAGAATGACAATCATCATGCCATTTAAATATTATAGGTAGCAGAAGCAAAGTGAAAATCTAATGAGGTAAATCTCAGAGTATCAAATGTTGGAGCATAATCATGCCATTTTTCCATGCAATGGAGAAGTATTTTCAAATAAATAATGAAATTGCTAAAAGTTCTTCCACTTTCTTAAGTAGCTCTCAGTCACGGCATTGATTATCCAGTTCTCATATACTTCTATTTTTTGTGTGTTAAATCATAAGGAATTAAAAGTTGCAAAGCTTTTTGTCATGTTCTCACACCCACTCAACTTTTTCTCATCTCTATGACTTTTGTTTAACCTTTATTAAACTGTACCAAAAGACTTCTTATTTTCTTGCTAATCCTGACCGTAATTCCTGAACCAAACCACATAATGTGCATAAAGATACACACTATTTTAAAAAGTGATGTGCTCTAATTTTCTCCCCTCCTTTTCCTCACAGACCATATATGTAAATATAAATATAAACAGAAATATTCTGCAATCTTAAAGATGATTCTTTTATGATATAATATTATCTTCCTATTTTGATTTTTTAAATTCTTAACTATAGTGTGAATAGGAATAATTCTATACTATATTTTTTTTAGATTACTATGTAGAGAAATGTGTCATTTTTGCCTAATCTCCTTTTGATAATGTGCCTGGATATACTTCTGAAATTCAAATACGAACTCCCTAAAATTCGTTGCTTTAAATTCTCAGAAACCATGATAGTTTTTAATCTCTCTATTTTTGTGAGTTTATATACTTGCCACACACTTCATCTTATTCTAAATATAAAATTACATGCTATCAAATATTCATTTTGGCCTATAAATAGCCTCCGGATTTCCACCTCCACTCCGAATCCTAGTCCTTAATTCCTTTGATCCACTTCTGTGTCTTGTAATCTTACTCATAGGGACTCAAATATTGCCAGATGTGTTCTATATTTTTTCTTTTTTTTTTAAACCCAGAAATGGTCTCTTTTGGGCTCTTTATATTTTGCTACATTTTTATTTCTCTAATTCAGATCTTTTTAATTAGTTCACTAATCCTGTCCAAGTAATAATTTCTGCTAAAACTTTCCTAATACTTTTAGCCAATTATCGTTGATTTGAAAATAAGTTTTTCTATAATTATTCATATATTGGTAAATATTGAAAAGTTGCAGAAAGGCAATGACCTAAATGACATTTTGAAAAAGATTTATTAAAATCTATATTATGTAGTTGCCTTCAGTATTATAGAAAATGGATTTTTTTTTTTTTTTTTTTTTTTGCAG
>NW_003852435.1:9680452-9684252 GCF_000181295.1 Otolemur garnettii
TCAGATTTATGATACAAATAGTAGTGGGAAACAGGTGGCTGAATAGAAACTCCAGTTGTCTCTCCTCAAAGACGCCACATTTAACAATTTTCTTTCAATTATCATGTAAAGAAGTATCTTCAGAAGAATCAAAAGTCATGTGAGTCGTCTCAGTAACTGTAATTATTTATGTCAAAGAAAGGGGATACTAAAGATGGTAGCGAAGACAGTCCTGCTCACCTCTCTCTCATCCCTCTCTTTCATCTCCAGCACTATTGGGCCAGTGCCCCAACTAGACAGAGCATCTGTGTTCCCAGCAGAGGGAGAGTGACACAATTGTGGGACTTGGCATTGGAACTCAGGGATGCCATTTCACACATGGCAGAATTCTGCTTGCACACACAGAGGGAGCATTTAGACCAGCCTGGCAGTGGGGAAATTCTCTCCCCCTGGCCAGCAATAGAAACTTGAGTTCCAGCAAGCTCTGACCCCAGCTAGCAAAAGATTACCTGGGTATTAGAATAAATTTTGACAGCCAGGGCCAAAAAGACAGCACACCTTGGCTAATTTATGCAACTGTGCTGTCTTAGAGCTAATGGACTTGGAGTACATGTGATCCAGTGGGATACCAGCAGTGGTTAAAAAGCCAGTGCCTGTGCCACCCCTCCCCCAGCATTAGGTAGCGTATCTTGGGGATAGCCACCCTCTACTGAGGAAAGGAAAGAGAAGAGCACAGCAGACATTGTTTTCTAACTTGGGTGCCAGTTTAGCCACATGGAAATAAAGTACCAAGCAGACTCCTGAAGCCCCTACTGTAGGCCTTCATTCCTGGATAGCATTTCTAGACTTTCCGTGAACGGGAAGGAAACATGATTCCCTAAAAGTGAGGACCGGTTCTGGCAAGATTCACCAACCTGCCTACTAAAGAGCCCTAGGTCTTTGAATAAACACCAGAGGTAGCCAGTCACCAGTTAGCCCAGTCACTGGGCTAGCATCTGTGTTGTGTGATGCAGTCACAGCTGAGGTGGCCATAAGGAAGTACCCACATTTGCCACCCTCCTCCCAACTTCAGCAGCCTAGCACAGAGAGTGAGAAAAGAGAGTGAGAGACTTTGCCTGGCAGCCCAGGAAATTTTTCCATATCTCTCTCACTCAGGCTCACCAAGGTGGCACCACCAGGAGTCTGCAAGAGGCACAACATTACGAGGCTTAATGGACCCCCAGTGCTATTATGGCCGCAGTTTCCAAAGTCATAGATCATAACAAGTTCAGACTACGAAGATTAAAATAAATACCTAACTCTTTAATGTCAAGACATTGATGAACATCCACACTTAGGAAGATATGACCTGACTAAAGTAACTAAATAATATGCCAATGACCAATCCTAGAGGGGTGAAGATAGAAACATTCAAAGTAGCTGTTCTGAAGAAGTTCAACACAAAAATATAAGAGCGTAATTGTTCATGATTATGTAAAGGAGATGTAACATATCATGGAAAAGTTGTAGATTTAATGCTGTAAATAAAGTTGTTAAAGGTTTTTCTTATAATTAATTTTTTATATTCATTTCTGAAACTAGTTTTTTGCCAGGTAATTAGCTATCATTCTTGAGAACAGAAGATAGATGTCTTCCTTAATAATCTAGCAGTGTGAAGATTTCAAAGTCATGGTTCACCATGAAAAGATGTGATCATAAACATACCTGAAATTTACATGCCCTCATGCTTCCCATATTAAGGAAGAGGGAGGGATAGTAAAAGAACCTAAGAATACTGGTTAAAGAAAAAAAGTATGTGAAACAGTTTTAAAATATATATAAAATGACTTAATCACCCAAAGTTCCAAACTGAAGGGGTATAGGTGATGTTAATGTTGTTAGCCTTTAATTCATTTAAACACTCTGTAAATTAGCTTGTACAATTCTATACATTTTAATTAATATTATTATATAACAGTTTTTTGATGGGGTCATAAAATGACCTTGTGAGAAAAATGCCAAAAAGTAGGGTCTTATTATTTAAAGAACATTTTAACATATAATGAAGTTAATGAGTAAGTCTTCTGTTTTTTGTTTTTTTTTTTAATTGTTTCGGGTTCATTGAGGGTACAAAGAATTAGGTTACACTGTTTGAATTGGTTAGGTAAAGTCTCTTATAACTGTATCCTGCCCCCAAGACGTGTGCCATAAACTGTAACCCTCCACCCCCTTTCTATTCCCACGTCTGTTCCCACTCCCTCATTCCCATGTTCCCCACCATGAATTGATTTGTGTTTTTTCTTTTGTGGGTATGCATTAGATCATCTACTGACTTCATATTTGAATTGAGTATGTTGGACTCTTGCTTCTCCATTCTTGTGATGTTTCACTAAGAATAATGTGTTCCACCTCTTCCAGGTTAATACAAAAGATGTAAAGTCTCAATCTTTTTTAATGGCTAAATAGTATTCCATGGAATACATACACCATAGCTTGTTAATCCATTCCTGGGTTGGTGGACATTTAGGTTGTTTCCACATTTTGGGGATTGTAATTAAGGTGTAATAAATAGTCTAGTGCAAAAGTCCTTATGATAAAAGGATTTTTTTTTTTCCTTCTAGGTAGATGCCTGGTAATGGGATTGTAGGATCAAATGGGAGGTCTAATTTGAGTTCTTTGAGGATTCTCTATACTTTCTTCCAAAACAGTTATATTAGTTTGCAGTCCCACCAGCAGTGTAAAAGTATTCACTTCTCTCCATATCCACTTCAGCATCTGCAGCTTTGAGACTTGATGATGTGGGTTATTCTCACTGGGGTTAGGTGATATCTCAGGGTGGTTTTGATTTGCATTTTTCTGACAATCAGAGATGATGAGAATTTTTTCAAATGTTTTTTAGCCACTTTTCTGTCTTCATCAGAGAAGGTTCTGTTCATATTTCTTGCCCAGTGTTAGATGGGATCGTTTGCTTTTTTGTTGTTGATTAATTTGAGCTCTCTATAGATTCTAGTTATCAATGCTTTGTCAGATTCAAAGCCTTTTCTCATTCTGAAGGTTATCTTTTTGCTTTACTTGTTGTGTCCTTGGCTGTGCAGAAGCTTTTCAGCTTATTAAGTCCTAATTGTTATTTTTTGTTGTTGTTGCAATGGTCACTGGAGTCTGTCATAAAATCCTTCCCAGTCCAACCTCATTAGGAGTTTTCCTCACACATTCTTCTAAGACTTTTATCATTTTGTGTCTTAGATTTAAATCTTTTATCTATCTTGAATCAATTTTTATAAGTGGCAAAAGTTGTGAGTCAAGATTCAGTCTTTTACATGTAGTTATCCAGTTCTTCCAGCACCATTTATTGAATAGGGATTTTTTCCCCACTGCATACTTTTATTTGGTTTATCAAAGATCAGATGGCAATTAGAGACAGGTTTCATCTCTGGGTTTTCGATTATGTTCCATATGTCTGCCGATTGTCTCTTTTTTTGGCAGTACCATGCAGTTTTGATTACTATAGATTTGTAATACAGTGTGAAGTCTTGTAGGGTGATATCTTAAACTTTGTCTTTATTACTAAGAATAGCCTTGGTTATATGGTTCCATATAAAATGAAGTAGTGTTTTTTCCAGTTCTTCAAAATATGATGTTGGTAATTTAATGCAGATTGCATTGAATCTGTAAATTGCTTTGGGTAGAAAATACATTTTGAAGTTATTGATTCTTTCCAGAGAAGACTATGGTATGTTCTTCCATTTCTTAATGTCTTCTGGTATTTCTTTTCTTACAGTTTCATAATTCTCTTTGAAAAGAAGTTTCACTTTTTTGTCTTAAGTATTTCATTTTTTTTTTTT
>NW_003852435.1:9684977-9691847 GCF_000181295.1 Otolemur garnettii
AAAAGCACTATAACTATTAATTATATTGTACATAATGTCTTAGTCTGTTTCATGCTACTACAACAAAAAATACCTTAGACCACATAGTTTGTAAAGAAAAGAAATTTGTTTTTCACTATCTGGAATCTGGAAAGTACCAGATCAAAGCATTTGCATTTGGTGGCTGGTACGAGTGTTCTTGCTGTGTCTCAGATGGCAGAAGTCAGGAGAGCAAGCTAGCCGAACATCACATGAAGCTTTTCTAATAAACAGGCCTCAATCCCAATCGAGTTAAAAAATCCTTCATGGCCTAATTACGTTTTATTAGCTCTGATTTCTAATATTTTCACACTGGCAATACCAGAATTTTAGAGAAGATATGTTCAAACCATAATTCTTGAGTAGTAGTCAATAATTTTAACTATTGTTTTTCTGGTCTTGAAATCATGATTAGTAAAATAAAAATACTCTATCAGACATTTCTTAATATACATTTTCTTAACCTATTTGTAAATATAATTGATCTTCATGATGCCTGCATTATTCATTTGTGGATCTCCATCATCATTAAAATGTATTTTCATCCCACAGATAAAAAGTTGAGTCCTTGGGTATGTATGTTTCCAGATGAGGTAGAATGAAATCACGCTCTGCCTTCTTATTTCAGCTCTCGTACTGTATAAACCAATGTTCTTTTTGTGTCTTGTGTAGTGCCATGCTTTTCACAATTGTACTTTCTGCTGGTAATTCTGTCTTTGAAAATGGACCCAGTCATAGTGCTGAGTGCTAGCTAGTGTTCCTAAGTATTAGAATACTGTGATGTGTCTTAACACAAAAAATATGTGTGTTAGATGAGCTTAATTTAGGAATGAACCATAGTGTTGCTGGCCATGAGTTCAATATTAATGTATCAATAAGATGGACATTAAATTAAATGTCTTTAAAGAGAAATATTCATCAAACAATATATTGATTAGCACTATATTGTGACTAGAAGTTCATGGCAACCTAAACTTGAATTTCCATCAGGAACAATGGTAGGTGTTCAGTATTCATTATTTTAAGATTTTTAGTGATTTTATAGAACATTTCTGCTGCTAATAATGTAAATCAACTGTACATATTTTAATAATTTTTCAACAGTTTGCATGAATGTGATTCTTTGTGTAATTTTTCCTAGAATCAGATAGAATAGATATATTATTTGATGCTTCCCTCCTTTTCTTTTCACTTCGTTTCTCTTAACCACAGGATGTTGACAATTTGTTTTTCCTTTTCATGTCTATATCTCCCTTGCCAAATTCATATATGCAACACATTCATGAACACCTTACTTTGAAATCAAGCTCTTTTAAGGATAGAAACTTCATTTTTCTCATAGAAGCAATCCTTATTTCACATTTTTTCAGCTTTATGTTTTAATTGATATGATATAAAAGAAAAAATGATTTTTTAATCCATCATTCACTCACTCAGTATTTACAAACTATTTTTGAACTGAAGTGACTGTTCTTACCTACTTACCTTTATGAATGGGGTTCTGCACTTGCTTATTATTTATTTGTAAGATTTATTTTTATATAAACTATGATATTAGTTTATATATTAGCATTATATATTATTTTTATATAACCTAATAGCACAGCTTATATAGCTATTTTTGTTTCTATAGTGTAGAGTAAATAAACTAAACTAATATCATTCTTTTATCAGGCCTATATTCCTCTATCATCTTCTCCTACTCTGTGAATTATCTTTATTTCCATAGTGTCTTTTGAAAAACAAAGTTTTTTTTTTTAATGACTAACCAAAGTTTTAATTTTCATGAAGTCTAACTTATACATTTTTTAAAAATCTTTTGCATTTCTCTAAGACATATTTGCCTGGCTAAAGGTCACAATGATGTTTTCTGTTTTCTTCAAGGAATTTTATACATTGGTTTTTGATTTAAATCTTCAATGTATTTGAATTAATTTGTAATCTGTTGTGAGAAATGTATACAGGTTTTTTTCTTGTGAAAATCTGATTGTTCCCGCACCATTTGTTAAAACATCCATCTGTCTTTAAATTATTATGTTGGTTATGGCTTTGTTTTTATGAGTCTGTTTTTGAAGTTTCACTGATCCAGGTGTCCTTCCTTTTCCATATACAATACTGTTGAGTTATGAGTATGGCAAGTTTTGAAATCAGGTCCTGTTATTGGGAGAATGCTGTTTTTAATTTTAGTTTTATGTTCACTATCCTATTGGCTTGTCAAATGATTTCACTTTAATACACTTTTGTTGTATCATAAATCTTAATTTCTAATTAGCATTTGTGTAGCTTTCTCACACTGTGAGATAGTTTCAATATCATTGATCATGGACATAGTATTTTCAAAATTAGTTTTGATTTCTAATAAAGATAAAAAACTATGATGTGAGGCTCGGCACCTGTGGCTCAAGTGGCTAAGGCACCAGCCACATACACCTAAGGTGGTGGATTCGAATCCAGCCCGGGCCCACCAAACAACAATGATGGCTGCAACCAAAAAATAACCAGGCATTGTGGCAGGTGCCTGTGGTCCCAGCTACTTGGGAGGCAGAAGCAGGAAACTCACTTGAGCCCAGGAGTTGGAGGTTGTTGTGAGCTGTGATGCCACAGCACTCTAGCCAGGGTGACAGCTTGAGGCTCTGTCTCAAAAAAAAAAAAAAAAAAAAAACAAAAAACTACAATGTGCCTAGATTTATTTCATGGTGGAAGCCTCTACACACACAAGTATTAATATCTGTATGTGTGTGTTATATGTTTTTCAAATTTACCCAGGCAAAGTTATCAGTATAAAGGCAATAATGAGATGTATTCCCTTTAAAATATCTCAATCTAATGATTTTTAAAGTGTAGCTGTATGTTCTTTTGAATTATATTTATTTATATTGTTTTACTAAAAACTGTGTAACAATTGCTCTAGAACACATAGTGCATTACATGTAAGGCTGTGAATAAATACTTCTGTTTAAACAATTACCTTACCTTCATCATCATCTTTTTTTCTAGCTTATCATATCTGATCAAAAAGCTCAGTCTGACATATAGTCCAGAAATGTTATTACAGGTTGAACATCCCCATCTGAAAAACTGAGCTTCTGTAAAATCTGAAACTTTGGGAGCATCTACATGACACCGTGAATAGAACACTTCCTATCTGACCTTCTGTGAAGAATGACAGGCAAATGTAGATCAAATTTTGTTCTCTTCATAAAATGATTAAAATAGTACATATAATCATGTTCAGGATATGTCTATGAGGGGTATATGAAACCTAAATCAATTTTGTGTTTAGATATAGATCCTATGCTCCAAAAATTTCATTATATAAATGTGAAAATACTGAAATCCAAAACACTTCTCATCTCAAACATTTTGGATACAGGATATCCAACCTGTACATATATCAATATATGTATATCTAAATATCTCTGTGCATATGACGTAAAATAATGACCTCAACTTTAGTACCATGAATGTCTACTGCCCGTGGTATTCCTTACACTTAGAACACATAATAAAGAAATACAGTTGTCTGCAAAATATCATACTGCTGTAGCTTCAATGGGGACTAAAGATATAAAATAAATATTAGTTTTAAGATTTAGAGTAATGAAAATTGATACCTTTCTTATTAGTGTCATTATTTAGTTTATTTTTAGCATCATTATTTGAAATTGTCATTAAGTATTTTTCAAACTATTTTTCAATTGATTAAAGTTTTATACTAGCAAAACAGAACACCAGGCATAAACATGACTTGAAGTTAGTTATTTGAAGTTGCCTCCAAAGCAAATATAGATTTGAGAATAAAACCTTACATTGGGCAAGATCAGAAGAGACAAAATCAGTGGAAATTGTATGTAGGATTGATTGGTCACTTGAGGTTTGAGTTTAACAAAACTGCTTACCTGGGTGAAAAAATGAATTACTTTTCAGAGATATCAGCCTTTGGTAAGTGCTATATTTGAAACTGATGAGTTCTGTGGTAAGAATTATGCTTTCCACTTTACAAAATATTTTTTCTATTAAAGAATAATTATAGCAGTTTTACCACATTTTCCTTTAATGAGAAAAGAAGGCAAAGGAAAAAAATTCACAAAGAAAGAATGAGCAGAGTACTTGACATGAAATCACATAGCTGTAGTACCTGTGACTCATGATTGCTATTTTACATAATTTGTGACACTTATAAATTTGTCCTTTCATTAAAAAATACTTTGATTTTCATCCAATTTCTCTTCAAAATTATATTACCACAATCATCAGTTTTAAACATGACAGAGTATTGTTCATGTTGCCAAAGAAATTGCAAATCAATAGTAATTATTTTCTACATTTATGGGTTTTTTTTGTGATCCCAATTTATTTTATCTTATTTTATTTTTGGCAGTTTTTGGCTGGGGCCAGGTTTGAACCTGCCACCTCCAGTGGCACCTCCTGTGCCCTACTCCTTTGAGCCACAGGTGCCACCCAGTCCCAATTTATTCTTAAGACTCTATGATCCAAGTGGTTGATTATTGTTATTACTACTTCCTATCGTAACCAAAAGTGCCCGTCCATTTGCCTGGACTTCTCATGTCTCACCAGTGTTAAATATAGCAAGAAGAAAGCCTCCGCTTAAATGCTACATCTTATATATGGCAAGTTAGAAGATGGATAGGACCAGGATGATGAGGTTAATATTTATCATGGTTATTCATGATTATAAATATGATTTTTATTTTTCTTTTTATGCTTCAGACATTATACAAGTACCTTATCTGTTAGAAGGATGTAAGGTTAAGAATAAAATCTAGAATCTAGTCCCATAGAGGCCACATCTTCTTTCCTATGTATTTACTAAGTTTTCATTCCTTCAGAATTGGGTAAAGATCCAATAGACTCATATTTCCTCAATGGCTTATGCACTGAAGCATTTTTCAGTTACATTTAACATATGATTTGTAATGATATTTTAAGTATGTCCAAAAGTAAAAATGTCATTATGTTTAATTTGCTTTTTAAAAAATAGCCCACATCACAAAGTCTCAAAGCTGCAGATGCTGGCGTGGATGTGGAAAGAAGGGAACACTTTTACACTGCTGGTGGGACTGCAAACTAATGCAAACTTTTTGGAAGGATGTGTGGAGACTCCTCAAAGAACTTAAATTTGACCTCTCATTTGATCCTGCAATCACATTACTAATCATCCACCCAGAAGAAAAAAATCCTTATATCAAACCAGAAGAAAAAAACCCTTGTATCAAAACGAATTTTGCACTGGACTGTTATTACAGCTCAATTACAATCACCAAAATATGGAAACAGTCTAATGTGGAGTACATTGTTCTTAGTCAAACATCACAAGAATGGAGAAGCAAGAATTCAATATACCTAATTATAATATGAAGACAGTAAATGATCTAATAAAAGGGGTGGGGTAGGGGAATGAGGGAGCAGAGAGAGAGGGGAGGAGGAAGGGGATGGGGGGTCACAGTGTATGACACACCTCTTGGGGGCAGGACACAATTACAAAAGGGACCTAACAACCGCAATCAGTGTAACCTAATTCTTTGTACCCTCAATGAATCCCAAGCAATAAAAAGAAAAAAAAAATACATATAAGGGTTCATGCTTTAAGTTAGATATACAGGTAGGTAATTACTGCACTAAGGCTTTGTCACGGTTTCATCTTTTTATTTCTTAGACATTTTCTATTGCCTAAGTCATTTCTGAAGACTTATGTGTATGTATGTGTCTATATATATATATATGTGTGTGTGTGTGTGTATAGATAATTTATATTTAGTAGTCACTCTTCCCAGTTGGATCTAATGGGAGGGATTAAGCCATCTTATGAGTGATGGGTAAAAGGCTTATTATGTGAAATTATTTCAAACATAGAAATCTCCACCTGGCATAACACTATTTGTTCAAACAAAAACCAGCTACTTCCTTTATTTCATTCCATACATCCTGGCCAACCATGAACCATTAATAACTACTTTTGAGTACCACACTCTGACAACTTTTACATCAAGCCAACAATAGCATGATCTACACCACATTTTCCTGGCTTGTTGATGAGTATGCCATGTGGGACAGAGTTAAGAGACTTCCTAAGGTCAAGCTCCATTACACTTACTGTAGATTGAAGGAATCAAGGCCATTATTCTGTCATAGTACAAAATACATTTGGTTTGACAATGATTTGTACTCAAGCCATGCTATTTATAACTGAGCACTTTGTGATCCTCAAAGGGTTTGCAAATTGGCCTTTGAATGATAACCTGCGGTACCTTTCTCCATTTTAGCTAAAGTAGTTAGTCTATGGTATAGGGCACTATTTTTCTTCTTTGAAAGGTACTTTCTTGTTGTTGTTAAAGCTTGTAAAAATAGTATCAAAATGTGAACTGACATGGGACACTAACTGTACAAGTATGATGATTTTTATAATAAAATGTTTTAGTGTCAATATATGTGGATCAGTTTCTAATACAGCAAGATAAGTAATTCAATTCAACTGTTCATGGGATATAATTTGCCAGCTTTTCAGATAATTCAACTAAGTATTAAATCAGATATATCTGTAAACACTCAGCTGATCATTTTATAATAGCTAGCAGAACACAAGATCCTGATTTTCAAATGTGTCCTTGCAAGTTTGAAGGTTACTTACCATCTTGATTAGAACTGTCAGGCCTCATGACATTTATTATATAGTGCTCTTGTTAGGGTTGCTTATTGAAGCTATTAGCCTTTTCTTTTGACATTTGCTGTTCTGCATGAATGAGTGTATTTCAGATCTTGTAAACTTGTATCACTTTGAAGGTAGTCTAAGTATAATTCAGATTAAATGAGTTGCTAAAAGTTATCTTAACT
>NW_003852435.1:9692146-9705068 GCF_000181295.1 Otolemur garnettii
TACTTATGGAGCACATTACCAAATGTTTACCTTATAGATAAGTAGGTACATTTTGATTTCATTATTTTGACTGAATGTAAAAGTAGGACAGGAGTCATATTTTGACTTTCTCAGTTCCCAACACAGTGTTTTTAATGATATTACCTCTTAAATTTTAACTCAAGTGAATAAAAAATAAAATCCTTTTTTTTTCTTTTTTTAAGAAATTGTTTGAGGGGGAATGGTGGCTCACACTTTTAATTCCAACATTTTGGGAAGCTGAGATAGGAAGATCCTCTAAGGCCAGGAGTTTAGATCAGTTTGGACAATATAGCAAGACCTTCCTCTCTACAAAAAAATAAAAAGAAATAGCATGTTATGATGGTGTACATCTGTGGTCCCAGCTACTTGGCAGGTGGAGGCAGAAAGATCATTGGAACCCAAGAGTTCAAGATTGCAGTGACCTATGATTGCAGCACTGCACTCCAGGCCTGGGCAACAGTGCCTGACTCCATCATAGTAAATAAGTAAAATTGTTTGTAAAACTATGAAATAATTTATGAGTATTTTTTTTGAGGCACTTTAAAATACAGTTTAGCTCATTACTAGCTGTAATTTAAGAGTTCAGTAGTTTATAAACTTGAGATATATATTTATACTTCCATAGGTATAAAATCTGATTTGAAGAATTAAAGACATGTGTTTGAGGCTAAGATTTAGTTCAGGAAATTTCTTTATACCAGTTGTCCCTCAGAATCTGCAGGAGATTGGTTTGGGATCTCTGTAAATACCCCAATACATGCATACATATGTTACCCATATAAGTGGACCCATGTAGTTCAAACTCATGCCAAGGGTCAATGGTAGTGAAAAAAAAGATTGCCTAATTTCATTTAGAAGCAATTTTAAAATTAGTGGAATATTTCCATGTAAATATAGACCGGTTTTCTTTAACTTGTTTTAATCCTCTCTGAATGCTCAAAAAATACAGATTTTGAAAACTAGAAACAGGCCATAGATTTCCAAAGTCTTCAGAATAAACATGTAAATGGAAAGCAGTGAAAGGGGATGACCTCATGTGGTACGATTATCAATTTAAATTAGATATATTTACATATACCACACTTTAATCTTTGCTCAGTCCCCAGGCATGAGAAGCCTTTGCTGCTTGTTTTCTCTGCTTCCTACTGTTGAGAGGAACATTATATGGAGGTAGGAACAAAACAACTTTAATAGTAATTTTCGGATGAAGAAATTAAGTCTCACAATGGGTCTTTGGCTTTCTCTCAATTATATAATGCCAATATATATATTTTTTCTTTTATGAGAAAGATAGTCCACCAGAATTCCTAACTTTGTGACATATTTTTCTAAAGACAATTGACATATCCCTGTTTTTCTTTTTTTGTAGCAATATAGCAACACGTAGGTATTACTCATTCTTTCTAAGGACAAGGAAATTTAATACATACTACTTGCTTGACAAATTTTTGCTCAGCCTGTATTAGCAAAGATATTCAGTCAAAAGTGCCATTCAAATACAAGATTCCATCCACTGTACTATAGAGATTTTAACTGTATTTATTGGTGCCATCGTTCAATAATATTTTGTGCTAAACATTGAAGATACAGATTTATAAAGTTGGAAGGATTACAGAAAAGAGTGAATTAAAATACAACAAAGCTACAAAATCTATGGTAGAAGCAGAGAATATAGTCAAGACCCCTGGGATTGGCACCAGCTCAGCCTGGAGGGCAGACAACTTCTCCCAGGGTCACTTTCCCTGTGCAGTAAACCTGTGTAATCTGAAACAAGATGGTGAGAAAGGCAGATTTCATTCAATAATTCAGCCAATAGATGAGATCAAACAAATGAAAAGATATTTAGAGCCAGTTGAAACCGGAAACAAACAAACAAAAAAAATAGCTTAGAAACTGAGTTCAAAGTAATATTTTGTGTTTGTGGTTAGTCCACTGTGAGTTTCAATCCTTGGAGTACACTAAGGGTTTTAGCCACAGAACAACTAAAATAGATTCTCCTCCTTCCATGTCGAAAAGGTAAATAGAGGATATTAGAGCTCACCCGAATTTAAGATAACAACATTGTAGAATGATAAATTAAAAATCTCATGAAAAATAAGTATCAAAAAATCTGCTCCAGGAAAAACAGTCACCCTGTAATGTCATTGACTCTTTATTTGGACTCCTTTGCAGTTTTTCAAGTTGAAAAATATATATTTCCTTTTTATATATTCTAATGTGTTGCATAAGTCTGTTCTTCTCTAGGACTTACTGAAATAACTCCCTGACCCTCTATCTGTCCTTTTGCAGAATGACAGAGTGAGTGAACAGGTGTACAATTAAGAATTCAGGTGGTTCAGGTCAAGGTGGGTGGCCCTAGTGGTTTGGGCATAATCTTGCCCTAGTTGCTCCAAACTGATGTCGTGTATTCCTTCTGAAAATAATGATGTAAGATTTCCTTATTGTTGAGTAAAACTACCATGAAATAGACTGGTATAAGGGACAATGCATTTCTTATTCAAGTCTTTGCATTGATACATATTTGTGCCATGCATAAGCAGAAGTTGATTACTTACCATTTAAATTCCTGTGCTATGTTATATAAGTATTTAGGGAGAAGAGATTATTGCCTACTTTGCCCAAAGCTCATTAGCTACATGATGTTCAGAGTATACAAGTCTCAAAGGGTAGATGAGCAAATCTCAATACCTAAAATAATTTTAGCATGACCGATTCTTCAGGTTAAATGTGCTTCTTTTTAGCTAGAAAAAAAAAAAAGCTGAAGAGGTGAGTGCCATATTTTGCTTTATAGGTTCACATATGTACTTATTCCCTGTTGAAACCCAAACAATTAACTTGCAAATCCAGTGATGTCAACATGTAAAAGCCAGCTGACCATGTATTAGAAATTCTGTGCAACTTGGCATTACCTAAGTTATCTAACAATTGTCACATATTTTGTTTTTAAGTCCTAAAATCCATGTATATCATCATTTCTAAGTTGATTAAACTTGGATTGGTTACCTTGTAATATTTTTTTCCATTGAAGCTATCATTAAATAATATCCAAATATTTAAAGACTCAAAGAAAGATGATTTATTGATACACTTAGACACTTATATGATGCTGAGATACTAATTGATAACAAAATGCAACTTGTTTTATGAACTAGAATTCTAAAGGAGAATCCTGCTGATTTCCTAGGGTATTCTGCTTTCAAATTTTATTTTTTATTAGAAGTGTATTGGTTGGGTGTGCCTTAGAGGATTGAATTTTTAAGAAGTCTGGTTACAGTTTGATCCTGACTTTGTCCCCATGCTAGTGATGTGACTTTGAAAAAGTTGCTGTATGTTTCTGTATTTCAATTTTATTGTCCAGAAAATGAGGCCAGGTTTGTCCATCTTCAGCATGATGATTGTTATAAAAGTAAAAGTCAGCCTCATTAACTCACATTTGAGTATTGAATATGTTGCCGGCATATGTCTATGATCTGGGGAAATAGTGAATAGTGGTGAATCAAATAGGCCAGATGCCTCTTGCTCTGGAGCAAACAGAATGATGAGGAAGGAAACAAAAGACTAATAACTATGTAAATAAATAGATACAGTGGCCTTCCTCATCTGTGAGTTACATATCTATGGATTCAGCCAACTGTTGATTGAAAATAATTAAAAATATTGAATCTGTCCTACACAAGTACAGACCTTTTTTCTTGTTATTGTCCCATAAACATGGCAATATAGCAACTAGTTACATAGCATTTACATGTATTAGGTGTTATATGTAATCAAGTGTTGATTTAAAGTCTACAGGGGGATGTTTGTAGGTTATGTACAAATATTATTCGATTTTGTATCAGGGATTGAGCATGTGTGGAGTTTGGTTTCTGCAGAGGTTCCTGGAACCCATCCCCCACTGATACCAAGGGTTGACTATAATTATAAATGGTAAATTCTATAAAGAACTGAATGGGACCCAATGAGTGTCAGGAGTGCTGATAATCTGCTTTGGACCGATGTAGTTAATTCTTGTTTCTAAAAAGCAGTGATATTTAAGCTGAAGCTGAAGGTCACAGGGTAGAAACAGCTTCTCAGTAGTGGTAAGACGAGTGGGATGATCAGAAAATTCAGTACGTATTAAGGACCAGAAGTAGTCAGGGTGTTAGAGATTTTGTAGACCGGAAAAAAAAGGTCAGTCTTTCTAGACTGAGTTGAAGGAGGACAGAGAGAAAACATGAGAGAGAGGAGAAAGTGAATTTTAATCAGGAATGAGTCTCGATATAAAAATATGACTCTGGCTGCCATACAGAAAAGGAATAAGAGGAAGGCAGGACTGGGAGTGACATTGATTAAGCTACATGCAAAGGGCATATGTAAAAACTCCCCCATAGTTATCAGGAAATTATAATGGTTATCATTGCTTAAAAGTATTTCATGTATAATTAGAAATTCAGCATCATTATAAACTAGCTAATAGGTTTATAAGGTCTTTGAACCAAAGGTCAAGTTATCTATAGTCTTTTCACTTGCTGCTACAATCTTGAGTACTTCCAGCAAATTTTATAAAACTCTGATGTTGACAGCATCAAAATTTGCTTTAACCTACACTCTGCTTTTCTTCAGTTGTCTTTTACAATTCACTTGTTCATGCCTAGGGGGTTCATTATCACAGTATTCATGACTAATTCTCTACAATTAGGTCCAATGAATCTTTCTATAATCAAAACATCAAAAACATCATTTTTTGATATCCCATAAATGTACATAATTATTATTTGTCTGTTAAAATAAAATAATAAAAATAAATAAATATCATAGTACTATGTTGTAAAATAAATTTCTCTTCTCTTCTTTCTCTGAGAAATCTATTTCTTCCTAAGGAAACAGTCTATTATTTTTTTCTGGGAACTAGCATCTCCCGTTATATATAATTTTTACTGTTAGCTACAAAATGCTATTCTCATGGGACAAGAAGAATTAAACATTAATATTATATGTGTCAACTTAGTATCTGTAAACATAGCCTTTTTAAACTTTATATTTCTACAATTGCTTTATGTTTATTTTTAAAAGATTTTTTTAGCATAAATTGTAGTCTTTTCTCTCCCTTTCTCCCTTGCTCCTCTATTTTTTTTTTGTTATTTCCTTAAAAGATTTTATTTTATTTATTTTTTTATTAAATCAAGGCTGTGTACATTAATACTAACATGGGGTACAGTGTGCTGTTTCTATATACAATTTGAAATACTTTCATCCAACTGGTTAACATAGCCTTCATGTCTTTTTCTTAGTTATTGTGTAAAGACATTTATATTCTATATTTAGAGAGATTCACATGTACCCTTGTAGGATGAACCATAAGCGTGATCCCACCAATCACCCTCCCTCCACCCACCCTCCCCCCCTTAGGTACTTTTAATTCAAAGGGAATGATCTTCCTACACCAAGCAATCTTTCCATACTAAAATAAGACAATGTGTTATTTTTGGTGTATTATTGTGTTAAAAATAATGTGGTTTTTTTTTTTTTTTTTTTTTTTTTTACATTTTCTTTCTTTTTACTACTGGATTTCTAGAAAACAGAACCTATCTTATGCTTCTGATTCTTTCATTTCTTGCAAAGTAACTTTTCTTCACTATTTTGCTCTCGTGAAGGTCATTCAATATAGAAGTAATAGGCTATATTGCAAAATATAAATGTGTATAATTAGTTCTACAGTTTACAAATAACATATTTATCATGAGATCTTTTCTATTTCAGGGGATTAGGGGAGAATGGCCTCAAAAACAAATTTTGTAGATTCTAAATTTGGCTTCACTAATTACTTGTTTTTGTTATTACAGGTTATTACAAGTAAATCGATTGCAAGTTATTTAAGTTCTCCTATATTCATATGTAAACTTGGGATAATAACAGTACACCATTGAGTTGTGAAGATTCAATAATTTAATAAATTTACATATCCCAGAACAGTGTATGGGCCATTGTAATTTCTCAGTAAGTGTCAAGTACTGTTATTATTAATGACATTATTTATTTTTCCTTTTATGGTAGCAATTCCTGACAGATCTCCTTCCTTTCAGAGTGGAAAATCTTCATGGGTACTGTAGTATCTTGGTTATCAGCAAGTGCCAGTTCGGAAAAAAAAATCTTCCAAATTTTTCAAGCATAAGAAAGCTTTTTCAAAGTAGCAGCTTCATTTGTACATGTTCACTCCTGAGTCTATTATATTCAATATTATGCCTGGCAAATTGTAAGTGGTGAATGAATATTATTTAGATGCACGCATGAATGGACACAACTTAAAATGTTTAGTCCAAAAAACTCTGGCAATCTCAAATAAAATCTTAGAAACACTTAAAAAGGACAAATGGTCACTTATTTATATGTTATTTGAATCAAAGATGGTAAGAAATTGTTTAACTATGTTCTTTCTTTCCCAGATAATGGAAGCTCCCATATCCAAAGTGTAAACAGCCAAGTAGTAGTTTTTATTTTCTCTTATTTTATTATTATCTAATATCTCATGGCACAAAAGCTATTTTAAAATACTGTTGAGTTAACTTAGCACGTAAGACATGCTAATTTTTATGATACTTGAGAGTTCACAATGTGTAAACACAGATTCCTATTTTCAGAATGTCCTAATTTTCACAATTTATTACGGAGGATACATCTGTCAAATTAAAATTATTATGGTAAAAAAATAGCAATCAAACAAAATATTGCATTACCACTTGCTTCTAAATATGTATCAGGAGAGGTGACAACCAGTGTCTGGTTTATTCATAGACTTGCTTTGTCCCTCAGTGGATTTTGGATCAGAGTAACGAATGAAGTGAAGACGTGGAAAAGGGATTAAGTCACAACTGATTTTTCAGAACAAAGCTCAGGAAATTTGTGAGAAAAACATAACAGAAGATCCTTTATCTTGGAAGGTGCATACTAGAGGTAGTGAATAGAAAGGTAGCTAGTTGTAGCAGAAAATGTAAAATTGTACTGTGAATTGCAAAGAGTTTGAGAGAGTTTTGAAAAAGACAACGGAGATTTAAGGAAGTCTTTAGAGTCTGTAAGTCTGAGAAACACAGATAAAGGAGGGATGGCAGGAAAACAGAGATATCGAGGACCAGGTACTTAAATATATTTTCCTTATTGTATAAAATGCAATTTTACTTTTGCATTTCGGAGGGTCTTTGCTAAATTAAATGGTTTTATCATTACTTTACATTATTGAACTGCAATGGTTTTGAATATAATTCTATGCCAAGTCCAGCTTCAAAGCAAGAGCAAGGTAGACTTGCCTTATGCATTTTATATCCTACTTATGGGAATAATAGTTTAAGAAAAATAGTACCTAGCTCGAGAGTTAAAACGTCTGGAGTAGACAGATTTAACAAGGCAACTATAACAATAAGAAAGGAAAGTAGTTGGTAATATAGTTAATTTCTCCCAGTTAAAGGTAGATTATATTTCTTTTATTTTCATACCCAGTTATTTTTATTTGAGTTCTTATAAGCTTAAGTAAAACAAAATTATAATATATATTGACCCTTAGGGCATGAGTAAAGGTTGTATACCTTATAAAAAGGGGTCAGGGTCACCAATTATAATATTTCATGAATTGTTTTCAGATTCATTACCTTTTAGGCATTCTTGCAAATACAAGAGACATAGATAGTTCTTCATTAAAGAATTCTGAATCATAAACACATAAGGAGTATAAGAAAGGTTTAGTTGAATGATAGGACGGACCTAATAGATTGTCATTTTTGAACCTCAAAAGAATTGGCAAATGTTAGAAACAGATGTTTTCTTTTATGTTAACTTTTTTTTAACATATACATGTGTTTATTAGGTTTCCACTTTTTGCCTTCACAAAATTAAAAAGGCTTAAAATTTAATAACAATAGCAATGTTTAAGATAAGGACTAGAAACAAAAACCTCATAAAGAATGAATGAAGTTAAATACATTCAGAAAAGAAATCAGATGATTCTTGCATCGAAATAATAAACAATAATAATAATGCAAAGAAAGTAGCATTCACATTGTCAAATAAGAGTATGTTTATTATAGAATGACTCTGAGGTTCAGTATGGAGTCATCAGTTAACTTCTTATTTTTTTCCCAAAGTCTCAAAAAATAAACAACTAATATTTACAAATAAAGGTAAAAGATAATTTCAAAAAACAGATCATGCCAAATCTTATAGACAATAGAAAAAGAAGAAATACTTCAAAATTATTCTATTTCATCTGGATATAACTAATATTAAAATTGGAGAAAATATATTATTATAAAGGGGAAATTGCAAACATGTTTCACTTATAAATGAGGATGCAATATCCTAAACAACATATTACCAGGGTGAATTAAAAATTAATATTTAAGTAATGTACTTTAAAAAAAAAAAGAAAACTGTGACTAATTCTCACATAAATTGGATTTAATTTTGATTAAATATATAGATTGTATTTCTTTTCTCACATATGAATGATATGAAATATATCCGAGTTAAGTGGCTGCCTTAGTGACATTATGGGCAAGTTCAAGGTAAAGGATCTGAAACTTGAGAAAATTTCAAAAATAAATAGAAGAGTAGGCAAATGTAAATTATTATTATTTTTGGTGTCCACGGAAGTTTAAATTTAAGCAGATGATTTTTAAAATAAATTATTTTGAGATATATTCTGAATTTTTTATATGACAGACAAAGTTTGAATTTAGAACAGAATGGTAGGATTTTTTGAAATGTTACTATTACTCATTATCTGCATTAGAGTAATGCCATCTTCCAAATCTATCAGAATCACTTTAGTTATCAAGAACATTTTATGTATCTTTCTCTTAGATAATTTTTCCTACTGCCTGAGACCATTAATTTCCATTTCAGAATGGTTAATTAGGTGATGGTTTTCTCCCCTTTTTGATGATTTGATGATATCACGCACTGTCATCCTTCTTCTCATTATAAACCTACCATGGCTGTCTTGAATTTTCCACTAATAATTACTAGTATCTAGATAGGTTATCACCTTAAGTTTGCATGGAGACCATCCTTCTCAAGTCCTATCACAAAGTGACTATAAATTCTGTACTCTCTGATTGACACTGGGTCTTGGGTTTTTCATGGTTTTAGTACAAGAGGAAGCAAGGGTGGGAATAAAAAAGATCATTAAGAGTTGTTCACAGGCATTCTCCATCTCTGAACTTGGTAGTGAGCAAGAAGCCAGAGCTTAACTTGTGGGACATTTTTGTTTTTAATGGTCCCCTAATGTCACTGGAAATATCAGCAAAGCAGCAGAGTAGGAGAAAATGTGCCTTCAGAACACAGGTAGTCTGATTTTACCAGGGTAACTTTTTTTAATATATCATTCAGTTGTATGTGGCACTTTACAATTATTTTTATTTTTTCTCTCTCTTTTTTTATTTGTATAAATTGTTAGTATGTGTGAATAAATAAGGAAAAATGAACCCTGCAAAGTACTGAAATTTTCACCGAAAACCAACAATTAAGTCATGGTTCAATATAACTGTGTCACACTGTCCTTCCTCAATGAAGTTTTTCTAAGCTGAAGCAAAACTGGACTAAGTTGACCTTACTATGTACTCTGTATGACTTTACCCACTTACCTGCTACCTTATTAGGGCCTATGTTGAATCAAAACTCTATTGCTGTTAGAAAGCTCAACTCAATTCTATCACCCTTGTCACAAAGATTTTTCTCCACTGTGAGAAAATCCATCAACTTTACAATTTACAAACTATAATGATTACAGTGCTCCCTAAGGAAAAAAATATATAAAAGAATAATGTAAAATAATGAAACATATTTTATACTCAGAAATTCTTTTTGTGTATTAAACAATGTGATACTAATGGAGAGTTTCTAAGTCATTAAGTAAAACAGATTTTATTTTAAAAATTAAAGTATTTAAACTGGGTGTTGTAGCGGGCCTCTGTAGTTCCAGCTACTTGGGAGACTGAGGCAAGAGAATCGCTTAAGCCCAAGAGATGGAGGTTGCTGTGAGCTGTGATGTCACAGCACTCTATTGGGGCTGACATAGTTAGACTTTGTCTTTGAAAAAAAAATAAATAAAGTTTTTAATATGAGTGCCAGATATTTTGAAAAGGAGGGTCTATCATACTTTCACAAAGGAAAAATTGGATCCCTTTCAGAGTCATTTAGTAGACCTAACAAAGTATTAGATTTTCTCATCATCTTTATTTTTTCTCTTCACTTCTACACTGAAATCAATCAATACATGTTTACTAATTGTCCCCTCTTTGCCACAGACAGGGATGGAGAATAAGGTAGAAGAGAGAGATTAAAGAATATATCCAAAAATCAATTACATCATGGCTGTCAAAAACCATGAAGGGTCTGAGATTTTTACCTTAGTTTCATACTAATAAATTAGCTATCCACAGTTTTGTGTATCCTGACTGGAGATGTGAGACATGTCAGTCAGAAAAACATTACTATTATTCATAGTACAGTAGGGAGCATGAGCATTCTAAGCATGTCGTTCTCCCAACCTACCCACACCAAAGTCTCCCAGGGTCCATGGGCTCAGTTAGATGCTACATATGCAATGGGCTTCCAGGATAGCAGAAAAAGCTGTGATTATGAATCCCAGATATTTTTATTTCTATATCTTTATTCAGGTCATAAATATGTTAAAAACTGAGATATAATTCATTTTCTAAAAAAAAACAACCATTTAAAATGAACAGTTAGTTTTTTGAATATTCAATTTTGTGTAATCACCAAGATTGTTGATCTATTTTAGAACATTTTTCATCACTTTCCAAATAAACCTTATATCCATTATGGTTATTTTCATTACACAACTTTCTTCCCACAACCTCAGGCCACCACTATTCTACTTTTTGTCTCCATAGATCTTGTCAACTCTGACTTTTATTTAAGTAAATTCATAGACCATATGAATATTTTTGATGGGCTCCATTCTTTTAAGATGTTTTCAAGTTCTATCAATGCTGAGGAGACCCCAGTCTTATATAAGGGGAACTGGCATGTTAATTATGCTGATAAACCTATCTGCTGTCTTTTCCAGTAGAGAACCTATTCTTCCAAGAATGTTTGCTGTGCACACATCCTTAAAAAGATAGTTCAGGACAAATTTAATACTGGTTATAGAGAAATCACATGCAGAATTGCTCACCAACAATTGCAACTGGATAAAATGCTAAGTGAAAGGCAAGTTTTTATGGGAATGCGTAAAAAGGTAATCCAACCCTGATAGGGTCTCTGGGGACTTCTATTTAAATTAGGACTTGAGAAAAAGATGACTGTGTTAGGAAGTGAAGGAAAGAGAGAAAAATAATTTTAGGCAGAAGCTGCAAACATGTTCATTTCTTTATCCTTGTCCAGATCACAAAATACCTTTTTAAAGTTAACAACTTTATTTAAACAGTGTGTAGAAAAGTGAAGAGGAGGAAGGTCGAGACCATATGTCAGGTACGGAAGAATGTCATGAGATGAGACCACCATGGCAAGAAGATGACAGACAGAGCATGCAGAACCTTCCAGGTAATGGTAAGGACTTCCAAACTCATTTCCAAATAGTGCAACACAATCGAAGCAATTTGAGCCAGTGAGTAAAGTGATCAAATGTGTTCCTTCCATAAACAACTTCTCTGACTGCGATGAGGAGCCTGGTTTGGTGGTGAGAATATAAATTCAGGTCATCAGTTAACAATTGTCTGCAATAAATCAGATGATAGATAAAAGCAGTTTAACATGGAGAAGATCAGAGGGATATCTAGACAAATTTTGGTAGCTATCCAAAAAGGGAATGTTGAGGAAGGGGTTATAAATAACTGGATGAATCATGGCACTATTTACTGATCTCTAAATATAAGCAAATCAGGGGGAAAAGATAATCAGTTCATCTTCAGGCACATTAAATTTGGGTTATTTGTAGCTGTTTTAGTCAGAGTTCTCCAAAAAAACATTATATATATAATTACATATAAAATTTATATGCATAAATTATATATAACATATATAAAACAATTATCTATAATTGAATTATACACACATGTCTACACAATTATATATATGTGTGTGTATGTGTGTGTGTGTGTGTATGTATGAAGACTTATTATGAGAAACTGTCTCCACAATTATGGAGACTGACAAGTGCCCACACCTATAATCAGTAAGCTAGAGATCAAGGATTGCTGATAGAGTAATTTTTTCAGACCCAAGGGTGGAAAGCTTGAGACTAAAGAACAGCCTATTTTTCAGTTTGAGATCAAAGGCAAGAAAAACCCAATGTCCCAGTTCAAAGGCAGTCACACTGGAGGCATTTTCTCTAATTCAAGGGAAAGTAAGTCTTGTTCCACGCAGTCCTGGAACTGATGGAATGTCTATTCACAGTAGGAGAGTGATTTACAGAATCCATCAATTTAAATGTTAAACGCCTTCCAGAAACACCCTCACAGAAATATCTGGACACCCAATAGTGAAATTTATGTGAATTTGACACATAAAATTAACCACCACAGCAGCCAGATAGATAATGTAGCTGGATACCCAGCTCTAACAGATAAATGAAAAGAGAATTGTGGTACAGACAATTTAAAATGTCTTTTGTTTGTCTGTTTAGTTGTTCAGTCTTGTACCCCCCTATATACTACCCTGGTTCATACATTTCCCACTGCGATGTCTTCCCCGTCCTTACATTCCCAGGAGTAACCTGCTTTGCCCAACCACGTGTGTATTCTGTTGGGATGGATCATGTAAGAAAAGAAAGGAGAGAATATATCTAGAAAGCTGTGAGGAGTATAGTATGGGTAGAATCACTGAAAGATGTGCGTTGTAGAATGTACAATCTACAAGAAAGTGGTACAAATAAAAAGAGATATGTTTTAGAAGATTTTGAGGGAAAAAA